>NC_137235.1:34443564-34897030 GCF_949987685.1 Ammodytes marinus
TCAAACTGCTGCTCATATCTCGCAAACCGTTTGTCTGACAGAAAAAATGATCGTACCGTGATAATCAGAAGATTCCAATTAATATTCAGTGTCAAATGTGTTTCTTTAATGTAAACACTTTCGAGTTGAGAGCAATATTCGTTTAGATTTTCTGTCGTGGAATGTAAAATCTCATTTAAACAGAGAGTGGGTGAGGCAGGAGGCATCGTTCGGTTAGACTTTTTTCCGCTTAGAAGCTCACAGCTCCCAATATGTATGTCCATTTGGCTCCAAAGAAACATTTCTACCACTGCAACAATATTATCTACAGTTAGATACCAAAATCATCCATGAGGAGTTACATTTTTGTGAGTTGTCGCAATCTTAAAAATGTCTTTTTTATTCCCTCTTCTCCACTCTGGCAGTTGATCTGTACACTCTAGAAATCACTCAAATTGATGTTTCATGCATCAAACATGGCTTATTAATTTGAAAACTATGCATTTTTTTTAAAAGGTTGAATTTTAACAATGAAAGACGAAAGATAGCTGAACTGTTAGTTGAAGGAATGAACTTTGTAGGATGAATTATCAGTGAGCTAGAAATGTTGGTAATCAGTGCAAAACGCTTCGCGTTTTGTGGATTTCCTAATGCATTCTCAATACGGATTTTGGGTGTAATAAACCTTTAAATATCTCTGAAGTTATGAATTTTATGAAAAAATAGTGAATTATGGAAATGTGCTCCCGTGCAAGACGAACATGGGACACTTTGAATCGAGTTTCTACGATGAAGTATGAACGAGTAGGAGGAATCATAATTTTGTATGAAATATTAATTTCATAAATGGTTCAATTTCTTTGAAGTTATGAATGTTATGAAAAATATTTTATCAGAATATTAATGCCTGAACTATGCTGAACAGTTACCTACTGGTATCAAGTTTGTCGGATGAATTCCCAGGGAGGAGAAGAGATTTGAAACTTTTCATAATTTTGGTTTAATTGCTTATTAATTATGAAGTTATAAATTTTTTTGAAATTTTTTAATGAAAGCCGGAATGTGAAAAATGGGCTGAATATGAGGATAGTTGAAGGAAGTTTGTGGAATGAAGCATGTTGAAGATATGGCCGGGCCTGAAAAGCGGGCGGAATAATAAGAATAAGAATAAATACGGTGAATATCAAAGCTGTGAATGCTTTCAGCATTGCTTTCAGCATTCACACCAAATACGCAGAATATCAAAGCTGTGAATACTTTCAGCATTCACACCAAATACGGTGAATATCAAAGCTGTGAATGCTTTCAGCATTCACACCAAAAAGTGAGAGCTGCTGGGTCAAGTAAATATTGCATGCTAGTTATTTACCTTCAAGTCCTACACACTTGATCAAATCAACCTCAAAGCAGCTCAGGGAGGTCTACAGTCAATGATAACACGGGAAGCCGGTTCTATCGGCTCAGTGGCCTTCGTAGTTTCTCGGCATCATCGCCACGAAACAGGAAGTCGCCGTGATTTCGCTGTGCACTGTCCCACGCGCTCCAAACTTCACCCGCCTGGTAAGAGCCCAGGCCCGAGGACGTCCTCGCATCCGTATCGAGCGCGTCGCGGCAACTTCCGCGCTTCCGGTGACGGGTATTACAGTGCCGCGCACTCCAAAGAGGAGGAGGTCGCGGCGCGTTCTATCACGCGGTCGCCTGGAGCGGGACTGCGTCCAGCACGAGAGTGCAAGGGCCCGGTCATCACTGCTCGCAGTTTTAATTCTCATTGTATCCACCTTGACAAGATATAGTACTTATTAACTGTTAAAAAGTGTATATTAAAGGATGCTTTAACCTTAATAAGCATTGTTCTCGCTTTAGATCCAGTACCTGCAAAATGCATAATTAACTGTTTAATAGAGGACTTATTAACCTTAATAAGCATTGTTCATAAAGCATAGTTAACTGCTAATAATTGATTAATAAAGATGTGTTTACCTTTGTAAAGCAACAAACAAGGCTTAGTAAAGGTTTAACAATGACACAATAGGCAAGTTAGTAAGACTCAATAAATAGGTTTGTAATGCTTTTATTAACAGCTATCAGAAACTCATAAGACTTTTATTAATGCCATTAAGCAATCAATAAATAGTTAAGAAGTTTCTTATAAGTGCTTATAAAAGTCTTATAATCACACTGTCAACATGTTTATTATGTTACTTTTAACACTTACATACAGTCTTATTAACACAAATTAATGTTAATAAGCATCTAATAAGGTCCTTATTACCTATTTACTAAGGCTTATTACAAGAACCTTAATATAAAGCGTTACCAATATTTGTGTTTTAGGTGATTGACAGATTGTTCGATGTGATGAACAGCAGAAACCCTCGTGCCAAAGGCTTGGTTTCTTAAACTGTGAAGAAACACTAGAGTTTCTGACCCAAGCCCGGATTTATTAGACCCAGTTGTCAATGACTGATGGCACGCCGGTTCATCGTTCGAAGAGGTTCCTTTATTTTTGTAATCATTTTATTTGTTGTTAACATGTACGATAAATGCCACTATTAGTCCGTTAGAATCTTTATATGGCAAAGATTTTCAGCAACACTTGGTGACTCCACCTTTAATAATAAGAATTTAAAATTCATTAGTGCATCATAATGTTCATATTTGAGTTGTCAAGTTTTCAGAAGTCAAGTAAAAAGATACCTTCGTATCAGAGATGAGTTTGGGTAATGCACTTTCTTTGTCCTACTTCTTTACTCCATCTCCATTTAGATCTGGATTTAGGCTACATTTAGAATGAGTTGAAGGTGTTGTACAGTACATATTTGAATACTGACATGTTTCTCTAATTCAAAAGGTGTCTATCTGTGACTGGTTTTCTAATCAACATTGATACATTGACTCTGATGATCCCAGAGCTACTTCAGTCACAACGGTATGTGTGCACATACCGTTTTAGCCAGGATCATTTGGAGCTCTTATTTAATTCGATAAGGGTGTCGGGTATGTAACTTAATTTCAAAATCACAACTATATTATCTCAGTATATAATACAAAGAAACACATAACTAAGTTATCTCGTTATCTTCTTCTAATTTAAGGTGGATGGAACAACAATCCAAGTGTGGTTCACTTTCAAGGCATTTTCCGCCGGCTCATGGTCCGCTGCGGCATTTCACCAGGAAACACAGGCACTAGCCCCTTTTACACAGAGATTGCGGCATATTGACGGAACAACATCACTCCAATATGCCGGCTTTGCTTGCTTCTGTGTTATTTACACAGAACCAAGCAACGCCGGCCTGCTGGCGCATCAGTAGCCCCTTTTACACAGCCTCCGGAACGAAAGAGGTGCTTGTAAACAGCGTCAGGTGTGACGTAAACATTTAGCGCCGCGCCGGTCAGCTGCTTTACAACAACAACAATGGCCGGTGAATTGAGAGCAGAAGTGCTGGAGCTTGCAGTAAGAGGGCCGTATTTTACTGTCCCCACGATGTGCCAGTTGATCTCGCTACGCGCTGAGTGCAACATCACTGGGACAGTTAACCAAACTGACTAAATCAATCCGACCGCTTCACCTCTGTGTGTGTGTGTGTGTGTGTGTATGTGTGTGTGTGACAGGTTGGTTGTGAGCGAGTCTCTTTGTGAGGGCAGCGATCTGCCAATCAGACATACACACAGTGTGTGAAGTCACGTTACTGTAGACAGAAATAAAGTGTGGATATACGCTCAGACTTAGGATAATAATAGTGGCGGCGGAATGTGTTAGCAAAACAGTAGCTCTGTGGCTAACAGCTGAGCCGGAGCCTTCAGTCAGCTGAAGCAGACAGTCTAGCGGGGCGAGCAGACTATTCCCCCGTTACTAGGTCGACCTTCAAACTGAACAAGAGCCCTCCGCTGCGCGTCGGGCTCCTGCTTCAGCTTGTCGGTCTTTATTTCTAGCAAGTGACCCGTTCGCTATACTTTATCCCTTACTTAGCCTAGCCTAGCTTTCCATTGTACAACTTCTCCTGGGCAGAAATAGACTCATACACTCTGCAAAATGAAGCGCGGGGGTTTGGATTGAGCAACGGACCTTATGATCAGCTAGATTATACACCGTTCCTTTTATTTGGTGATTTTTACGGGACATCAGGCCGCCGTGGTTAATGTTAAACACACGTCCTTCAACTGCTAACATGGTCGCATGTTTAGAACGTAGACTATGGAACGTCAAACGCCCCCCTGTTCCGCAACAACAAGCTGGAGCATTTAAACAGAGAGGCGGAACTGATCGTGTCGGGAATCTTACTACCCCCCGAGGTAGTAAAATTCCCGGAACGATCACTCGCACCTTTCTTCCCTCGTTCCGCAACTGTCGCATTTACACAGCTGGGGGGAGGGCCGAAAGGCCGGCATATTCCCGGCTTTCACTGGCTGTGTAAAAGGGGCTAATGTCAGAGCACAGGATGACACTGTGTCCCTGTCGGCTGTGGACATGTCCTCTGTAGTGCCAGCTGTAGACTCTGACAGTGCACCATCTCTGTTTGACACTGTCGCTAGTGTTGTCTTAGACCATAGCTACCTGCCTACAAGCTTTGGGCGCCTTATAGAAAACGCTTTAACCTACATAGCAGGTTTTGTTGTGAGGCAGGTATTAAAACCTGTGATGTATGTTCAAACAGCTTGGTATGTGAGGCTGTACCAGCTTCACATAGTGATAGTTACCACCTCCTCACATTGAAAAATAATGGAGGTCTTATGATTCCATCCACAGGCACCTTAAAGGTAATCCGTACAGCAGAGCACTGCATTAGACGCTCCACCAATATTTCAATTGCAGCACATCAGTGCAAGGTCTCTGTAGTGAACAATTTTGTCAGGGCCAATATAGGGAGTGAAGATGTCTTTCTGCTCAAGGGGCATATTGTTGACACACAATACGGTATTGACAACCACCACTACAGCCTGATGTCACTTATTGTTAACTGTTTTTTTAAACTAAGGCGACACCATGTTGCTAAACTGCACACATTAAAACTGCAGAGTGCAAGCCTTAGGAAAAAGTTGTGCAAGGTAGTTTTGCTGCAAGGCTATTAGATATGAAACCTGCTAAGTGAAACTGAACGTGGAGCAGTTAAATAGTTCAATGAATAAATATTGTAACTGTGAGAATAGTGTCTGTTAGATACATACACCCCCATTGTAGCTGCCAGCAGAAACAGTTGCATAATTTGTTTCTTATTTATTATAATAATTTTAAGTTTCATAAAAGAATAGGTTTAATTGGATAATAAACCACATTTAAATATGTCATTATATATTTATCTGCATTTATTTTATTTTGAAATATGTTTACAAGCTGACCTGTTAGTATAGCGGAACTACTGTTCTGGGGTTCATATGTTTATTGATGTAGCATCCTTAGTGTTACCTGTTTCACTCCCCTGGAGTTAACGCCTCCAATGAGGTATTCATTTGAATGTGTATTTATCAATGTAAATCCTATCTTTTTTAGAGTTAATAGTCAATCTAACGTTGTGTTGTTTATTTATTCATGTGCTATTCTCTGTGAGAATATTATTATTTCTGTAACTTATGATTTCTATGTTTTATTTAGTTCTCACGCATGTTTGGCATGTCCGATGGCGTCGAGAAAGAGCTAATAAATGCCCGTAAACAAGAACACCTTGTGTCCGTGTCTGTTAACTGGAGGGAGCTACACCCGTATATATATTTTATTTTATGAAGTCCTTATTTTTGCCATCATTATTTTAACAGTCATTATTCATGTTTTTGTTTCATTTTGAAGTAGACATTTATATTATACAGTCATATAATGTAATGCATGTAGTACCTAATTTCCGCCACATGGTGGCTTTGACCTATTGGTGCACTTTCTGTCCTGCAAACAAGCTGGGCAAGGGTTTAGATAGGCCTATGTGGGGAAAAGTTGGCTAGTTAACTCTGCCGTGAATGTTGTATTAGCCTAAATGGTCGCAATGCCTTCATAAGCAACTTCTACTAGCAGCTAAGCTAATCTTCTTGCGGTGCCGTTAGGGTCCGGTGGCGGTACATTTATGTAGATTGTGTTTGTTTGTCTACTTTGTATACCAAGGTTAAGAACTGAGCATACTTTCAGGAGCCACAATGTCCTTTTATTTTATGTATTTCCATTGCCAATTACCATGTGTGTATTAATATGTATTGTTGTGAGTTGTGTAATACTTGGATAGGATGTAAACAGACAGAGTGAAACAAATGTTAACTTTAATACAGTAGTTAAACTTTTAATAGCCTATTTATAAACGAGTTGAATGAGTCACTCTTTCATTGTTGGCAGTCAGTCAGTCCCATTGTAAGTCCATTTTAAACAATGTATCATCAAGGCTAATTAATTATTATTGCAGGTGTGTTTAACTTATTTCATGTAAATTAGCTATCAACCATAAACAACATTCATACCAATAGCCTGTTTACTTGGCGATGAAGTAGTTTGAGATGAAACTCTGTTTTTTTTTTATTTAACCAAGTGTGCTGTATCATAAATACAAGTCTGCCCTTTATAACGAACCAAACAGATTGAAAATCGGTGGAAAATTCAGCGAGTTATGAAGATTTAAGGTCCACTCAAGACAGTTGTCTCCACTGACTTTATGCAGGAAGAATGCACGGCTCCACCGGGTCAAGATGGCGGCCGCGACGACGTATCATTCCAACGTACAGCAGCGGCGAACGCGTCATCTATGTATATTATATCTATGCTACTATCCTAAAACCAGTTGAGCTTCTGTACAAAAGGGCACTCAAAACTCTAGATAAAAAACCTTACTCTTATCATCATTGTAACATCTTTGAGAAATATAAGCTACTGAGTTTTGAGAATTATTGTACATTTTCCTCTGTATGCTTAATTTATTAAGTACATGGTTTGGCACCACCCCCACTGCTAGAGTTTATTAATTACAGACAGATTTGGATCACCAGAGCTGTTGTAAATTGGGACTGTGAGGTTCCTTTTAGAAAAACTGCCTTCAGCCATTATGCACTATCTATTAAAGGTAGTGCATTATGGAACACACTACCCCCAACTATCCTACTCTGGCCACCTTTAAGAGCCAAGTAAAGGTATGGCTAAGAACTAACCAAAGGTGCAACCACCTCTAAATGTATGCTGTACCTTATTAGTTGTGTATTAATTGTGTATTTGTTTAACCTACCAATCCTAATAATTAATTATCCTGTTTTACTTTTCTTTCTTTCTGTTTCTCCCTATTTGTATATAGCAAATGTTTCTATATCTTTGTCATTTTTATTGTAACATCAACCTGCCTAATGGACTACAGATGAAAATTAGTCCCCTGGCTACAATCTGGCATTTTTACGTGTACTGCTGTGCATGTTCATTAATGTGCATTGTCCTGAAAAAATAAATAAAATAAATAGATACATTTATTTACGTCTTATTTTAGATTACAACCCCAATTCCGAAAAAGTTGGCACGCTATGTAAAATAATTTCCCATTCTTGCTTTAAATACATTTCAGATGCTCGAGATATTTTGTGCTTCATAATGCACAAAATGTTTTCAATGGGAGACAGGTATGGACTGCAGACAGGCCAGTCTAGTATCCGCACTCTGTGGAGCAACGTCCATGATTTACAAAAAACTATTTGAAATGTTGACTCATCAGACCACAGCACACTGTTCCACTTTGTGTCAGTCCATCTCAGATGAGCCCAGGCCCAGAGAAGTCTGCAGCATTTGTGGATGTTGTTGATGTATGGATTTCACTTTGCATGGTAGAGTCTTATCTTGCATTTGTGGATGTAGCTACAAACTGTGTTTTTGATAATGGTTTTCTGAAGTGTTCCATGGCCCATGTAGTGATATCCTATACAATCATGTTATTTTTTAGTGCAGTGCCACCTGAGGTCATGGGCATTACATTTTAATTTTGGACCTTGCCCCTTACGTGCAGAGATTTATCCGGTTTCTCTAAATATTTTAATTATAATATTGATTGTAGATGTTGAAATCCTCAAATTCTTTGCAGGAATGTTGTTTTTAAACTGTTGGTCTGTTTTCCTATGCAGCTCTACCGAAAATGGTGAGCCTCTGCCTATTATTGCTTGTGAAGGCTGAACCTTTACGGCATGCCCCATTATATCCAGCCCGGTCAACTCAGAGTGGACTTGTGAGGCATGAACTCAGAGTTTGTTAACCCCTTCTTCCTGAAAAAGGCCTCTGGACTAAGAGAATAGATTGTCTTTTTCTTAAAGAGATCCTATTATACTACTTTTCTGGTCTTAATTTCTTGTTAAAAACTGTTATAGAGCAACCTGACACGAATCACATCACAAAAAACTATGTAGATTTTCGGGACACTCTTCCTCTTACCCTATCGAGCACAGCAGTCTCTCTCTACACACTGCTTTGAGCTTCTCCGCCCCTCCCCCCCTGCTGCAAACCCCACTCCGTTGTGATTGGTTACCTTCCTTCCAGCGGCGGGAAATTTTCCAGAAAGGTGGGGGCATGCAGCCGGAGCTTGCCTGAGCGGCAGCATTACCATACATGGAAACATGACAGAAACAACCCGAGCGTGACAGAGAAAACCCGGAAATTTGAACAAGTTCAGCTTGACCGGCTGCCACCGGCAGTTTTTAGTGCTCTGCATAGCCACCCCAGACGGTCAGCAGGGAATACGTCGAAATGCATGTACGTAATTATTTGATACTCTAGTATGGTTATAAATCATTATAACAACGTTTATAGGTCATAAAAGTCGAAAAGTATCATAGGTCCTCTTTAATGATATGCTTAAGGGGCACTTTATCATGTCCAAGTATTGTCTAAACTGGTTCCAACAGATTTGTCAGATAAAACTTTGTTTGTTAAAACTTTGTTTGATCTGACCTGTGTTTGTTTATCTTAAAATTATTGGGTTTCATCACTCTGCCAAGCTCAACAACAACAACAAAAAAATATCAAGATTGTTCTTAAAGCCAAACACACTATTAGATTAACATCCTTACATCCTTTAATCAATATAGTGCAACATTGTAACTTTGCAGCCTTTATATCTTACAGCAGGGAATGTTTACATAAAAAAAAGAGAAATACAATACAAAACAATTTGGAAAGGACACTTTATTTTGTTGAGTTTCATTATTGGTCACATCCGAACAATTGATACTGCGTGACCAACTCCTCCAGGCCCAAACAGGTTGGTCTGTGTTCCGTTTTTTGACACTCAGCTTCTGTGGGCCAGTACTCAATCCAAGTTCTCTCACCGAGTTCATACTGATACCTAAGGACAGCAAAGTGAAGTCTTTAGAGTGGCCAGCTATCAGTGACATAAATAAGGAAAACCCACACAAACTGTACGTCGAATTACTATTATTAGTAGCAACAGTAGATTAACTATAGTACAATATAAACAAACCAAAGCAGTAAAACAAAATAAAACTGTTTACATGGACACAATGTTATGTCAGGTGCACACACAACACACACATTCACAGAACAAACTTACAATTGATTTTTGTCATCTCTGCGAATATCTTTGGATGTGCCCATGACAAGGTAGGTTTTGCCTACTTCCAGCCCTAAAGACTCTCTGCAGTGTTGATAGCTGAGGAATGTACGCAGTTTACCCTCAGGGCCGACATCATAACTCCCTGTAATTAAAATATAGGGAAAGAGAATGACAGTACTTTAGGATTAAATGCATACCTTAAGGTGCTGTAAGCGGAATGGTTCTTCTAGCTAACTTCCTGTCAGTTACTGCAGTTAGCAGTCCCCCCCCCCCGCTCGTCCCTACGTCACCACATTAATGCACTGCGGTCTTCAAGCAGCGAGTTATCTAGCATCATCTCAGATCCATAAGTGTGATAAAACATGATAAAAACCATCAAAACAGACATTGGGAAGGATTTTTACCTGCTCCGCCATTGTAGGCGCATAAACATTCACCCATGTGTCGCTCTGGCGTGCACCGGCAGTAAGACCATGAGTGAGACGGGTTTCGGTTTGTAGCTTTCTCTCTTGTGATTGGATATTAAAGGTCCCATATTATGCTAAATGCACTTTTTAAATGTGTTCCAACATATCCATGCGTCCACGGTGTGCCTAGAGACTGCCAAAATATCAAAAAAAATAACAATCTCTCCTTTTCTCACTCTCCCCTTTTCTGAAACCCCCACCCCTCCCCCCAAAAACACTCCAGTCAGAATTATCCCCTTTTCTGACCTCACAAACCGTAAAGCCAGAAGCTTCCACTGTGCAGCCCACACCCCTATTTCTTATTGGTCCACGGCCCTGACAGACAGAGGGCGAGGCGTATCTGGCTTCGCTTCCGGACAGGGGGCGGGGGGAGCTCAAAGATTGTATATTTACGAGGGGACCTGCAACTCTTTTTTTAAAAATAGGCCATTGTGAGATTAGCTGAACATCAGCATAGTACAATAAATTATCTGAAAGTTTTTTTCAGCAAACAATTAAAGAAAAACGTATTAGGGACCACTAAGACCATATAATATGGTGTATAATAGAACCGAAAAGTGTATAATATGGGAGCTTTAATTTCGGGATCCCCGAAAAGTTTATTACATGCAGAGCAGCTGACTGAGAGATCGGCTTCACGAAACACGCACATTATGATTGTGATCACTGTATGAATAAAGAGCGATTTAACACTTATATTAACATAAATAAACCGCTTACTTCACCTTTAATGTGCAGTGCAAAACAGTCAATTGTTTTTCACATGATCAAAGTTGAATCATGCATGCTCTTGGCGGCAGTTACAGGAGAAGATTGATAATGTGACTGATCATTTCAGAACGAGGAAAACAATGGTTAGGTCTCCTTTAAGGCATCTTAGAAACTCTTTAGGGGATATTACCATCAGGGGTTATTGATGGCAGTTCAAAGATAAATACCCACCTTCTTTGATGCTTTGAAGAACTCGCATATGGTACATGTCAGTGAACCCACTGTCTTCAAAGTCTTCCAAACTCAACTTGTAAACTAAGGACAGAAAAATAGAAGATTGTTAGCTCTCAGAATACTTATTTTTTTTATAAAAGTGCTATAAATGCAGTCCTTTTACACTAACTCTTACCAAAATCTATTTTGCTGGTCTCTGTAGTCTCACAGGCCTTGGCTGTGCGCTGATCGTTGCTGATTTTGCCCTTCTTCTGCATGCTGCAGTTCTCTGGAAAAACACATTAAGCAGAAAGTAAATTAAAATGTGTGTGTGCAAGAGTTGACGGGTGAGTGTAGCTGCATGTGTGTTATTGAGTTATTCTGTAGCTGTGAAGGATACAGTTATCCTAGACTTCAGTATCCTGCAGGTGCTTAGAGTCTGTGACAAAAATCACAGATGGGCACTCAACTGGTAGTATACCCTACAAGATAATGACTTTATCACTAGGAATAATACTCACCTTGAAAATACCATATTCTTAAATCAGAGAGAGTAATCCTGGTTATATTTATCCACTCTAGCTGACTTTTCCTGTAGCACAATCAGCAGCCATTGACATTGTGTTTGGTTCAATCATTTATGTTTTCATTTCTGAGTACTTAGCAATAACTTTGGTGGTGACTTTAATAGTCCCATCATCTTTTAACATTTTAATTTGTGCCATGTCTTTGTTATTGAACAAATACTTTCAAACATTCTAAATTAAAATGGAGTCAACAAATATTATTTTATCTGCTGAACATTATCATGTTAGCATTGTCCTTTTGAGCATGTCATCATGCTGACAATAGCAATTCCCTCAAAGTGCTGCTGTGCTGTAGCCTGGTGCTACCAGACCATCGTACTTCATTTCATTTGTACAGAAGGTCTGGAACTGCTCTATTTGGCAAACGTTCACTCACTTGGAGGTTTGTTGAATTTTAAAACTATTGGATCTGCCCAGTGCCACTCTGGATCAGCCAACCAATCGCATAACGTTTGGTCGTGACGTATGTCATGAGCCGGCTTCTGACGGTGCGTTCCAGTTGTACTGGGAATTCGGAAATTTCCGACTTCACCACATATGGCTCAACCGGTACCTGGCAACGGTAACTCGCTAGAGCCTAACGTTTAGTTATTTGGATAAGAAAGGTTGTAGGCGTCCATACTTTCCTGGGCAGATGCACTGGAACACAGACAGGTCGGAACTCGGAACTACAAAGTCGGACATTTCCGAGTTCCGAGTATAAAGTAACGCAGCATTCAACTGAAACTGGAGCGCGACTTCAACGTCATCGTTCTCAGCCACTCGCTCTCTTCCCTGATTGGACACTCAGAAATCTGTTCGAGCAGGATCCCACTAATACGCCCTAGCCCCAGACTGACTACTGAAGGGAAAATGAAATTTGGGCAGAAGTAGATAGGCGGGCGGAGCCAGCCTAGCTGTGCTGTGCATAGGTACAGATTCTCAGAGCCAGTTGCATTGCTTGATATTTCACCCCAAGGTCCCCTGACTTTATTTAGATACAATAATAAACTGCTGCAGTTTATAGAATAATGATGAATCATTATTGAACGATTTATGGTTCACCTCTAAGAGGCACATGGTATTGTGTTTAGGTATTCCTTCAAAAACTTTACACTCAACAAATGTTTACAGAAAATAGTTTCTATATTAAATGACATCATCCTGTTTACCTTCAGCACATGTGCATTCCCCATTGGCACCACAGAGCTGCAGTAACTCCCCAGCCCTCCTCTGTGGGTGGTAGAACTTCACGCAGTGTGTTTCTGCAACAAGGAACAAAGACATTTCAAAATAATACCGATAAAGAAATAGTGCTTAATGCAACACATCTGAAATGAAATGGAGTAATGCCTGCATATTTATTTATTTATTTATTTATTTATTTATTTATTTATTATTCTTCCGGACAATTACACATAATACATAATTTTCTCATTGCATATTCATACATATTACTTTGTGTTATCGTCCGAAGGGAAGCAGGAGAAGCCAAAGGCTTATCGGGTCCCGCCCCCACTGCCATAAGATTCAGATACACAGATACACAGCTACTACAGTTAGAACATTTTTTTTTCTTTTTTTTAAGAAGATTCATTCTAATACACAGATCATTTTAGGTCTCTATTTTCCTCTCTGCCTGTGACAATGCAGATATGGCCTTGTCCATTTCTTCTCTAGTAGTCTAAACACATCTGCAAAAGTATTCAAAACAGTCAGTGTGTCTGCTGACCTCGGCTACAGTCCCATAACATGCAGTGAATTTACAAATTCTTCAGTCAGAGAAAGTCTTCTAATTTTGAATCGGGTGTTCTGAACACACAGCTGATAATTAACATTTGTCACACATTCCATTAGGTTATCAATAGCAGAGCACATTTTATTTACGTTATTTACATTTTATTTCAAACCTTATATTTTGACACAAACCAGTTTAAATCCCTTTAGTTCAAAGTCCATGCTTTTGCCTTCTTTAATCCTCGTCCCTCCGGAATTGATCCAAATCCTCCTCCGTTTTGATTTGCACAATTTTGGCTTCTTCGGGTGTAGCTCCATTCATTTTGTTGAAGATTCTTCCATCTCTCGTCCAAGTTTGTTGGACCTGTCCACATTTTTTTAACCCTCTCGCTTGGTAGGCCAGATAAGCCTTTCTCTTGGTTACATTTTCACTCATTCCAATTTGTTCACCTTTAAGCTTTTTGCCTTGACTGAGCAGATTTATCTTATGCTTTCTACTCACAAATTTCAGAATGACAGCACGCTTTTTGGCGAATTTCCCCTTCGGGAGAAGAAAACAGGACTCCACGTTCTCTAGATCCAGATTAATGGCTTTGCTTCTCAGAAACATTGCCACTTGTTTTTCCACCGTTACATTCCCTGTATCGCCCTCTTCTTCTCCATTCCCGGCACCTGCATACGACCTTGGTTTAATATCCATTCCAGTTATTATCACATCTCTGTTTTTTGCTTGTTGTTCTTGATCATCAATTTTATCTCCAAGCTCTTTCAAGAGCTGATCTTTCTTCACATTGACGGCTTGAAGTTCCTTCAATTCGATCATCAGTGGCTTCAGACCAGCAGCAACTTTCTCTTTGATTTTTACATCAAAACGCCCAATCAATTCGTCCATAATCCCAGCCAGTTCAGCCTTCCGCAGTGCTCGCTCCGTCTCCCTCTCACTTTTTATTTCTCTCTTCAAATCTGCCAACATTCCTTTCTTCAAGTCTGCCAACTGTTTTTTCATTTCTTCCGCAAAAACTTTGTCTTCCTCCATTGCCTTATCAGTGGTTTTTCCTTTTTTGGACATCTCCAGAGATTTTCAGAGATTTTTAATGCTGTGAATCTGAGTTCTCCGCTGCTCTCAAAAAATAGCTCTTCACCCTCCATATCCACAGCGTTATATAGCAGCAAAGAAACTAGGGGTGTGAACGTTTACAAAAATGTCTAACCATGTACACGACAGAATTTTTTTTGTGTACACGGTTAACCGTGACGTCATTGTCCTCGTGCGGCCGTCGTCTTGTAGGCGCGCGCACACACACACGCGTTTGTTCGCCTGTAAACACACAGTTGACATGAACTACGCTCGTTTACACACCTCTTATAATAGGTCCATGGTGCACACAAACACACACACACACACGTTCGCCTGTCATGTGTTCGCCATCATCATCGCGCTTCATTAATTTCCTGATTAATATAGCCTATCGCTTTCTACATGTCCACGTTTATGCAGGATGAACAGGTGTAAAGTTCAGGCTACTTACGCGCGTAGTTCACATCAACCGGGTAACTTTAATCTTTAGGTTATCTTTCATCACTCGTCCGTGGCTGTGACTCGTGCCCGAGCACGGCGACTCCCCGTGTGTGTGTGTGTGTGTGTGTGTGTGTGTGTGTGTGTGTGTGTGTGTGTGTGTGTGTGTGTGTGTGTGTGTGTGTGTGTGTGTGAGGGGTGGATTACTGCACGGGTACACCGGGCACAGGCCCAGGGGCCCAAGGGCTCAGGGGGGCCCTTAACCAGAGATACTGATAGTAACTTTTCATGTTGCATAGTCAAAGAGCTAAGTCACTCATGTCAATAACAGGGTCCAAAAAGGAATAGCCTAAATATAAGGATACTCATTCAAATTTAACAAGATAGAAATCATCATGGGCCCCTAAACTAGTGGGGGAGAAATACAAAAGCAAGTTAAAAACAACAGAACTAGAACGGCATATGAATCAGCTGGTCAAGAACTGCAATTTTCACTTGCGGAACATCTCCAAGCTCAGACACATGGTCTCGAGCCACGAGCTTGAGATGATTGTCCACACTTTTGTGTCCTCACGATTGGACTACTGTAACAGCCTTCTAACATGCCTTAATAAAAAAGGCTTGGCTCGTTTACAAGTTGTCCAAAACTCGGCGGCGCGGCTCCTGACCCGCACCCACAGGAGAGCCCATATTTCTCCTATTTTGAAAGCTTTACATTGGCTCCCTGTCGCATACAGAGTAAACTTTAAAATCCAGGTGCTGATGTTCAGGGCTCTTCACGGTCAGGCTCCTGATTACATTAAGGGCCTGATCCAGCCTTATGCCTCCAACAGGAGCCTGAGGTCCTCCACGCAGAACCTCCTGATGGTTCCTCGCACTCGTTTTAAAACCAGAGGAGACAGATCTTTCAAGGCTGTTGCTCCTCGTCTGTGGAATGACCTGCCCCAGTCCCTGCGCATTCTGGACTCTGTGGATATTTTTAAGAGTCAGCTTAAGACGCACTTGTTCAGACAGGCCTTCTAGATCCATGTCTATGTACTCTGTATTATATTGTATAGTATTATATTGTACGTTCTTAGGAAACTCTTCTTTGTAACAGACACTGTATATGTGTCGTTTTATTGTATTTTATTGTGTTTTTTAATGTGAAGCGCTTTGTGACCCTGGTCTGCGAGAGGCACTATATAAATAAACTTTACTTACTTACTTACTTACTCACCGGACATGTCACCCATTGAGCATGTTTGGGATGTGCTTGACCGGCGTATACGACAGCGTGCACCACTTCCCACTAATATCCAGCAACTTCGCACAGCCATTGAAGAGGAGTGGACCAACATTCCACAGGCCACAATTGACAATCTGATAAACTCTATGCGAAGAAGATGTGTTGCACTGCATGAGGAAAATGGTGGTCACACCAGATACTGACTGGTTCTGAGTCCCCAGACTCCCAATAAAGCACAAAAATGCACATTTCAGAGTGGCCTTTTATTGTGGACAGTCTAAGGCACACCTGTGCACTAATCATGATGTCAGATCAGCATCTTGATGTGGCACACCTGTGAGGTGGGATGGATTATCTCAGCAAAGCAGAAGTGCTCACTATCACACATTTAGACAGATTTGTGAACAATGTTTGAGAGAAATGGTAATATTGTGTATCTGGAATGAATTTTAGATCTTTAAGTCCATCTCATGAAAAATGGGAGCAAAAACAAAAGTGTTGCGTTTATATTTTTGTTGAGTGTATGTTTTTGCCATTAGTTGTATGTATCTGTGTGGAAAAGTCTGTGTACCTGACTGGATAGGGAGGAGTGGGGGGCCCTTTAAGAGTTTGTGCCCAGGGGCCCATTATCTCATAATCCGTCTATGGTGTGTGTGTGTACGCGTGCGTGCGTGCGTGCGTGCGTGTGTGTGTGCACCGATACACACACTCACACACACGCGCCGAGGGACAGACAGATTTGGCAGACTAGCTTTTATCTTCCCCAATTAGTTTATTAGTGATGTAAAATCAATAAATGCGTGTCTCCAGAACATATTTAAAAACTTTGAAAAAAATAACATTTAAAATTTGAAGAAAAAATTATTAAAAAAACGGTTTTCGTTTATTGATTTTTCCTAAACGGTTATGATTTACTAAACGGTTACACGTGCACACCCCTAAAAGAAACACAGTTTGAAGCAGATGGAGGCAGCATATGTTTTAGTATTTCTGAGACTTACGGTCATAATATTCATAGACGGACACAGCAGCTGGTTGTAAGACGCCCACTTTCAGCTTCTGATGGATCCTGAAATTAATCTCCTCTGGTCGAGTGTGAGAAACCTTTGGAGAATGGAAATCAAATGTGAGACAGAGATACATGAATACAGAACAAGGCAGGGAGAGAACAGGATGGAGGGAAGAAAGTTTTACTTTGTCAAGGTAGATGATAAGAGAGCCTCTTTCTGATAGGGCTGTGTTCATTTCAAATCTTGAGATGGTGCGTGCACGTCCTGTGGACAACTACACACACACACACACACACACACACACACACACACACACACACACACACACACACATATGCAGGGTTTTATATACAGTCATGTGAAAAAGTTTGGGAACCCCTCTCAGCCGGCATTATAATTGACTCTGCTTTCACACAAAAAAGATAAAAGTGGTATGACTTTAATTTACCAGGAACAGCTAAGTACTGGGATGTTTTCCAAACAAAGATTTTTTGAAAAGCAGTATTTAGTTTTATGAAATTTAATAAAATGTGAAAAACTGGCTGTGCAAAAATATGGGAACCCTTGTGGTCTTGCTGATTTTAATGCATGTAACAGCATGTAAAACTGATGACTTTAAACACAAAGTTGGTTGGATTATGTTGTTAAGCCTTGAACCTCATATAAAGGTCTGTTTAATCATGATAAAAGGTATTTTAGGTGCCTTAATGCAAGTTCCACTTCTCTTTGACTCTCTGCAGAAGTGAGACAGAATGCGATTATCAAAACAGCTCCCAAAAGATCTTAAAAACAAAGATTATTCATTGTCATGGTTTAGGGGAAGGCTACAAGAAGCTTTCCCAAAGGTTTCAATTGTCAATTTCTACTGTAAGGAACGTCGTCAGGGAATGGAAGGACACAGGCACAGTTGCAGTTAAACCCAGGTCTAGCAGACCAAGAAAAGTACAAGAGCGGCATATGCGGCGGATTGTGAGAATGGTTGCACACAACCCACAGATCACCTCCAAAGACCTGCAAGAACATCTGGCTGCAGATTGTGTATCTGTACATGGTTCTACAATTCAGTGCAATTTGCACCAAAACATCTGTATGGCCGGGTGATGAGAAGGAAGCCCTTTCTGCGCCCACGCCACAGATACAGTTGCATGGAGTATGCAAAAGCTCATTTAGACAAGCCAGCTTCATATTGGAAGAAAATGCTTTGGACTGATGAGACAAAAATAAAGTTATTTGGTCTTTATAAAAAGCAGATGTTTTGGTGCAAATTGCGCTGAATTGTTGAACGATGTACAGATACACAATCTGCAGCCAGATGTTCTTGCAGGTCTTTGGAGGTGATCTGTGGGTTGTGTGCAACCATTCTCACAATCCTCCACCTATGCCGCTCCTGTTTTTTTCTTGGTCTGCCATGCCTGGGTTTAACTGCCACTATGCCTGTGTCCTTCCATTTCCTGACAACGTTCCCTACAGTCGAAATTGACAATTGAAACCTTTGGGAAAGCTTCTTGTAGCCTTCCCCTAAACCATGACAATGAACAATCTTTGTTTTTCAGATCTTTTGGGAGCTGTTTTGATGATCCCATTCTGTCTCACTTCATCAGAGAGTCAAAGAGAAGTGCAACATGCATTTAGGCACCTAAAATACATTTTCTCATGATTAAACAGACATTTCTATGAGGTTCAAGGCTTAACAACATAATCCAACCAACTTTGTGTTTAAAATCATCAGTTTTACATGCTGTTACAGGCATTAAAATCAACAAAACCACAAGGGTTCCTATATTTTTGCACAGCCAGTTTTTCACATTTTATTTTATTTCATACAACCAAATACTGCTTTTCAAAAAATCTTTGTTTGGAAAACATCCCACTACTTAGCTGTTCCTGGTAAATTAAAGACATACCACTTTTATATTTTTTTTTGTAAAAGCAGAGTCAATTATAATGCCGACTGAGAGGGGTTCCCAAACTTTTTCATATGACTGTATCATTAGACAGTTAGAACATAAAACTGATTTTGAGGGAATGTGTGCATAAGTAAAATCTTATGGTAAAAACTTAAATTAAGATCTTACTGCGTTCAGGTCATCTGTATTAACTTCATATCCAGTTAGCAAGCCAATATCCAAGATTGACATGGAAGCATCATGGTCTTTGTCCTTGAACCTGGATATAGAATGGACAGTATGTTTAAAATAACAGCATTAATTAGAAAGAGGGGGAAAAAACAAAAGCTTAATCTTGTGTCACATTGAATATAATTTAATTTTTCTGTGTAAAAAGCCATGTTACTGTAATACTGATCAGTATGACTTTTTGATTATACTTACAAAACTTCTATTTTCAGCTTGTATATCTTCTCATTTTCATCCATTTTCTCTGCAAGAGCAAAACACTTAATGAGCATTTTGAATATTTTTTTTTTTGCTAGAGGAAAAATACTTGGAAAGATGATGGATAGACAGCAGGAACAACGGAGAAGAGATAACAAGTCAAACAGAACAAACGGATAAAATTACAAATAAATAGACAAATTACCTGGGAGGAGCTGCACTGACAAGTTAAACCTTGAACAGTCACTCTCTTTTTTAGTAGGCAGAGCGTAATACAGCGACACCATCTGTCACATAGATTAAAGTGTTTCTTAATATGTGATGTGAATCAAACTGGCATCCGTGTTAAAAATATTGTGCACACACGGTAAAAATAAATGTCTTCTGTAATTCCAAACGGACACAAAAAAAACATATTATGAATGTCAAAACAGAAAATAATTACTTACCTTCACCGTTGCTTCTCCTGTGCCCTTTGCCGTCACTGTCACATCCTGGTTGATATCATTAATCTGTAGGAGAAAAACAAAAGAAACATAAATACACAAACATAAATGTGTGTGTGTGTGTGTGTGTGTGTGTGTGTGTGTGTGTGTGTGTGTGTGTGTGTGTGTGTGTGTGTGTGTGTGTGTGTGTGTGTGTGTGTGTGTGTGTGTGTGTCTGCGTGTTGGGTGTGTGTCTGCGTGTTGGGTGTGTGTCTGCGTGTTGGGTGTGTGTCTGCATGTTGGGTGTGTGTTCTCACTTTCGATGTCCTTGTGGCGAACTTAGTTTCTCTGTTAAAGTTGAACTTATCAGGCTTGGACCTGCCTGGCAACAAGATATCCACATTCAGATCATACTCTGGTTCTTTAGCACTGGCCCAGTACTCTGCTACAGCCTGGTACACCATTATAGTAGCCTGGAGAGGGAAAGAGAGGGCAGAGGGGGCAGAGGGGGCAAAAAAGTTAGAAAATGAAAGATGAAGAGAAAGTGCAATTGCAATAAAAAAAAACTAGCGGTTCATAACTGTGTTTAGATGAAAAGAGGGGTCTGTGTTACCTGAGTAGATCCATATCCTCCGCCCACTTTCTGCTGTTTGTTGAGCCATCTGACCACACCTCTGGCTTCATCAAAGGCCTTTAATAGAAGACGACAAGTAGATGTTTAAATAATTTCTGTGGTTGACTTTGCAAATATTGATTCTGTCACAGTCTGGAAGTTTTCCAAACCTGCAATGGAGCTTCTTAATCAGTTATTATGTCACAATATCATACATTTGAGACTTGCTTGATCAAAGCAATCAGTCACAAATATGTCCAAACTGGCGTTTTTAGCCTGGTGCTACCAGACCATCGTACATCATTTCATTTGTACAGAAGGTCTGGAATTGCTCTATTTGGCAAACGTTCACTCAATTGGAGGTGGGTGTCTGTTGAAGTTTAAAACTATTGGATATGCCCAGTGCCACTCTGGATCAGCCAACCAATCGCATAGCGTTTGGTTGTGACGTATGTCATGAGCCGGCTTCTGACGGTGCGTTCCAGTTGTACTGGGAACTCGGAAATTTCCGACTTCACTACATATTGTAGTCTATGGATCTACCAGTACCTGGCAACGGTAACTTGCTAGAGCCTAAGGTTTAGATGCACTGGAACACAGACAGGTCAGAACTCGGAACTACCAAGTCGGACATTTCCGAGTTCCGAGTATAAAGGAACGCAGCATTCAACTGAAACTGGAGCGCGACTTTGTCGTCATCGTTCTCAGCCACTTGCTCTGTTCGCTGATTGGACACTCAGAAATCTGTTCGAGCAGGATCCCACTAATACACCCCAGCCCCAGACTGACTACTGAAGGGAAAATGAAATTTGGGCGGAAGTAGGTAGGCGGGCAGAGCCAGGCTAGGCGTTTTTTGCAATTCTTTTCAAATATCTATGTATAATCACAAAGTGAGGGAAACATGTCACTGAGTACTGTCTCCTAGCCCTCTGCCCTAATAGTGAGGTAGCATGGAAGATGACTCCGTTGTATGCTTTCCGTAGCATGATATTGTAATGAGAAATATTGCATATTGTATGTCTCCTAACTGAAATGTTACATTCCTAAATTCCTAAATGCATATTCCACAAAACCACTCAGATAGGCTACACCTCTTCTATTGTCCTGTACCAAGACCCCCCCTGTTGTGTTGATAAGTAGGCCTTTCACACCGCCGCAAAATCGGCGCTAGTTCTGGGCTAGTTGAGAGTTAGAGCCAGTGTTTTGGTTTCACACCGCCAGAAAGCCTGCTCCGGGCCGTAAAAACCGGTTCAACTCATACCCCAGGATTGAGCAGGGTTTGAAGTGAACTGCTTGCGCCAGCGGCCGGGGGAGGGATTATCCTGACCAACCAGACCAACTAAAACCTCATGCCCGCCATGTTTAAAAACACCGCTACTACGAGACGTAAACATAACATAATTACCGAACGTAGCGATCAAATTGACCGGCGAGAATACTCTGTATGGGTCCCGTTTGGTTAAGAAAGCAAAGCGAGAGCTAACACGTGTAAAAATAAGACGTATTCGCCGCTGTTGTTGTGCTTAAAGCTAGCGGTAGCTTTAGCGTTAGCCACAAGAGCAGCGGCGTCGGGCGACGTACACACACGTTTACAGTGACTTCATGACGTTGCTCTCTTGCCGGCTCCATGGCTGTCTCCGGTCGATGTGAAACCAACCGGTTCATAACTGGGATAAGGCTGTAACCAGTTTTGAACTGACCCCAACACCAGCCTGGAACTGACTCTTGGTTCATTTTGGTGTGAAAGGCCTAAAGAAGGTCTCAGAGTCTCCCCCAACCCCCCTCCCTCTCACATGACTGCCCAACTGAAACACTCTGTATTGTTATTATGTTGAAATGAAGCGCATTGTTGGAACTTGTATAAAGCATGTGACTTGCTATATTAACTTTGCCATTCCCACCCCGGTAGCATGAGTGCTGCCGGGATCAGAATGGACCTTCATCTCCAAGGAACCAAGAAATTAAGCTTCTGTTGTTTGATTAAATACACTTTGCTTTGAAGTTCTCATATTATGCACTTTTCTGTAAATTTGATATGGTCTTAGTAGTCCCTAATACAATTATTTTTAGCTGTATGCTGAAAAACCCGTTCCGATCATTTATTGTAGCAAGCCTCTCTACCCTGATTTTCAGCTCATGTCAGGATAACCTATTTTGGTGTCTGCAGCCTGCGTTCTGGCTGGGCCCTCCCACCTGCCGTGATTGGTTACTAGAGCCACACTGCAGAGTGCGAACACAGTGTTTACCCTCCCGTGAATAACCAAAATGGGTAACGCAGGAGCTCAGCCATACTTTGAACAGTTTTACATGACCGATCCTTGTCTACATGAAAGACTATGTTCATACAGATGCACTGACAGCCACAAGCTAATGGAAACAGCATGTTCACAATTAAAATGCAGCAAAAGATGGAGGCTGCTGCGAAGCTACCCGGGAGCTAACGGCTAAAAATAACACTCAAATCAGTGAAAACATTAGTTTCAAAGTTTGACTTCTACACAATTAGCTTCCAATCCTTTGTCTTGTTAAAAACGAGGCATTACTAGACTGCTGTGGTTAATACAACTAGGTTTATATGAGCTAAAGCTGGATGCTTGTCCCGAAGCTAATAGCTATACACCAGTCAGGCAAAAATACAAATAAAAACATTTATTTTAGTTTAACCGTTTGAAAAAAAGCACAAGTAGCTTCCTATACGTTGTGTTATTAAAAATGAGGCATTATTAGACTGCTCTGGGTAAGATCAATAAGAGGATTTTGAGCAAAAGCTGGATGATTCTCCTGAAGCTACATGCTACACTAGGTAAATAACAGGCAAATAACCATTGAGGACATTCCTTTTTAGTTTCACCGATGGAATTACTAATAGCTTCCTATCCTTGGTCTTGTTATAAACTCGGCATTATTAGACTGCTGTGGTTAAGATAAATTAGTGGATTATGAGCAAAAGGGTTCTGTGTTGGTTTATGCAACATTCAGCATGCCTTGCCTTGCTGTACTACGGGCATCTTGTCGCTTAGAGGGGAAAACAATATGGCGGATTTTTCCAGAGGATCTCGGGGCCGTGGACCAATAATAAATAGGGGGGTGGGGTTATCATAGACTATTGCACGGTGGAAGTTTCTGGTTACTAATGTGGGGGGAGGTGGCTTCTCTGTTTTTGACGTCAGAAACTGCGAGAATTCTGAACGGATTATATTGGGGGGATGGGTGGAGGTTTTCAGAAAGGGGGAGATACTTTGGCAGTCTCTAGGCACACTGTGGACCCATATTTATGTTCAAAAACATAAAAAGGGCATTTTGCATAACATGGGACCTTTAAAACAGTATATTACGTCTCATTTTCTCCTAACAATATCCAGTTGAAACACAAACACACACAAGTAGGACATGCTCACCTTAACCTTGACCAGAGCCAGAAGAGCGTAAGCTGTGGCCTCCATTGTGTAAACATGTCCACCAGGTACTGGCCAGTAGGACAACTCTGAGTAAGACACACACAAATAACGTTTTATTATTTCCGTGTACCTGAACACACTTAATTCAATATTAATACCTTAATATTATGGGAAAAAAATTGATTTCCCTTAAACCTTGTCATTCAAATGTTAGACATACTGTAGACATACCTCAAAAAATTATTTTGCATTTCAGCACTGAGAAGAAATCCTATTATATTATTGATTATTGTCAGTCAAGCTCTAATAAACGTATTATAGTATTCATTGTTAAATGTGTCATACTTTTTAAATGACACAGTATACACCTGTAGTCTCTGTACCTGAATATCAGTTAAATAACAATGCTGTGTTAAGGTACCTGGTGAAGCAAACCGGAAGAGTAAATCCTTGTTCAGTTTGTTTTCATTAGCCAGGGCGTATGATGTCATGGCAACAGCATATGGGTTGGTGAGGCTGGGCAGATGCTTCTCTAGGTAGTCCACTGCTTTGTCTACACTGCCTGGCAGACTCTGGATGGAAGGAAGAGACAAGAAGGAGAATGAGGGAGAATCAGATACAGTAGTACATAGAAATTTAGCAAATATTTCAGGATGAACAAAAAAAAGGAGGCCAGTTGTTCAGATAATTGTAATGACTGTTTTTGGAATATCCGCTCCTTCTCAGGAATGTCTTAGCATTTCGATCCTGGGATGCATTCGAAGACCAGTTTGTATTGCAGCAAGATGTTTTGGAGCCTTGCTTCAACACAACAACAATAACGTAACAACCACAAACAAGGCTTCAGTATATCACACTTGTGTCAGAGAGGGATAGGGAAATGAAGAAACAAACCGTGAGAAGGAAAAAGAGAAAGTGTATGGAGGTGAGGAACTTACAGGTACAGTGGCAGCACATATTGTGTGTGACTCCTGCATAGCAATGAGGCAGAAGGCTGTCATGGAAGCATCTGAATCTTTGCCCAGTACATCACCCTACACACACACACACACACACACACACACACACACACACACACACACACACACACACACACACACACACACACACACACACACACACACACACACACACACGCACACGCACACGCACACGCACACACACATACACGTACATTTTATTCATACAAATAGTCAATGACATTTTCATCTCGATCCACTATTTTTTGCAGCATTAAGATGAAGAACTTATGTTGATAAAAATCAGTGCACCCACCATCATCTCCCCATGGTAAACCTTTGAAACTTCTCGAAACAAGCCGTCAGGTTGCTGTCCTCTGAGAATCAGAAACTTGATGGCGCCACAGATGACATCGCTTTCCACCGCCACCATATTGTTGGCCATTGAAAACACCTTGGCAACATAGGCTGTCAGCCTAACAGAGAAGAGACGAGGGCGTTATAGTGAAGTTTAATTTATTTGCACATGATACACACGCATCTTCTCACAGTCAGAATCTAAATTAGAGGAGGATGTGTAAACAAATATGTTTAAATTCATGGATCTTTGGATGCCTCACCAGGTGCTGCTTGGGTGATTGGCCCACACAGCAAAACCCCCATCGTTTTTACGGTAGGCAAGCTCGTTTCGGTAGCCTGGGAACAAACAGAACAACCAACCTTTTAACTGACTGCCTTTATTCTCAATGTCCCTAGCTTGAATTTGTAGGGCAGGTGTTTCTTTTAAACACATTTATAACGTTAACATCCTTCACAAAGCGTTATCAGTTTATGTTATCTGTGCTAATAAATACTTGTGTGTTTGCCTACCGGTCTTGATGTGTTGTATTGCTTCGTTACGTTTCTGAAATCCCACAGTTTCCCACTGATTGGTTTTGTCCAAGTATGTTGTTGCAATGACAGGCAGGGTCGTGTGGATCATGTTCTGCTCTCCACAACCACTGGGCTGGTAAATGAGGGTACCCATTGAGTTCCCACTAATGGCGTTCTCTACAAGTGCTGATACTTGTTCTCTGCCTGCATACACACACACACACACACACACACACACACACACACACACACACACACACACACACACACACATTTAAATTATGAATCAATAATAACAAAAAACAAATAACCAAAGACGTGGTAATATCCCATTACAAAGAACATCCACTTTATTCCATAACAGTTCCAAAAATAACATATCTCACCTGTCACAGAGATCTGTGTGCTGGTAGGTGTATTTGGAGCCAAATCCTTCTTAGGAATTTGACTGTTCATAATTTCGTGTTGTGTACCATCTAAAGAGAGAGAAAGTGGGCAAGTTGGGGGATCAGTAAGCTAATAATAAGAAATATTGTATTACTAAATTACAATATAATGTAATTTAAAGGGTAAACTCACCTACACCTTTAGTAGTGGGATCCAGAATTATGATCTGAGGAGATTTTACTAGTACTCCTCGAGGCTAGAAAAACAACAGTTAATAAAGATATAGTTAACATTAGAAATCACAGTAATTTTTAAGTAACTTATGAGCTCATTAGGTAAAGCATGGCTTGACTGTTATTCAACATGTTCCTTTTTTTTCTTTGTTATTTACAGTTTATTTTTAAAGGGCTTTTGTGTCAAAGTTAGGAATTTCAACTCAAGATTTCCCAAAGTCAGTTTCCCCAATACTGACCCCAATACTGACTTTAAAATGGGTGATCATCACTGATTTATTTTCTGTTCCCAACTGACATTCAATGTTGTTTTCTTTAAATCATGATCACAATCCTACTCGTAACTTAACCATATGATTATTACTGTAACCACCTCCCAGAACTTTAAGTACCGTACTTTTCGGACTATAAGCCACGACTTTTTCTCAATTTTTCGACCCCGTTATTACACAGCACAGTATATGTTCTGTAGCTACTAGGGATGAGCGTTAGTAATCGACTCCTCGTTTCAAATGAACTCGATTGGTGGATGAGGAAAATCGTTTTTTTTTTTTTTTGTCTGTAGCCTTTAGGCCGGTGGGCCGCCCCTATTTTAAGATGTACAAAACGGCACAAAATGGATAAAATAAAGTTTAACAAAATTAAATATTTTGATGCAAGTGCAATAAACTGAGCGTTGTGTCAAACAGCAACTGCAAATAACTGCCACCTCCGTGCCACCACAGAGCAGCCTGTGGTCTCCACAGCACCGCGGAGCTGAACACGGTCTCTCCTTTCTCCAGAACATTTTCAGGAATATAACTGTCCAATTATTTCAAAGTAGATGATAATGTTACGTTTATAAAAAGGGGAGATGACACCTGTTACTCTCAGTTAGTAATGAGTAGACTCCAGGTGAGCATGCAAGGTGCTCTCCGCTTGGAAAGAAAAGTAAAGAAGAAGCAAGGCTTACTTCAGGCACATTCGCTCCGAACCAACAACAGTTAAAGGTCACATATTATGCTAAATGCACTTTTTAAATGTGTTCTAACATATCCATGGGTCCACAGTGTGCCTAGAGACTGCCAAAATATTTAAAAAAATAACACTCTCCTTTTCTCACAATCCCCCTTTCTGAAACCACCACCCCTCCCCCACCCAATATACTCCAGTCAGAATTTTCCCCTTTTCTGACCTCACAAACTGGAAAGCCAGAAGCTTCCACTGTGCAGCCCACACCCCTATTTCTTATTGGTCCACGGCCCTGACAGACAGAGGGCGAGGCGTATCTGGCTTCGCTTCCGGACAGGGGGCGGGGGCAGCGCAAAGATTGTATATTTACGAGGGGAGCTGCAGCTCTTTTTAAAAAATAGGCCATTGTGAGATTAGCTGAACTTCAGCATAGTAGAATAAATTATCTGAAAGTTTTTTTCAGCAAACAATTAAAGAAAAACGTATTAGTGACCACTAAGACCATATAATATGGTGTATAATAGTACCGAAAAGTGTATAATATGGGAGCTTTAAGAAGCCTTCAATAGGGAATATGGGGATGAGATTCAAAAACCGACCGGTGTAACGTTCCGTTAATGAGGAATTAGTCGCGGTAATTATTCAATGACACGGAGTGAGCATTACGCGGTTGGATATAGGCCTACAACTATCTGCTTTGGTGAGTTATTTATATGTATTTAAATTGTAGGAAAATTCATCCTTCTTATTTTAAATGGTGACTTTGGCAATTTTTTTTTGTTACAACTACAGCCCATGCTTTTTTTCTCCCCACCGCAGACCTACTCGATCGGTTTAAATTGTGGCCCGTCTATTTAATTACTTTCAGTGAGGAAAAGGTGTTTTAAACTTGTTGAAAAAAATCCTTAATATCACATGGCAACTGTGACTGTTTGACAATAAGCATTGAGCGATTTATTGCGGTGAACCGTTATTCTGCAGACAGATGCGTTGCGTTCAAAAAATAGAAAAAAGTTTAACGAGGAATCGATTGATCCTCAAGGAATGCAAGCAATCACTCGAGTAGCCAAAACACTACGTGCCCATCCTTAGTAGCTACTATTGCACTAAATGGCACACTTGAATACGTTATGCAAATATGCAACTTGTTTATTGAAATGTCAATAAATGGGAGCTTCCTCAAGCAGCCATCTCTTTCCCGATAATCCCCTGTGCACAAACTCTTACATATGGTAATTAAACATTATAACACCTGCGGCTTATAGTCCAGTGCGCCTTATAGTGCGGAAGATACGGTACTTATATTTACCCAGAGAATAATTATTTACTCTAAACCTAATCCAGTCACATTTGTACTTAACATTTACCTCAAACTTTACAACTGTCACTACTTCAGCCACAATTTAGTTTTTTGTCATTTGTCTGTTCCCATATTAACTCTCTTGTCATTTCAGACCCGGCCACTCCCCCCTGCTCTGCACTCCCTGCTGATTACTTCCACCTGGCTTAACCACACTCACCTGCTCCCCATCAGCTATTAGCCCCACAGTATATATACCGGTTCATTCCCTCAGTTCCCTGCCAGATTGTCTTTGTGTTACATTGCTCTCCAGCCTATTCCGAATTCCTGCCTGTTTACCTGCCTGCCTATTCGTGTTCTGACCCATCCTTTTGGATTTTGGATTCCCTTTGCCTGCCCCTCTTGGACTTGTTGCCTCGCTACTACCTGGTTTGATTCTTTATTAAACTTTGTTGCTATACCTGAACGGTTTGTTGTCGTGCTATTGGGTTCTGGCCTGCCATTTTGGTACAATCCTGACAGTACAATCTGGCCAAAAGATGAACCCAGCCGACACAAAGGCTCTTAAGGAAGAAGTGGCAGCACAAGGTGCCGCCCTACACCAGCATTCGAGACAGTTCACCGCTATGGAAGTGGCTTTCCAGGAAGCTTCGGAACGCCACAATCAGCATTTTGAGGTTCTGAGCGGCCAGCTCCAGCAGCTCACGCTGGACAGCCAGACCCCAGCGGTTCAACCACCCACCAGCCCTCCTGTCCCTGCTGTCTCCCGGCCAGAGCCCCGCTTAAGTGCTCTAGAGCGTTTTTCTGGAGCTCCAGATACCTGTCGCTCCTTTCTGACTCTGTGCTCATTGACTTTTGAACTACAACCTCTCACATATCCCACGGAGAGGTCGAGAGTGGCTTTCATGATCACCCAGCTTACTGGGCGGGCCCGGAACTGGGGTGCCGCCGAGTGGGAGAAGCAGTCGGCTCTCTGTTCTTCTGTGGCTGCCTTCTCTGAGGGTCTTCGGAAGGTGTTTGATCATGCTACCCCTGGTCGAGAGGCTGCTCGGGGTCTGTTTAACCTGGCTCAGGGGAGCCGGAGAGTGACTGATTATTCCATCGAGTTCCGGACTATCGCTGCAGAGAGTGACTGGAACTCTTCCTCCCTGGCTGACGCCTTTTACAACGGACTTTCTGATGCCATCAAGGACGAGCTGGCGGCCCGGGATCCTCCAGGGGATTTGGACGTTCTCATCGCCACCGCTATCCGCATCGATGGACGTATCCAGGAGAGGAGCCGAGAGAAGGTACTGACCAGCACTTCCCGTAGTCTTCCACGTCTTCCAGTTTCACCTTCCACTTCAACGGGTTTTCCTACCGCTGCTGCCTCTAGTGACCCAGTTGAACCCATGCAGCTGGGCAGGACCAGGCTGTCAGCTGCTGAACGACAACGGCGCCAAAGGGAGAACTGTTGCATGTACTGTGGAGAGGGAGGCCATTACGTGTCATCCTGTCCAGTAAAAGACAGGGCTCACCAGGAATCCAGAGGGCGCTGGTGAGCCGCATCAAGAACTTTGAAGGTCCCTCTCGAGCACTACTTCATGCCCAGCTCAACTTTAATGGTCTGTCCCATACTGTCGCTGTCCTCATTGACTCGGGAGCTGACACCAACCTTCTGGATCGGGGCCTTGCCATGCAGCTGGGTATTAACCTGGAACCCTTGGCCGAGCCTATTGAGGCTACTGCTCTCGATGGGCGCCTCCTCTGCACTGTAACCCATCGCACAGTTCCTGTTCATCTGGGCATATCAGGTAACCACACTGAATCACTAACCTTTCACCTGATTAATGCACCTCAGCAGCCAGTGGTCTTGGGGTATCCTTGGTTAATTAAACATAATCCACACATTGACTGGAGAACCGGTTCCATTCTACAATGGAGTGATCAATGTCTTGCGGTCTGTCTGAAATCTGCCTTGTTACCTGCCTGCAGCACCCCTTCTTCTAATGAATTCCCAGATCTCTCAGGTGTCCCGTCGGAGTACTACGACTTAAAGGAGGTGTTTAACAAGGTACGGGCCACCTCTCTTCCCCCACACCGCCCGTATGATTGTGCCATTGACCTCCTCCCTGGCTCATCCCCACCCAGGGGGAGGCTCTACTCTCTGTCAGCCCCGGAGACCAGGACCATGGACGAATACATAAACAACTCACTGGCAGCAGGCCTCATCCGTCCCTCTTCATCACCTGCTGGAGCAGGGTTTTTCTTCGTGGGTAAGAAGGACAAATCCCTCCGGCCCTGCATCGATTACCGCGGTCTGAATGATGTCACCATTAAGAACAGGTACCCCCTCCCACTCATCTCTTCTGCATTTGAACTTTTGCAAGGGGCCACTGTGTTTACCAAGCTTGATCTCAGGAATGCCTATCACCTAGTTCGCATTCGGGAGGGGGATGAGTGGAAGACGGCGTTCAATACCCCTAGGGGCCACTACGAGTACCTGGTAATGCCTTTCGGACTCACAAATGCTCCTGCAGTATTCCAAGCCTTAGTGAATGATGTGCTCCGGGATTTTATCAATGTATTTGTGTTTGTTTATCTTGATGACATCCTCATCTTCTCCAAGACCGAACAGGACCATGTGCAGCATGTCCGCAGGGTTCTCCAGAGACTCCTAGAGAACCAGCTGTTCGTGAAGGTCGAGAAGTCCGAGTTCCATGCCACTGAGGTGTCGTTCCTGGGATACATAATTTCAGTCGGAAGTATTCACATGGATCCCACCAAGATTAAAGCGGTGGTGGATTGGCCGGTCCCCACCACTCGTAAGAAGCTTCAACAATTTCTGGGGTTTGCCAATTTCTATCGTAGGTTTATCCGCAACTATAGTTCTGTAGCAGCTCCCCTGACAGCCCTCACCTCCCAAAAGGTAGCCTTCCAATGGTCCCCTGCTGCAGGAAGGGTGTTCAGTGAGTTAAGGTCACGGTTCTCTTCTGCTCCCATCCTCATCCTACCAGATCCAGAACGCCAGTTTGTCGTTGAGGTGGATGCGTCAGACTCCGGGGTGGGGGCAGTCCTGTCTCAGCGGTCAGGTAAAGACCAAAAGTTACATCCATGTGCCTTTTTCTCCCGCAAATTGTCCCCAGCGGAGAGAAATTATGACGTTGGAAACCGGGAGCTATTGGCGGTTAAGATGGCTCTCGAGGAGTGGAGGCACTGGTTGGAGGGGGCGAAGAATCCGTTTGTGGTGTGGACGGACCACAAAAACCTGGAGTACATCCGGTCAGCCAAACGGTTGAACTCCCGTCAGGCCAGGTGGGCGTTGTTCTTTAATCGTTTTGATTTTACCCTGTCTTATCGCCCAGGTTCTAGGAACGTCAAACCAGATGCCCTGTCCCGTCAGTTCCAATCCGAACATGTTCCCACACATCCTGAGAGCATCCTCCCCACTAAGATGGTCATCGGCGCAGTTACCTGGGACATTGTGGACAAGGTAAAACGGGCCCAGGCCGACCACCCGGCCCCCAGTGCTTGCCCTGATAATCGTCTGTATGTGCCTGTGAATCTCCGCTCTCAGGTCCTCCAGTGGGGACATTCTTCTCGCCTTGCCTGTCATCCAGGGGTTAGGCGCACTCTAGCCCTGCTGAAGCAACGGTTCTGGTGGGCTACCATGGAAAAGGACGCCAAGGAGTTCATCGCTGCTTGCTGTGTTTGCTCCCAGCACAAGATCGCTCGCCATGCTCCTGCGGGCCTTCTTCAGCCACTGCCTGTTCCTCATCGTCCGTGGTCCCACATCTCGATCGACTTCGTCACCGGACTGCCTCCCTCCGAGGGTAACACCACTATTCTTACTATTGTGGACAGATTTTCTAAATCTGCTCAGTTTGTTCCGTTGCCCAAGTTACCATCTGCCAAGGAAACAGCTGAAATTATGTTGCATCATGTTTTCCGTCTGCACGGCCTTCCCTGTGACATTGTCTCCGACCGGGGGCCGCAGTTCACTTCTCGTTTCTGGACAGAGTTTTGTCAGCTGTTGGGGGGCCACGGTCAGCTTATCCTCGGGTTTCCATCCTCAATCCAACGGCCAGACTGAGCGGATGAACCAGGAGATGGAGACTGCCTTGCGCTGCATCACATCCCAGAACCCGTCCTCCTGGTCCAAGCAGCTCCTATGGGTGGAGTATGCTCACAACACACTTCCAAGTTCAGCAACAGGTCTTTCCCCCTTCCAGTGCTCTCGAGGATATCAACCTCCATTGTTCCCTGAGCAGGAGCGAGAGGCCAGTGTCCCGTCTGTCCAGGCGTTCGTCCAGCGATGTCGGCGCACCTGGGTGCGGGCCCGTGCTGCTCTCCTGCGCTCGTCCGACCGATACCAGAGATATGCCAATCGCCGTCGGACCCCTGCACCCGGTTACACTCCGGGTCAGAAGGTTTGGTTGTCTACACGGGACCTTCCGCTCCGGGTGGAGTCTAGGAAGTTGGCTCCCAGGTTTGTGGGTCCGTTCTCCATCAATAAAGTCATCAATCCTGCTGCAGTCCGTCTCCGTCTTCCTCGCTCCATGAGGATCCATCCCACCTTCCATGTATCCAAGATCAAACCCGTTAAAGAGTCCCAGCTCCAGCCCTCCTCCAGACCCCCGCCGCCCCCCCAGCTCATTGATGGAGGGCCTGCCTACTCGGTTCATCGTCTCATCAGGTCGCGACGACGGGGAAGGGGTTTCCAATACTTGGTTGATTGGGAGGGTTATGGCCCTGAGGAGCGCTCGTGGGTCCCGGCTCGCCACATCCTGGACCCCGACCTCATCACCACATTCCATAGGGACCATCCTGATCAGCCTGGTGGGACGTCAGGAGCCGTCCCTAGAGGGGGGGGTTCTGTCACTACTTCAGCCACAATTTAGTTTTTTGTCATTTGTCTGTTCCCATATTAACTCTCTTGTCATTTCAGACCCGGCCACTCCCCCCTGCTCTGCACTCCCTGCTGATTACTTCCACCTGGCTTAACCACACTCACCTGCTCCCCATCAGCTATTAGCCCCACAGTATATATACCGGTTCATTCCCTCAGTTCCCTGCCAGATTGTCTTTGTGTTACATTGCTCTCCAGCCTATTCCGAATTCCTGCCTGTTTACCTGCCTGCCTATTCGTGTTCTGACCCATCCTTTTGGATTCCCTTTGCCTGCCCCTCTTGGACTTGTTGCCTCGCTACTACCTGGTTTGATTCTTTATTAAACTTTGTTGCTATACCTGAACGGTTTGTTGTCGTGCTATTGGGTTCTGGCCTGCCATTTTGGTACAATCCTGACAACAACAGCATTGGCACATCATAGACACTTACAAACACATACAGTCATATGAAAAAGTTTGGGAACCCCTCTCAGCCGGCATTATAATTGACTCTGCTTTCACAAAAAAAAGATAAAAGTGGTATGTCTTTAATTTACCAGGAACAGCTAACTACTGGGATGTTTTCCAAACAAAGATTTTTTGAAAAGCAGTATTTGGTTGTGTGAAATAAAATAAAATGTGAAAAACTGGCTGTGCAAAAATATGGGTACCCTTGTGGTTTTGTTGATTTTAATGCCTGTAACAGCATGTAAAACTGATGACTTTAAACACAAAGTTGGTTGGATTATGTTGTTAAGCCTTGAACCTCATAGAAATGTCTGTTTAATCATGAGAAAATGTATTTTAGGTGCCTAAATGCAAGTTGCACTTCTCTTTGACTCTCTGCTGAAGTGAGACAGAATGGGACCATCAAAACTGCTCCCAAAATATCTTAAAAACAAAGATTATTCATTATCATGGTTTAGGGGAAGGCTACAAGAAGCTTTCCCAAAGGTTTCAATTGTCAATTTCTACTGTAAGGAACGTTGTCAGGGAATGGAAGGACACAGGCACAGTTGCAGTTAAACCCAGGTCTAGCAGACCAAGAAAAGCACAAGAGCGGCATATGCGGCGGATTGTGAGAATGGTTGCACACAACCCAAAGATCACCTCCAAAGACCTGCAAGAACATCTGGCTGCAGATTGTGTATCTGTACATGGTTCAACAAATCAGTGCAATGTTGCCGGCTGAGAGGGGTTCCCAAACTTTTTCATATGACTGTACAATCCCACCATAGCCTTGAAGGCCTGAGATCAAAAGTATAGGTTCAACCAAGTACCTTCTTCTATGCAGCTTCAACATTTTACAGCAAACAGTTCTGATATACAAGAGCTCTTAAACATGGAATGTGATTCCCTCACCACCACCCGAAGCGTCTTCCGGACTCCATCATGGAGATAAGACTCTTTAACAGCGGCTTTGACCTCAATGTTGTATTCCCCATCCTTCATGGGAATAATAATAAAGGGTACAGATCTCGTAGTCTGGGCCCCAACATAGACTTCCTGTCGATACTTTCCATGTTTAGAAGCTGCACTGCACACATTCTCCTCCTCAATCAGTTCTACGCGCACCTTAAAAAACAGACAAGAAAAGACAGACAACGATACTAAGGTATGTGTGGTTGATTAAGATCCAGATAAAGATCCCCATTCAGTGCATAACAAAACCTTTAGTTGTATTTGAGTTAAGCTAACAATTATTTAATTTGAAGAAAATTAAAGCTTTACATTGTTTCCTACAGAATTTATTTTATCTTTAGAATGAAAAGGCATATTGTGAGGTTGTCCCAGTTCTGAGGCTGACCAAATCCGCTTATATTACACTAATCTAATAATAAGACTTGAGAAATTATCGAATTAAAAGCCAGGCCTTTTGTATATAAACTCTTATACAAAAAAAATATCTTGGTACAATTCTGGCCTGAAACACCAGACTTACAGTGGCTGGATCATCGTTGTAGTTGTGGAGGACCGCTTTAACTTCTATCTGCTCTCCACGGACAGCAGAGTAGGGCAGCCTGAGATCAATGAAGAATGGCTTCTGGACAATTACCTCTAATGGTTTGCCGACACAGATTCCTTAAAGTTGATAGGGATGATTAAGTACCAGGGATGAAACAAACAAAGAACAAAGTTGTAATGAATGGAAGATGTTTAAGGGTAGTCACTGAATCCTCACCGTGAGTTCTTGACAGACTGATGCCAGTGAACTGCCAGGTCGTGATTGAATCTTGCAAGGGAACATTTTTCACAAATGATGTGGTGTCACTGAAATGAAGAAAAGTGTGTAAAAATGTATAGGGTAAATCTTAGTAATGTCATTAATGAAGGCATCAATTATTAGCCATTATAGTTTGTGTAGACTCACCAGTTAGGGCTCTGTTTAGGGCAAGGAGGGAGTGTGATATCTGTCCACAACCAGCTTTCAGGGAACTGGGTGCGAGAAGTAATGTCATTGCTGTCCATGTAACTGTCATCCTCCTCACCTAAAGTGTGATTAAAAAGGTTTACAATTTTTAATTGGGAGTATGACCATTGATAACCATGCAGTCCACCCCCCTCCCAAAATGTGTCCCGTCTCTTACTGCGAGCCAGTTGAAGGCTTTCCTCCCTCCTGTCATCTCGCATCTTTTTCATCTCGTTGCAGCAGTGCTTGAAGGCCTCAACACAGGTTGGACCATCCATGATGTACTCACTGCGCATCTCACAGGTGTATGAAACAGGGATCTCCTTCATGCCATCTGAACAACATTCACGTTGCAGTTTGTCTTCATATTTACTCACTGGAAAGAAATACAGTTATGGAGGAAAGACAGAGGTGAATGGTATGGAGAACAACTAATAGAGCGTTTTAATATAGCAAATAAGAAATAAACAAAAGTTGTTCTAGTTAAGTCAAGTCTGTTTGAGTTACATGGCTTTTATCGTTAAACCCTTGATTTGAATAAGGAAAGTCTCAACAACAAGAAAATACGGCAAAAGTTGGCTGATTATGTGGTTATTTTGTATTTGGGAGCTGTGGTTCTTACATAAGCTGGTGGTGACATCCATTATGTTAGGGGCTGCTCGTTTCCTCCTGCTTGGGGCCAGACATTTCAATTCTGGGAATGAAACACAGACAAGATATTTAATAAAAGTCAAAAAGGTTAGATTTGGACCACGACGTTTGAATGGTATAATTGATGTGATCATCCTAAAATCAGAGTGAGCTCAAATAATGTTTGGGCAAATGGAGAGGGCACACCACTCCTGTTATTGTTATTTGGTTGACTGTTGCTTAAATAGAAAACATTTTAAAACCTTTGACCAAACAATGGAGACCATGATCAGCTCATAGCAATCACCTTGGCTGATTGTTGACAACGTGTAGGTGCCTCAAAAGGTCTCTTAAATAAAAAAAATATTATGTACCTCCTTTACCACAAGTGGTATCTGACAGTGTGAGTTTAAGATGGGTTGAGGCTCTGTCCCCAATCACAAAGATGGTCAAGTGAACCATTATTACAAAAAAATTACAGTAAAATAATAATGCTGTTCTTCTACGGTCCATTACATTACACCTAAAATGACGGTGAAAAATAGGAAAAAAAACAACGACAGCTAATGTCCTAATTTGACCTTTAACCACACGTGTTGCCCAATTTAGGATCTTGGCCTCTGCCAGGTCTGCACATTGTTACCAATACTGTTTGTTCATGGACAGGATATTGAGATTGGTGTCAGGGACAGGAGGGGTTGCAGTCCATTAGATTGCATTGCTGCTTTGTGGTCCTGAAGGAATCATCGGCTCTGACCTTCAGCACTCAATGGAACAGTGTGCAACCAAGTTTAGCAATCTGAAGCCATGGCAAAAACTCAAAGGATTAACCTACTGTGGGTAGGGTATGAGTCCCTACCCCAAGTGAAGAAGTTCAAGTACCACAGGATTTTGTTCGAGCAAAGGAACAATGGAGCATGAGATTTGCAGGAGAAATGGCATAGATGGATAGATTTTAACTCGCTGGAAGGCAAAGCGCTCGATCTACCGGTCAGTCTTTTTTCCTACTCTCCTCTAAGGTCATAAAGGTTTACTCGTGACCGAAAGAACTAGAACCCCTGCTGGAGCGATTGCCCTCAGGACCCAACCCCGGATAAGCGGATGACGGTGGATCGATCCAAACCATTGGATATTTGGGAGGACTTAAGATTAGTAAGATTATTAGGATGAAGGAAAAGAATGAGCCAGGTGATTGAAGTAGTCTCACCTAGTCTGAAGGGAGTCCCAGAAGCTGTGTTGGACTCAAACAGCAGCCCAGCATCGTAGAACACACCCATACCATCCTTCCCTCCACCTGCTGTGCAGCCTGTGTCGAGTTTTTCTACAATGTCCCAAACCTGAGCAGGGTGGAAGTCATTCATTAACATAAATACAAACAGGCAAGACTCACATGACAGCTCTGACGCATTTTGCAAACATTTACTCACAATACACATATTTTTTTCTGTTCTACTTAACAAAATACTGCAACTTTAACTTAACCCGCTTGCCTTTTTATCCATCACATCGCTGCTTGTTCTAGTGTTGGCTCAGTTGATTTGACATAGTTCATTTTGCACAGTAGAAAATGTACTACAATTTGAGCCTATCTTCATTTGCTCCCTGTCAGATCAGACTTTCAGGTGCTGCTTCTGGCCTATAAGGCAGTCAATGGGCTCGCACTGTTATACCTGTCTATTCTGATTGCTCTTTATGCCCCATCCCTGGCACTACGGTCTATGAATGCTGTGCGCCATGACGTTCTCCAAAGTTTAAAGCCTGCCGGCAGCAGGGCCTTCTCCAATCAAGCTCCTTTCTTTCGGAACAAGCTCCCGGCAGACATTAGACAATCTGAGTCTGTCGACAAATTAAAGTCTTAACTTAAGACTCTACTTAAAGCCACTACGAGTAACATGGCACGTTGGCGGCCCCTTTGGACAAAAGCGGTAGTATTTTTACGACGCCAGCTGTCGTGAAGCTGTTTTCTAGCGCGTGCCGGGCGTGCGAGATTCAAATGATCAGGAAGCAATATAGTGCATGTCCGTGTGTTGAAAGTCTGAGGGCACCGGACTCTTTTCGGCTCCGTGAGAGTGGTTAGTGACACAGCATCAACTAATGCCAGTCACACACCTGATTGCAATGAGTTGATGCAGTGTCACCTCTCACGGAGCTGAAAGAGTCCGTGTCCCCTCACACAAAGCGAATGAACGAGAGACGGCAGTTAGTATGGATCACGATGAGGTAATGTGTTTATGTTGTTGTAAATAATGACTATTTCAGATGAATAATGGTCATCTGATGATGCTGGTGAGACAAAGTAAACTTTGTTTTAGTAGGCTACCGCTCATTCATTTAGGAGTAAACACTGCAGTCTAATTCGCTCCCGTGAAATTGTGTATATATGTTGCTTGGCAACGCCCTCCCGCCCGCCTATCACTCTCCCTTTTAGCTTTTCTTCATTGCATTTTCTTTTTTTTCTTTGATGGTTCAGCCCCGTTATCAGTCATTATGACGACAAATAACTGTCTCAAACAAGGCTCCCTCTCCCCTTCCCTCACCTGGAGGGATAGGCTTCTCAAATCGCGTTGCAGCGCCACACTGAAATCTGCGACCAATACGGATATGTGACCATAGAGCCTGAACGAGCGAACCGAAAATCGGACTGGGTGTACGACCAGACCAAAAGCAGGAATAAAAACTATATAGAAACGTATTTCTTTGCACTGATGGTCTCGTTTGCTGTTAAAGGTAATTTATGATTATGAGAGGAAACATGAGGCTGTTTAAAAGATATTTAAATGTTACTCGGAGCTGCTTTAACTCAATAAATTCAAATTAAATAAATAAATTGCCTTCTTCTGTGTAAGGCGGTGCTTGTTGTTTAGTACATAGACGCCTTTGTCAACTGCCACCAGTCCCACTATGGCCTCTGGGTCTCCAGTCACCCTCAGACCGAACATCTTGCGAGGCTCATAGGATGGAGCTGTCCTGGTGGATTCCAACTTCAACTTAAATAGGAAGGAAGAGCAATGAATGAGACGTGCACATTTTAATTTGTTGACACTGTTATATGGATTTAAAAAGTGTGTCTTACAAATATACAATTAAATATATCAGTTTCAATATGGGTGTGTAGTTTGCCTAATTAAAGAGTTGTGTGTCTCACCGAGCCCATGCAAGAGTCCTCTACATCCACCCAAACAGAGTCTGACACAACTTCATTGCCATTTGTATGGTAGTAGGCTATGATGCGGAATGATGGCAGCATGTCTTTTTTAATGGGAATGGACAGGGAAATCAGTACTTGACCACTTTTCTTGAAACGGCCTTTATCCACCAGCTGACCTCTACTCATGATCTGCAGACAGAGATTCACACATCAGTACTTAAATGACATCGAAAACGGTTTAGGTATGGGCACACATGCACAGGGGTTAAATATTTCTCACCAGGTACGTGATGTCACTTTGTTCAGCTCCCTGCCCATGTATGTTGAGGTTTATTTTAAGGTTGTCTCCTATTTCCAGCTGAGCTGTATCCACACCTGCAAAGATGAAATGCTGCAATGAGTGCTAGACACTGTTGTATCTATTGAATGGCACATACTTTCCATCACCACTTTCCATCACCACCAACATCACCACCTTTTTCACCATCTGAAGGTATTTCAGGATGCACCTCACCTATATGGATGTAGTTGTGGCTCTTGGTGACATATGGCTTAGCTTCCATGGTTGCTGATGCCTGTCTTTCACTTACGAGGATACGAGGATCATTGGTCTTTGCCTACAGTTAAAGACACACAGTTAAATATTAATATAAATATATTCAAGTCTAACCTATTGTGACCTTGTCTGGAGCCTAGCTAGCAATATAACATTGCTCAATGAAATAAAATAAAGACATAACACTGACGAGAATTAACAAAGGTTTAATATAAATATCTTGACATAGTATGACAAAAAAACAAGTAGCAAGTTGGTAACATGTTCACCATTCACTGATTACCAATGTGGGATCAGCAAAACCCAAAAAGAGTAGGGTGATAGTTCTGCTTGATTCTACCACTTCAAGTGAATAGTAAAAAATCTGGGTTAATGTATAAAGTGTTAGGGACTTACTTCGACAGTCAGACTGTTGGACACTCTGTCTGTATTAATAGTCAGCCTGGCCATGCCATTGTCCGCAGTGTAGCCCTGCACCTGGCCCGGACTGACCACCACTGCAACACCTTGTGCAGGAGTGTCATCAGGATTCAAAACCTCAACCTGGCATCAGAGACAAAACAGCTGAACAACTAATGCTGTTGGTTTGTTAGCGCTTTCCTCTTAGTTGCATGACCTACTGTAGATAGTATATCATATAGTGAGCAAAATTATTGGGTCACTCTTGGTCTCTGGTATCTCCTCTGTTTGTAAAAGATCTGCCTCATAATTAGAATTCGAGACATTACACTAATCAAATTAGTTAAAGAAGAGGCATTTAAGCATGAGACTTTTATATTATTGAGGATGTTGTGTCATCAGTATTTCTTTCAGATTGACTGTATTTCGGTAGTGAAATGTTACGGATTTTTTTTATTAAAGTAGATACAGTCCCCTCCATAAGTATCGGAACAGTGAGGCCAATTCCTTTATCTTTGCTGTAGACTGGAAACATTTGGGTTTGACACCAAAAGATGGATATGAGACAATAGCTCAACATTTCAGCTTTAATTTCCAGGTATTCACATCTGGATCTGATACACAACTGAGAAGATATACTTTTTTGAAAAGGAACACAACATTTTTAGGCAAGCAAAAGTATTGGAACAGATAGACTTTAAATAAAGTAAAGTGAATAAACCGTAATATTTTGTCGCAAATACTTTGCTTGCAATAACTGCATCTGTGACCCATTGACATCACAAAACGTTTGCATTCTTCTTTTGTGATGCTTTTCCAGGCTTTCACCGCAGCCTCATTCAGTTGCTGTTTGTTTTGGGGGGTTACTCCCTTCGGTCTCCTCTTTAGCAGGTAAAATGCATGCTCTATAGGGTTTAAGTCTGGAGATTGACTTGGCCAGTCTAAAACCTTCCATTTCTTGCCCCTGATGAACTCCTTTGTTGTTTTTGCAGTTTTTTTGGATCATTATCTTGCTGCATGATGGAGCATTTTCCAATCAGTTTGGTTGCATCTTTCTTTAAATTGGCAGACCGAATGTTTCTGTAGACTTCTAAGTTAATTTTGCTGTTGCCATCATGTGATACTGTGTTGTTGTCAAGATGAACCTATACCAAAGTGATGGAAAGGCTAAAGTTTGGAGAAAGAAAGGATCTGCTCATGATCCCAAACATACAGGCTCATCTGTGAAACACGGTGGCTTGGGCTTGCATGGCTTCTTCTGGGACGGGCTCATTATTCTTCATTGATGATGTAACACATGATGGCAACAGTAAAATGAACTCAGAAGTTTACAGAAACATTTTGTCTGACAATTTAAGGAAAGATGCAACCAAACTGATTGGAAGATCCTTCAACATGCAGCAAGATAATGACCCAAAACACAATGAAGGAGTTAATCAGGGGCAATAAGTGGAAGGTTTTAGACTGGCTAGGTCAATCTCCAGACTTAAACCCTATAGAGCATGCATTTTACCTGCCAAAGAGGAGACTTAAAAGAGTAACCCCCTAACACAAACAGCAACTGAATGAGGCTGCGGTGAAAGCCTGGAAAAGCATCACAAAAGAAGAATGCAAAAAGTTTGGTGATGTCAATGGGTCACAGGCTTGATGCAGTTATTGCAAGCAAAGGATTTACGACAAAATAGTACGTTTTATTCACTTTACTTTATTTAAAGTCTATCTGTTCCAATACTTCTGCTCGCCTAAAAATGTGGTGTTCCTTTACAAATAATGTTATCTTCTCAGTTGTGTATCGGATCCAGATGTGAATATCTGGAAATGAAAGCTGAAATGTTGAGCTATTGTCTCATATTCATCTTTTGGTGTCAAACCCGAATGTTTCCAGTCTACAGCAAAAATAAGGGAATTGGCCTCACTGTTCCGATACTTATGGAGGGGACTGTATATAGCTAAACTTCTGCTGTCACTTTATGTATATGTATATGTGAATGAGTACTTTACCACAACATCATAGGACATTCCCGGTTTGTAATATTTGGGCGTTTTCTTGAAGTGGATGGTGTAAGGTGACGTGACAACCTGGATACCTTTCAACTTTGCCTCCACCATTTCACTACCTGTGAGTTGATATAGAAACACAAACACATTCACACACGACCCTGAAACACAAAACAATTTTCTTTTTCCACTAATAAATCTCTTCACTGTCTTCTTTATTGATTGATACCGAAAATGTGTCATGTTATAAGAGGCCATTATCGTAGCTGAAACCATATTAACAAATATGAGTGGAGAGTTGTGTAACTGTAAATAATTTAGATTTTTAAATGTGTAGGAACGTTTTCAAATATGTATTCAGATTTGCAAATTTGGCAATATTTGAGTGACCTGGGCCGAACCGTTCCCCAAAAACGTCGATCCCCGACGTTCTGGACAGCTGCTAGCTCAAAGCCACAGCGCTTATATCACCATTGACGGAGTGTGTGTAAGCCCCCAACTTTTTTCTAGTGCAAACACACTACGCGGATGGTGAGTAGGAATTAGCTTATTTTGACAAAAGGTGCTGGATAACAATCGCTGAGCATGCCTTTAATATCATGTGCACATGAACAGAACTACTGTACACCGTATACCCATAACGCATTTGCAGATCTATGTGTACAGTTATGCATGCATTTATGGATGTGTTTACACATTTACAAATCTTACATGCAAAGCTGAACACGGGTTTGTATTTTCTTTTTTATAAGTTTTACACATTTACAAATGGATTTCGTACCCACAGAATCGCACACAAATTAATATACATTCGCGAAATACTTTAAACATTCACAAATATCATTACACATCTAGGAATTGCATTGCACATTTTCAAATCTCATTACCCACACAGATATAGATGGACTGCAGCTACACAACTCTTAACTCACATTTCTAGTTTTTTGTAATTTGTAGGTATAGTTGTGGCGCCCAGGGCCGGCCCTGACCAATTTGGCGCCCTAGGCAAGATTTTAGCTGGCGCCCCCCATTGCATTGCAGTCAGGTCCACCACTGTTCATACACTCACACAGAACTGGATAGCTTTGTCTTTGACATTTCATTTTATTTTAGATAGAAAATAACCCACAAAATAAAAAAACATATTACAAAACAAGTGACATAACATTAAAAAATGAATACAATATTACGATTTGCACAAAAAAATGCAGACGGTAACATTTAAAATTATAATCTATTACAAGTATAGTTTCAATAAATCATAACTTTGCATTGAATATTATTCCACACAAAAGCTATATTACAAAATTAAATGACAAGAGACCTCTGCTTTGTACTGCTATTTAACTTGATTCCAACAGAGAGAGCTGTCTACATTTAGATGTTAAGACCTCATCTTCATATCTCAACAAGCTCACCTCACCTTGCTACAGCCTGACTACTCTTGCCTTTGGGTCTATTGGTGAAGCCTTTATTCCTCATGCTGCATCACTGGGCTGTGCTAAGGTGGAGAAGATGTCTGCAGGACAGGTGGCTCAAAGTATTTCAAATGAAAACCTGAAGAGAAAAGAGAAGTATACATGTTGTTACATTATTTATATTAATACATGGTGAAAAGCTTTAAAATGGAAATTAGATAAGATTAAACTCTTGTCATTAAAATGAAATGCAGTTTAGCATCCAACCAGAGTGAAGAGAAGCAGTAACTAATGGAAAGCTAAAGGCCTAGGTAAGGTACAATCAAACGGAAAAGTTTGCTACTGCTTTTTATTAAATCAGAATCAAGCCTTCTGATGATATCTCATGGCTTTATGTATAGCACTTTGATTTACCTTGTGTTGAAAAGTGCCTCACAAATAAACTTGACTTGCCTCAAGTATGCAATATTAACAGTTATTATACTGTGCACTTTTAACACTGATGTAAACTAACACAATAAACCCAAGATTGACAACCATTAATTATAGTGGAAAAGGAATAGCTTTCTAATAACCATTACAAGCAGTGCAAACTTTGGCAAATTATGACAGGGGATGTAGGCTACATGAAAAAACTTTATAAATGCCTCTGATGAATTTAAGCTGGGAGTAACGTTACCCATCCATCTTCCAAAAGTAAGCTAGCAAGTTAACACACTGCTCCTACAACGGCTAAAACAATGCAGCACACTATTTATTCATCACATTAACGTCACTGTAGGCCTACCTCTGTCTTTGTCACGTTTTTCCTCCTCTTCTTTTCCTTTTCAGTCTTCCCTTGGCACGAGAGAGCTTTTGTCATTTTGACATGGTGTGCGCTCTTTCCTTCCGGTTCCGACCGGTGAAGTTACCGTTCATGGTTCAGATACCTGGCTGATCGGCAGAAATCTGGAAGAGTCTATCGGAGGAGAGGGGGGCGCTTCAATTTTTTTTATAGTTTGTCTATCCTCAGTAGTTGTCATATTTTAAGCTTAACTCATATTTTGAAATTATAGTATTAACAGTATTAGTAAAAAAAATTAAAATAAAGTTTTGGTAGCCCATTTCTTTTATTTTTATTTTGTAGCGGCGCCCCCTGCGGATGGATGCGCCCCTAGCATTTGCCTATATTGCCTATGCCCAGGGCCGGGCCTGGAGGCGCCATACTAATATCTTCTGGAGATTGTTTTCCTCTTGTACTTGTAGGGAGTAATTTTGGACCCTAATCAAGCTAAGAGTTATTTGACCCCTTTTAGCAGCTATCAATCACATATAATCGTCAGCCTTTCTTTCTTACCGCTCTCCGTCAGCACACTGACAGCTGCGTATATGGAACTCCCCACCAGGTCATTGATGTTTTGGAAGGTCTGCGTGATGTGCTCTCTCTTCAGTGTGACCACGCCATTACCTTTCTCAATCTAATGTGACATGAAATGAAAATTCATCTTGATATACAGTAGACTAATGTAGTAGAGATATACAGTCAGTGAACAGCTGGAGGTTCATAAGAATGGGTAAATTCTTGCATCCGTCCTGCTTTGTTCTGAACACCGTTCACAAATAATAATATTTACAGATTGGAAATTCAACAATTTAACAAAAATGACTGCTGCCATCTGAGTAACAGGTAATCACTGAAATATTTGAGTTTTTAGAATCTTACAGCACTGGTATAGGGCAAGCCCCAAAATGTATAATGTATGAGATAGAATAACCAATCAACTAGAAAACTGTTCGACAGACTGGGATGTATCAAAAGTATAAATATATGCTTACATCAACCCTCTGACGTGAACTTGTAAAGCTCCTCTTTTGACCCTCTTGCATAACCCCAAACACCACATACGCAACCCCATCCACTTCCTTACCAAACAGATACCTAAGAGCACAAGAGAAAGACATGTTAAAGCCCACAATGAAGTGACAACAATTGACTAAAACAGCAAGAGCACCGACATAACCTCTACATTTTCTCCCGTTATTTTCTCCTACTGTCGATCTACAAGGACTCTAATGACACACAACAAAAACCTTCACATGTTCACATACGTGGCTCTGATGTTGATGGTGAGCTCTTCACTGTCGACATAGAAAAAAGGGCTCCCAGACGTCAGCTTCACCTCAAAACTGGGCAGCACTAAAACATTTGATTGTATTGTTTCAGTTATCGTCTTTTTAGGTTTTGAATAAGAGTAGACCAACAGCTAATGAGGGACTTACCATATTCTTTGACCTCAAAATCTGCCGAAAAGCTCTGCTGTGGGTTGCTCTGGAACTTTGCTACCACCTTCCACAGTCCTGGACTAAGAGATACATTACACACACACAAACATTTTAATAATCAAACTTAAAATCTAAATATTCATAACATTCAAGGACTGACGGTGACACAGGGATCAGACTTCAGACATGAAGCAGATGAATGTTATATTTTAGCTCCTGCGTGTACAATTGTTTTGTAATGTCTGTCTGTCTATTTAAAATTAATATTTGGATCAAAAAATATATGAGATATTACCATACTGGACTATTTATTTGCTCGTATATTGGTTGTCTGGTAACATCCTAATTGTTATCTTTGGACAGAGCCCTGCTAGCTGTTTCTCCCTGTTTCCTGTGATTATGCTACACAAAGCTAACCCTCTCTTGGCTAATGGACAGATATGACAGTGGTGACAATTCTCATCCAACCAGAAATTTAAATTTTTAAATCATAAGTGACAAGTACTGCTGGGGGGGAGTTCACGAGTTTCCCCACTTAGCTAATTACATAATACTGTAGTCTATGCCTCTGCAGTTAGTGTGACTGAGGGGTAATAGAATCCAAGAATCACTATACCAACCAAGTGGAAGATATTTTTAGTTGTCCAAATACTCAATTAGCAACATGGAAATGTGTTGAATAAAACATAAATTAATGTGTTAAGATAAATACACTTTGCATAATCTTAAATGATTTAAGGTGTACATATATTGGTATAATTTACCCATTATCCACCATTTCATGCAAAGGAATTGCTTATAAACAAAATGTATGGAAATAGGGGAGAGTGGGGTGAGATGTGCCACTTTTTACTCAAAGTGACTTTAAAGTGAGGCCTTGACAGTAAAGTCTCCTACTCAAATATGTACATATATTTCAGGGTGTTATGCATCCCCGGCAACAATAACTTTGGATCTGAAATAAACTGTTTAAGAAATATAGCTTTTGGAAAAAGTTGTCTTGTGGCATAACTTGCCCCTGGTGTGGTGTAAGTTGTGCCACTGGAGAGAATACCATGGGGTAAATTGTGCCATTGATATATATATCTCATAAACTGTAATTCAAGACCAATCCATTAGACAATCACTTATTTAAGGTTTATTTAAAGTAAATAAAGTAAATATTTTACAAAGATTGAAGGACACTTTTCTTAAACAAGGCCTAGCAGATCTAATGGTTTTACCTGCCAAGCTCACAATGACAAAGTCACCATCATCATCTTTCTGGCCATCTGAACTCTCATCAGTGGTGTCGTTAAGTGGAACAGAGATGTCAGTCTCTTCTGAGCTACTGTAGACAATCACTTTCTTTTGGTGACCAGCGTATACAGCCATGCCAATGGCACAACTCTCAGAAATGTACTTTGCACTAGCTGCTCCGCCCTTGTAGAACCAACTGCCATCTGGCATATGCGATTCCCCCTCCATTTCTGCCTTTAAATCAAGGCTCAAAACCCATATGTACACCCTGGTTTTTCCTCACCATTAATCTTACCTCTCCACTACTATCTTTGTTTATATGTGGATGTCTGGGGCTTATGTCTTTTCTTTTTGTTATTTTACCTTCATTTTTTACCTACTGAATGCACTATGTTCAGTACTTTGGACAGTGCAAACTGTTATAAATGTGCTTTTATAAATACATTTTACTTACCTACTTACTTATAACTCACCCCAGGCCCTCTGGCACAAATCACCCCAACCCCAGACTTTTGTATAATAAGCATGATGCAGCAGTTTAGGGCTGACATCGTGCTAACTATATAGATAGACACAAAGTGTAGCATACTAAAGCACTAAAACATGTGTCAAATGTTTTCAAACGTGTACAATAATCAGAAAACCTTGATCATGGAAATTTTACTTCGAAAAGGCAAAAAACTGTTTTTTGAGCTTAAATGTGCTTATATCTTATTCCATGTTTCTCCCTTCTTTACAGGATGAGTCAAATGGATGGCTCTTCTTAAATATGTGGTCACATTTCCAATTTCTTCTATGGTTTTCTGTGGCACAACTTCCCCACTGGCACAACTCACCCCACTCTCCCCTACAATGTTACATGTAAAGTTAAGTAAATTAAAATATTCACCTAATGATTTCCCCGAGTTGGAAACCTCCAGAGTGGATGCCTGCGTTCAGAGAAACTGGATCCAGTGGTAAAATTATGCCATCGGGGGTCTTAAAACAGACATTATTGAACAACCATTAAAAGTGAGTTGAACAAGATTAATGAATCATTATGTAAATGCATGCAATATTGATGGTTTTTTCAGCTATTCCATATACTTATTTTATGTCTTACCCTGAAGGGAGAGGCTGCTAAAATGTCTAACTCAATCACTAGAAAGTGTTATGCTTTTTTATTTTTAGGACAGGTGTTACTAAAGAAAGACATGAAAGGTCCCATATTATGCAAAAGGAACTTTTTCGATGTTTTGAACATAAATGTGTGTCCACAGTGTGCCTAGAGACTGCCAAAGTATATAAAAAAAAGAAAACTCTCCTTTTCTCACTCTCCCCTTTCTGAAAACCTCCACCCCTCCCCCCAATTTACTCGAGTCAGAATTCTCTCAGTTTCTGACGTCAAAAAGCCACATCCCCCCACATCCCCCCATTAGTAACCAGAAACGTCCACCGTGCAGTAGTCTATGATAACCCCACCCCCCTATTTCTTATTGGTCCACGGCCCTGAGATCCTCTGGAAAAATATTCCTTCACCGCCATGTTGTTTTCCCCGCTAAGCGACAAGATGCCTGTAGTACAGCAAAGCATGCTGAATGTTGCATAAACCAACACAGAAGCCGATTGCTCATAATCAACTAATTTATCTTAACCACAGCAGTCAAATGCCTCGTTTTTAATAACACAGCAGATAGGAAGCTACTTGTGCTTTTTTTCAAATGGTGAAACTAAAATAAATATTTGTATTGGTATGTTTGCCTGACTGGTGTACAGCTATTAGCTTTGGGACAAGCATCCAGATTTAGCTCATAATAACCTATTTGTATTAACCACAGCTGTCTAGTAATGCCTTGTTTTTAACAGGACAAAGGATTGGAAGCTAATAGTGTAGAAGTCAAACTTTGAAACTAATGTTTTCACTGATTTTAGTGGTATTTTTAGCCGTTAGCTCCCGAGGTAGCTTCGCAGTAGCCTCCATCTTTTGCTCATAATAATCTATTTGTATTAACCACAGCTGTCTAGTAATGCCTCGTTTTTAACAAGACAAAGGATTGGAAGCTAATAGTGTAGAAGTCAAACTTTGAAACTAATGTTTTCACTGATTTTCGCAGTAGCCTCCATCTTTTGCTGCATTTGTGAACATGCCGTTTCCATTAGCTTGTGGCTGTCAGTGCATCTGTATGAACATAATCTTTCATGTAGACAAGGATCGGTCATGTCAAACTGTTCAAAGTGCGGCTGAGCTCCTGCGTTACTAGCACTAGACATGGTTGGCTCCTCAGATCGTGTAGTGACAAGGGCTATGGACGCTATGGACCTATGGACAGAGGGCGAGGCCAATGGCTTCGCTTCCGGACAGGGGCAGGGGGAGCTCTTAGATGGTATATAAAACGAGGGGAGCTGCAGCTTCAGTGGTGTAGTCTAGTTTTTTGTAGTGGGTATACTGTGATGATTCCTTCCTAGCCTCTTCTTGAATATGCAGCATAGCATTTGTTCATTAAACATATGGCTTACACCGTGGTTAGTTTACAATTTTGTTGTTTCTGCATTAGGTGCAGCAAAGGCAAAAAACATTTTACACCTTAGCCTGCCTTTAGAAACACAGAGTTTAGGATTTCTATTCCCAAATGAAATTGGGGGGGGGGGTATGGGGGTCTCCCCCAGATTTTTTTTATATTAAAATACATTGTTTCCCGCCCTCTGGTGACACTCAGGCCCGGATTAAAAGGAAAGATTACACTAGGCATACCGCATTTTTTCGGGCCCCCTCCAAATGGATACTTCACGATTTGGTGAAAAAACTACATACATTTGAACTGCCACAAGAGTATTATGCTCATTAATTTGTTTAAGAGTTGCGCGTTTGTAAACGGGAGTAAAGAGAAACGTACCCGTGTATGCAAGTTCACGTCTGTTCGTGAGCTCAGTGAAGGAGCATTTATGTAAGGTGCGTGCAGAGTCCAGTGTGGGAGCAATTTTTCAAACTGGATGAAAAACAGTGCCATGCAATGCTTTATTCAGCATAAAGTTAAAACACTTGTGCAAGCCTGATCTAAACACAAAAGCCTTGCGCGAGCGAAGCAGCGATTCACCTGGTGAAACCTGGCGTGGAACTCTATGGTGGGTAACGGCGAAATTCACAGTGAGACATCGCCGGTGTGAGCCGCCGCACAGAAAAACTCTGGTTTGACGACTAATAATAACCGGGGAGCAGAGCCGGCCCAAGCCTTCATGAGGCCCTAAGCCGAATTTGATTAGGGCCCCCCTCTCCAATGTTATCGTGGCCAGGGCCGTCCATAAGGGGTAGAAAGTGGGAAGGCTTTCTAGGGCCCAGCCACTTAGGGGGCCCATGGTCTTTGGAAGCCAAGAACCTAACTAAACTAAACTTCATTTTTAGATATTTATGTCAATATCTATTCAAAGTTGGGTGTTTACACAGAGCCGCGGCTCCGCTTACGGCCATTTAAAAAGCAGTAGAAAAGCAGAAATGTTCAAAATGTTTCAGATTGAGCACAGCGGAGTGTGACTGTTTCAAACATAATCCATCCTATAAACCCTTTGTGTGCCAAATGGTGACAAGATTGGGTTTTGATATTAAACAGTTTTGTCTGGATTATATTTCCTGAGTCATTCCTGCTCACGGAAAACACATGTAGGTAGCTACCTGCTACTTTTGTCTGGGTGTCGTTGTGAAAAGTATTTGGACCCCATGAAAAAACAGGTTGGGTACCTTTTGTAGTTCTTCTACATTCCATTTACTTTGTAATTTTCCTGAGTATACTAAGGCCCGTGTCCACCTACCGCCTTTTCCCCACCGCAAGTGCCTTTTTTCAATTGATTCCCAATGCGAAGCGGCCGCCTCGGGAAAAGGCGGCCGCTCGGAGAAAAGGCGCAGCGCCCAGCGTTTTTTTTCCAGCGTTTTTGCCTTTTTGTGCGGCCGCTTCGAGATTTGCAAGTTGAAAAAAGTTCAACTTTTCAGAAAGGCGGTGGGGACGTCACCGCCGCTTTTTTCAAAGGGCCAATCAGATAGTAGATCGTCGGGACTCGTCGCCTTGGCAACAAAGAAGACGGAAGAGAAACTGCTTTTTCCGTCTCTGTTTACCCGAAACTGTACGAAAATAGTGACTTAAAATGATCAGAACAGAGGGAGGAGAGCCCGTTTGTGGCAGCAGATTAGGCGAACACTTGATTCGCTGTATTTTTATCTCCTACGGATCGTTTCATGCGCACACGTCAGCCTACAACTTGCTCCGTGTGTGTTTGCAGGAGCCGCGATAACTCCTCATCCAAACAGAGGATGGTGGAAAGTATTCTCTGTTTCATAAGACTACTCATATTAAAATGTATACGATTTAAATAGAAAACAGCAAGCCTAAACAGTTAAACCAGTGTTAGGTCTGACTGACAGGTGACGATCAGCATTTTCTCTCCCCCGATCACAGCACTCTCTCTCCCAGCTCATAAAGGGGGTGTGGCCTGAATCCAAGATGGCAGTATGTTAGTCTTTGGCCGTGTCTGAACTGCCATACTAGCGTCCTACATCCTACATACTCATGCATACTCTCTACTCAAAGATCGATTGTGTATGCGAGCTGCGTCGAAACGTTCTCAGTTGAAGTATACTCAAGCAATGAAGAATTTCTTCTTCTTCTTATAAGATTCAGGCAGTTTAGACGCTGTTAAGCTTATAACCGCCCTCTACAGGTTAGATATTGAACTAGATTTTTACAGTCCTGTGTTCATCATCTGTGTTTTAGACCTCTTGTTTTCAGTGGCGTTTTCTCCCGGGGCCTATTGCATAAAAGTGGAATAAAGACATCCAGGATGATTGATAAAGCCAGCCTTGACAAAGTCTAGCCTGGGCACTTTGGATTAGTCAGTTGCATAAACGCCAATCCAGGATGTAAAGGGGCTGCTTTGTCAAGCCAGGTGTAAGTAATTCTGTTAAGTGCCAGCCCACAGCTTTCAGAAGTAGACCCAAAGATCGAACACAGATTTACTGATGGAAAAATGGAAAAGACGGCCCATTTTCCCACAATGCCTTGCTAGTTTAAACCGTAAGTCAGGGGGCAGTTCATTTCATACAGGAGATGTATTCTCTGCCAACTGTTCTTGATGTCCCTGCATTGTTTTATGATAAAATAGTTGACAGTGAGCAGTCTGCAGGTGCATCTAAAAAAATTTATATCATGGAAAGTCCATTCAAAAAGTGAAACTTTCATAGATTCATTACAAGAAGTGAAATATGTCAGGCCTTTTTTTGGATGATTGATTGATCATGGAATAAAAAATCCAGTATCTCAAAATATTAGAATGTTACATACAACCAATCAGAAACAGGATTTATAATACAGAAATGTCGACCTTCTGAAAAGTATGTTTATTCTAGATTAATTTCACTTCATGTGTAATGAATTTCTAGAATATATTTAAATTTAACTTTTTGAATTCAATTACAGAAAAAAGGAATTTTTCATTGATATTGAATTTTGTTTCAGATGCACCTCGATATAGTTATAAGTACAAAGTGAATTTATTTGACCCACACTTGCAACGTCATCTGCCATCGATAATCAATTGTATAAATATAGCCTGCAATATGAACAGACTATCACATAAATTATTATAATTTATATCATTGCATCTTAATCTAATTATAATTAAGTTAATTATAAATGGTTCAGGTTAAATAAATAAAAAAGAAGAACTATTTAACTAAATGACAATGCAGTCTTTTATGTGGTACCTTAAAACAGGTTAATGAAAATAAAGCAATACACGGAAGATCATGGAATAACTGTTAAACACCTTGATTTCAGATCGGAGTGACAGCTGACTGAGCCAATCAGGCAACAGAATAAGTTTATCCTTTACGTTTAGCCTGGTCCCGACCAGGCTAAACGTAAAGGATAAATCTCCATGGTAATTTATGTCCCTCCGCTTTTATGCAACCAGATCATGGCTAACGCAAGCCAGGATAACCGAAATATCCTAGGTTAATCCCTTATCCTAGTTTTATGCAATAGGCCCCGGGGGCCAAGGGAAGCCAGGCTTCCCTGTTTTTTAGGCTGTAGTTGTCATCCAATAAAAACATTTATATTAACAGTTTCGGTAATCTTTGGTGCTGTGTTGCTGTCATTTCTTCCCCATTTCTCTCCTCACGTTGAGCATTTCACAATGCGCGAAACAGCGCCCCTTTACATTTAGATTCTGAAGACGCGGCGAAACACGACACTGCACACTGTATGTCTGCGAGGAAGCCAAGGGAAGCCAGGCCGAGCTGGCTTCCCTTGGTAAAAAAAAGAAAAAGAATTGACCAATCAGGTGAGGACACTGCCCTCCTGTGATTGGTCAGGAGGGTGTCAGGAGGGTGCCAAGGGAAGCCACTCGGCCTTCACACCAATCAAATCAAAGCATCATTATCAACGTCACTGAAATTTAACAACAATAACAATAGCGGGAGATTAGCATGTTTGCATTGTTATCATATTAGCAAGAACAGTTATGGAGGGTGGAGATTTTGAGTATTTAGTAACAAATTATTTTACCAAACTGCCAATTGAGAAGCCATTAAAAATCAAATCTGACGGCAGGCCAATGCGTGTGGAGAGAAAGAAAGTTTATCGCACTTTCCGTGAGGAGAACTATGTCTGCACCGAGTGGCTAGCTGGTAGCGGCAAACTTCAGCTAAGCTTCCTCTACAAATAGTGAGTAAAATACACACCTTCTCCCGGCGCGGGTTAACTGTTCCCTTAACTGTCTGTGTAGCTATGTGTGTTGTGTTTTGTGTTATTTTATTGCTAATTGTGCCTTGATTGCCTGGATTAAGTTGCATTGGTAGGCCTACTGTATATCCACTGAAGTTGTTCTGGGTTGTCTTAAGTAGGCTATAGTGTTGTAATGAATATTTGGCTTAAACGAAAAGGATGTCTCGAAAGTGTGTATGTCAAGCACCTACAACTCATTGTGTGAGTCGTGTCTCACGTGAACTTGAAACTTAAAATAGCCTAAAACGTCCCCTAATTATATTGTGAATGAATTCGAATCTGCATTGGGCATTAAGCGGCTAGTTGTGCATTCCAGTCGGGGTGGGGGGGGGGGTGCATTTATAATAAAATTTATAATTTAATAAGACGATAAGGAGGTGTGAGAGAGAGAGTGAGAGAGAGAGAGAGAGAGAGAGAGAGAGAGAGAGAGAGAGAGCGAACGAGCGGTGTCGGACAGATTACAGGCGTGTAAATCCTGGTAAAGTGACCAGGCGCTTTAATAGCTCTTGTAGTTATATTAAATACAAGCTGCGACGTAGCCTACCCTTTTCTGTCCCCCACCTTCCAATAAACATGTAGATTAAAGGTGTTGTCTCACTTGGCTTCCTCAAAAAAAATCCCCACGCCACGCCACTGCTTGTTTTATAATAATGATGTTTTGAGGCGGAGGATCCCTCCGACGCTCTCTGTCCGGTGTTCTGACATTTTCTGCTCCCTCGTCAGATTTTGCTACCTATCAGAAAATGCTACCCTACGTCATGGTAGCGTATAGACAATTACCTCATCAAATGATGCATCCACTACAGAATCACGTTATTTTACACCACTACTCACCCTATGTAGGCCTACACACAGTGTAGCCTACACTGTAGGAATATGGGGAGCATATTTTGATGCTGTTAGTGTTTAATAGCCTATATCAAATTATGCAACCCTATCAGAAAATGCTACCTCACGTAATTGGTAGCGTATTTGATCTGTAGACCCATTAACTATCAAATAATGCTCCCACTACAGAATCACGTTACTTACAACACCACTACTCACCCCATGTAGCCTACACTGAAAGCTGTATATTTTTATGCTACTTTATAACGTTATTATAGATTTAGTAGGGTATAATGTGAGATCAATTGTCTCTATCAAATAATGCTCCCACTACAGAATCACGTTATTTTACACCACTACCTATGTACACCCCCCTCCCACCACCACCACCGGCGAAAACTTTCTCCACTCCGAGTCTGGTAAAGTTAACACATAGAAAAGCCTATCATTTTATTTCTATATTCAGCAGCAAAGCCAGTGTCTACATGCTCACAGGTCAAAAGGCACAATTTAAACATATGTGTAGCATAATTACGCAGTTAAAAACATGTTTTGAAGAAAATACTCGGTAGCAAAAAAAGGTAGCAGAATCTGACGGCTGCTCACGCAGGATTGTTATTTTCGGAATGCGCATGCGCAGAACCACTACGGAGCAAAATCTGACGGGTAGCAGAAAATGTCAAGTCACCGGCTCATCAGCACTCAGCTGTCTGTGAGTTGAGCTGGACGAGCCGCGGTGTGTGGAACAGCGATCTGTTCTAATCTCTCTCCACTATCAGACTCACTTCACTCATTTCACTTAGTGACTCTAATGTTGTTAGGTATTTATCTTCATCTCTTATCTATTGTAAGAGTTTATGAATGACTGCACGAACAGTTGTCAGATCGCGGAACCCCAAACAATGTTGTTGCCTAGCAACTTGCTCGAAAATATTTCATTTTCCTGGGCGGGTAGAATTGACCCAATGTATTGTGGGGCGGTTGAGTAGGAAAAGTATACAATCGATTCATACCCAAAATCTTCCCGGAAGTTAGTACTCATCCGGGAATTTCTCACATACCCAAACTCACATACCCAACCGTCACATACTCAAATTGAAGTCAAAATGAGTATGAGTAGGACGTTAGTATGGCAGTCCGGACACGGCCCTACAGTTTTTAAGTGATTTTTTACTCTAAATTTTATTCTACAATCCTTTTTTTTAAATGTACACTTTTGCACTTTGGTAAACCTGCTCATACATCTGACTGCTTCAACAACATGAGTCTACCGGTTTACCTGCTGCTCGCCTGCGTGCTCGTCTCGCATTCTGTGGGAGTTCTGGGATTTAGTGATGGGTCATTCGCTTCTTCTCGGATTATTCTTCCAAACTCTGGAACTATGCTGCTTTCTGATGCTGGCGGATCTGCAGCAATCCGTATGTCCGCGTCGGTCTTTCCTGGCTGTTCTACCGGGTCTCAACTCCTCAGCTGGGCAGAAGTACGGCAGTTTCGGCCCAACAGCTGCAGACGCGACCGGGAAGTCGGCGCTGCCCGCTCGACAAGATCAGCGGGCCTTTGGATTGTCCTACTCGTGGTCCTATCAGGTAATATCCATCCAAACCCAGGCCCAGAAGTGATTTTGAGTCCTGACGATTTAAAGTAGCGAAGGCTTGCGTTTTGTCCATGTCAACGTGCGCAGTCTGATTAACAAAATCGACGCTATTCGTCTGTGGGCTAAAATGACAGAAAGTGACGTAATTGTCTTGTCAGAGACATGGCTCAAACCATCACGAACAACATGATTCATATCGATGGCTATAATCTCTTTCGGACGGATCGTGTGAATAAAGGAGGGGGCGTAGCCATATATGCAAAGGCTTCGTTGGATTGCTGTTCCGTCGAAACAATAACAAAACCGAAGTTTTTTGAACTGTGTGCTGTCAAATTAAATCTCCCCAATGACACTTCATTGACTGTGGTAGGATGCTACCGCCCACCATCAGCTGTAGCTGCGGCAACTGCTCTGCTTTCTGATTTTCTGCAAGAACTGTCCAATGAGTTTATCGTTCTGGGAGACTTGAATTGGGACTGGCTTTCGCCTTCATCACCGTTAAAAGACATTTGCGACGCGTTAAACTTGACGCAACTAGTTCAGTCACCTACACGCCTCAATCTAAAATGAATGGACAAATCTACATTAATCGATGTAATTCTGACTAATTCCCCACACAAGTACTCTGCCTCCGGTGTTTTATGTAATGATGTCAGTGATCACTGTATGGTTGCCTGTGTTAAAAATTGTAAAATGACTAAAACCAAGCCGCGGTTTATTTTTAAACGAAATTACAAACGCTTTAATGAGCAAGCATTTCTTTATGACATCTATCAAAGTGATTTAAATTTAGTGTGTTTTATGGATGATGTTGAACTGGCATGGGATTATTTTAAGAAGACTTTTTTAGCCATAATTGATAAACATGCTCCTACTATAAGATATAGAGTGAGGGGCAGAGACAACCCCTGGTTTAATGACAGCATTGCAACTGCAATTAGAGAACGAAATGAAGCATGGATAAAAGCAAAAAGAAATAATAATGACAAATGTTGGTTAAATTATAGGGTATTAAGAAACAAATGCACAAGACTAATAAAAAATACAAAAAGTGAGTATTATCTGAATTTAATAAATGAAAACCTCAGTGATCCTAAAAAATTTTGGAAAGCTATTAAATCTTCTTCAGGTGATGTGCCACCTCCCGCTATCCCTGAATTCATTACAACAAGCCATGGTGAAGTTAGGGGTAAACAAAGCATACTAGATACTTTCAACGAGCACTTTATTAATGCAGGAAGAGATACCCAGTCAACACTTCCAGCCACCCCCATGGATAGTGGAACCTCCATCATTGATTCATCTAATGAAAGTCTAAATAATTTTAACTTCACTCCAATATCTGCCGCGGAAGTACAAAAGGCCTTGTTGGGGTTGGACTGTAAAAAGTCTGCTGGGCCAGACCAGATTGAGCCATATTTTCTTAAAACTGCTGCGAACTTGATTGCTGGCCCTATCTCCTCCATCTTCAATCTTAGTCTACACTGTGGTTCTATCCCAAAGTCATGGAAATCTGCATTTGTCCTTCCACTTTTAAAAAGCGGAGACCCTTCGGTTTTAGATAATTATCGCCCAATCTCCAGACTATCTGTCTTGGCCAAACTGCTTGAGTCTTTCATAAATGAGCAACTAAAACATTTCTTATCTGACAACTCCATTTTGAATCCCACTCAGTCTGGCTTTCGACAAGGACATAGTACAATTACTGCTGTAACCTCAGTTACAAATGATATCTTACATACTTTAGATAACAAGAAGTCTTGTGCTGCTTTATTTATTGACCTTTCTAAAGCATTTGACACTGTGGACCATCACTTTCTCCTGCAGAGATTGCAAAGTATAGGCTTTAGTACCACTGTATTAAGCTGGTTCACTAATTACCTGAGTGGTAGAACTCAGTGTGTGGCATTGGATAACTGTACCTCATCTTTGCTGGAAGTAAAAATGGGTGTCCCACAAGGGTCAGTTTTGGGCCCCATTTTATTTTCCATTTATATAAACAATTTAGGTAGGGACTTAAAGCAAACAAAGATTCATCTTTACGCAGATGATACCATTATGTATACATCTGCCACATCAGTCAGTGAAGCAATTACATATTTACAGTCTGCTTTTAGTGTAGTACAAAAATCTCTGGTAAGCTTAAAGTTGGTACTAAATGCTACAAAAACTAAGTCAATGATTTTTACCCGTTCACGCTCTCCAATAAACATCACTTTAACAACTCAGGATGGTACGATAATAGAGAGAGTATCGTCTTACTTAGGTATCTGGCTTGATGATAAGCTGTCTCTCGGGGTCCATATTGTGAGCCTTTTAAAAAAACTTAGACCTAAATTAGGTTTCTTTTTTCGCATGAAAAAGTGTTTTCCTCATTTAGCAAGGAAAAGGTTAGTGCAGAGCACTTTCTTATCAGTATTAGATTATGGTGACCTCATTTACAGTCATATGAAAAAGTTTGGGAACCCCTCTCAGCCGGCATTATAATTGACTCTGCTTTCACAAAAAAAATATAAAAGTGGTATGTCTTTAATTTACCAGGAACAGCTAAGTACTGGGATGTTTTCCAAACAAAGATTTTTTGAAAAGCAGTATTTGGTTGTATGAAATAAAATAAAATGTGAAAAACTAGCTGTGCAAAAATATAGGAACCCTTGTGGTTCTGTTGATTTTAATGCCTGTAACAGCATGTAAAACTGATGACTTTAAACACAAAGTTGGTTGGATTATGTTGTTAAGCCTTGAACCTCATAGAAATGTCTGTTTAATCATGAGAAAATGTATTTTAGGTGCCTAAATGCAAGTTGCACTTCTCTTTGACTCTCTGCTGAAGTGAGACAGAATGGGATCATCAAAACAGCTCCCAAAAGATCTGAAAAACAAAGATTGTTCATTGTCATGGTTTAGGGGAAGGCTACAAGAAGCTTTCCCAAAGGTTTCAATTGTCAATTTCGACTGTAGGGAACGTTGTCAGGAAATGGAAGGACACAGGCATAGTGGCAGTTAAACCCAGGCATGGCAGACCAAGAAAAAAACAGGAGCGGCATAGGTGGAGGATTGTGAGAATGGTTGCACACAACCCACAGATCACCTCCAAAGACCTGCAAGAACATCTGGCTGCAGATTGTGTATCTGTACATCGTTCAACAATTCAGCGCGATTTGCACCAAAACATCTGCTTTTTATAAAGACCAAATAACTTAATTTTTGTCTCATCAGTCCAAAGCATTTTCTTCCAATATGAAGCTGGCTTGTCTAAATGAGCTTTTGCATACTCCATGCAACTGTATCTGTGGCGTGGGCGCAGAAAGGGCTTCCTTCTCATCACCCGACCATACAGATGTTTTGGTGCAAATTGCACTGAATTGTTGAACCATGTACAGATGCACAATCTGCAGCCAGATGTTCTTGCAGGTCTTTGGAGGTGATCTTTGGGTTGTGTGCAACCATTCTCACAATCCGCCGCATATGCAGCTCTTGTACTTTTCTTGGTCTGCTAGACCTGGGTTTAACTGCAACTGTGCCTGTGTCCTTCCATTCCCTGACAACGTTCCTTACAGTAGAAATTGACAATTGAAACCTTTGGGAAAGCTTCTTGTAGCCTTCCCCTAAACCATGACAATGAATAATCTTTGTTTTTAAGATCTTTTGGGAGCTGTTTTGATGATCGCATTCTGTCTCACTTCTGCAGAGAGTCAAAGAGAAGTGGAACTTGCATTTAGACACCTAAAATACCTTTTATCATGATTAAACAGACCTTTATATGAGGTTCAAGGCTTAACAACATAATCCAACCAATTTTGTGTTTAAAGTCCTCAGTTTTACATGCTGTTACAGGCATTAAAATCAGCAAGACCACAAGGGTTCCCATATTTTTGCACAGCCAGTTTTTCACATTTTATTTAATTTCATAAAACTAAATACTGCTTTTCAAAAAATCTTTGTTTGGAAAACATCCCAGTACTTAGCTGTTCCTGGTAAATGAAAGACATACCACTTTTATCTTTTTTGTGTGAAAGCAGAGTCAATTATAATGCCGGCTGAGAGGGGTTCCCAAACTTTTTCATATGACTGTATATGCATTCTTCCTCATCGCTATTAAACAAACTAGATGTAATTTACCATTCAGCCCTGCGCTTCATCACAGGTGCCCCAGCTAGAACTCACCACTGCATTCTGTATGAGGCTGTACAATGGCCCTCCCTCTCCCTTAGAAGGAAACTACATGCACTGATTTTTATTGCGAAAGCACTAATGGGTAAACTACCCCTTTACATTTCAAATTTGCTTTCCTTCCATAACAGTGTTTACAAAACAAGGTCATCAGAATATATGTTATTAACCACACCACTAACAAGAACACAACTGGGTACAACAGCTTTCTCATCATATGCACCAAAGGTCTGGAATGAACTTCAAGCCACTCTAAAGCTGGAATCACTCCCACCACTCAGTACCTTTTAAAAACATGTTACAATCAGCTCTAAAAGAACACTGCAACAGTTTTTAACCTGATGCCTTTTATTTATTTTTAATTTGTTTTTTTTAGCTGTATTAGCTTGTTTTTATATAGCCTGTTATGAAGTGTAATTTTAGCATTATAGTGTCAATTGTGGTGTACTTTGTTTGTGTGTGTGTGTGTGGCCTTGTGCAAATTCTGCAACTTCTTTTCTGCTGCCTGTCTTGGCCAGGACTCCCTGTGAGAAGAGTTACTGTAACTCAATGGGACCTTCCTGGTGAAATAAAGGTTAAAGAAAAATAAAATAAATAAAATAAAATAAAACGCTTGAAAAAAGCGTTCGAAAAAACCGGTCGAAAAAAACGCTCAGTAGACACACTCCCGAGCGCACAGCCAGCGTTTAACGCTGGAAAAAGGCGTTAGGTGGACACGGGCCCTAATAGGTTTAAATTCTCTCTCCCCAATTTCCCTTTGGGGACTATAACTTCTAAAGGCTTTGACATAAGTCTTCAGGTTGACATGACCAGCAGGTCTGACCAGTTTTTCACAAAGCCGGGTCATATCACAATGAAGCTGACGAGCAGCATCATCCTGTTTTAATTATTGCCGTAACCACCAAAGTCCTGCTTTCTGTATTGTTTCTAAACAATAAAAACAGACCTAAAAAAGTTCATAATGCAAAGATAGACACACAGTTGTTGATGTTGTTTTTTAAGTGTTATGTATTTCAACAATACCACCAAAATATTTCAAATTATTTAATGTCATGTGCAGAAATACAAAAAAGTGCAATATTTGGTGCAGTCAATTAGTGTAAATGTATCTCACCAGAAAATAGTAGCATAGAAAACGTGCACATTGTGAAAAAACTGTTTGCTTTAGTGAATACTAAAGAAGAACAATGTCTCTGTGTGAACTGATTATTTTGTAGAGATCTGTTGATCTGTTAACAATTGTGTGAGTGTAAGGGAATCAAAATAAATTGGTTGGTATGCTGGGTTAAGTCAGAAATGTGCTACTATTTTAAAATAATAATGAGCCCTTGCTCCCCCAACTGTCCCTGCAAGTCCCTGGTTGATAAGATAGTTAGTCTCTCTACAAATACATGTATGTGTTTATTGAGGGATGAGCGCACTCACACTCATTGTTGATAGGAGTAATGGGTAAGGGGGTAATTGACTGGAGGTTTTCAGGGGCCCAGCCATTAGTGTGGGCAGGCCTGATCGTGGCCAAATGATTGACTATTGTTAAATGTCATTCACACACCCAGTTCATCGCTAGTGCCTCCAATGTCCAGCTTAGTGAAAATAGTAGCCAGCCGAGATCCTGACTCCCCTAGGGTGGTCCGGGGGTATGCCCCCCGGGAGATTTTTTTTACCTTTTTAAATTGAAATGCATGAATTTGGTGCACTTTGAGAGGGAAATTAAGAGGCTAAATCTGAGGAATTTTGTGTGAACAAATAATTTGGAGATACTGGCTCGAATGAAGTAGAATTAAAAGCTATTGAAGAAAGACATGGATTTTACATAAAAATATAATGCAGTGTCCTCTGGGATGGGCTTGGTGCTTTTTTTTCTTTTATGGGACATATTTCTCTGTAATATAATGAATGTATTTAAATGCAGTGAGAGGAACGAAGCAGAAGAATTCTATTGTCCAGCTATCTTTTTTTCCATAGATGAGGCTGAAATAGGCTATAGACTATACACAGTGCATGGGCAACTGAGGGCAGCCCCATTTCCAATTTTTTTAAATAAACTCAATACCGAGTGATAAGTTAACCTCGGATGAACTGATTCAATTATTAGGCTATTAACTATCCAGACCAAAACATTGTATTCCTTTTTTTGTATGATAACTTACATTTGCATAATATGATGTTAATATCAAACACACATACTAAAAAAATAAAAAAATAAAAAATATATAAAATGTTTTCTTTTTTTTTCTTTTTTTTTAATCCTTCTCACTGGGCCCCCTAGTGGAAATGGGCCCTAGGCACGTGCCTAGAATGCCTATGCCTATATCCAGCCCTGGTGACACTACAATAGAAAAACACAAAAATCAGTAAATCTGTTCTAGGCCCTTGTAGGGGGTATGCCCCCCGGGAGATTTTTTTTACCTTTTTTTAAGTGAAATGCATGAATCTGGTAGCCTGGAAATCCTGACCCTGATATCTTGAACGATAGAGGGTCTGGCGACGATCAATAGTAATTTCCAACTCTAGGGGCGGCTCCTACTCGTGCATTTCAAATGCCACTGCACGCAGTTGGATAGCACTACAACCAATCAGAGCGATGCACAAGTGACGTAAGCCCCGTTCGTTTAGCGAACAGCTGTTAAACTGTTCAATTAAACGTTTGCCGTTGTCGGTCGGCAAAACAGAACATTCCACTTACTTGCTAGTGAAAGCTATGAGTCCCGTCTTCCAATTCGTTAAGGGTCGAGGCCAAAGCAGTCTCAAACTCACACAACATATCCGCAGCCATCTTTGATGTTTACTATCACAGCTTCGACGTCGCATGCACGTCACTGTCGTCATCCGGTTACGTCCTCCCCAGAGCACCATATAAAGGGCTCTGGCGCGCCCATATTAGATAGAACCAATTGAAACGTTATACCAGATTTCTGGTATTCTTGATAAGCTTCAACGGAGGGTGTCCAGACCAACACGCGCAGCAAATTTAATTTGCCTGCGCCTAGTGGCAGGTCTGGGAATGCCAGGCTATGAATCTGGTGCACTTTGAGAGGAAAATTAAGAGGCTTAATCTGCAGAATTGTGTGAACAAAGAATTTGGAGACGCTGGGTCGGGTGAATTAGAAGCTATTGAAGAAAGACACTTGGATTTTCCATAAAAATATTAATTTAAAATAAAATATTATGCAGGGTCCTCTGGGATGGGCTTGGTGCGCTTTTTCTTTTATGGGACATATTGCTCTGTAATACAGTGAATGCATTTAAATGCAGTGAGAGGAACTAAGCAGTAGAACTCTGTTGTCCAGCTATCTTTTTTTCCACAGACGAGGCAGAAATAGACTGTAGACTATACACAGTGCATGTGCAACTGAGGGCAGTCCCATTTCCATTTTTTTTTTAAATAAACTCAATACACACTGTGCATGGACGTGAACGTGACGTGATCAGTTAACCTCGGATTATCTCCCAGATGAACTGATTCAATTATTAGGCTATTAACTATCCAGACCAACACATTGTATTCCACATTTTTTTGTATGGTACATAACATTTGCATAATATGATGTTGATATCAAACATAGCCTACAAACTAAAAAAAAAAAAAAACTAAAAAAAAAAAAATTGGGGGGGGGGGGGGGCCTGGCGGTCGGGGGCCCTAAGCAACCGCTTAGTTCGCTTATGCCTCGGGCCGGCTCTGGTTTTCTGTCATGTTACTCAGTGCATGAGTTGACGGGGTGAATCAATCGCCACCTAAGCCTATGAAAACTGCACTGATGATCCGATCTTGAAGTGCTCGCAAAAGTTAATATGAATTTCAGACCGGTTATGCAAACTGAGAATATTACTTTTTCCTCATTGGGAGAAAATAAGTCCCTGCGCGCTTTTGGTGTGCTCCGACAGCACCGTGTGCGTCTCCCGAGGGGACTACTGAACTGAATGTTGAGTCGCGCTGCCAGTATTTTCGGGTTGGACATCGCCCTTTCTTTTACCCAACCGTTCGCAATGAAACGGGCCGTGGGGTAATACCTGGTCCCGCATCTATTATAAGTCCGTTGCGACTTCCACAGGGACACAGCGCACAGGTTGAATTTATGAATGAAAGTATGACAGTTGAGTTCTGTCACTATAGAATTTGTTACGTGTCATTTCGCATTTCTTAGTGGGCATACGGAAATGCTGGAGCTTTCTAAAGGCTCAGTTATGCTCCAATTCCGTGCGTAAATAGAGACGTACGTTTACAACGTTATATCCGTCACTGCCCTCATACTTCCATGCGTCCTTTATGTTGGAATGGACATTAAGCAAATCAACCATTAGTGGGCAGCATCGCCGCTCAGTGTAAAAAGTTACTCAAATAGGAAGAAGAAGAGTCAAACAGTGAATTGACTGGAATACATATTTTATAATAGGTCCATGGAAGAAACAACTTTAGCGATATACTACCGTAGCAATGGAAGAGGCTAAACTGGAGGCTGTATTATAGACAGCGGGGGTCTGAGGACATCAATCACGACATGTCAAACAAACTAGTCTCGCACGGACCTCCGGTACTTCTCTATTGCTGCCGTCAGCCTGCCGTCTAGCTGACATTCTTCCCCGTGCGATCCCCGCTCATGCTGCTCTGTTGTAGTTGTATGTCTCTGTGCCCCGGCCGTGTAACTTCATAGATATATACATGTGTATGTAATTTCGTACCAACTCACACAAACCTCTCCTCAAAAGTTAAGACCTTTTCTAAAGTATTATGTCTTTCGTTTGTGTTTGTAAACAAATGTACAGTAAGTGAAAGTGAACTGTTGGCTGTGCGCCCCTTATATTAACCTATATACTATCTATGTGCGCCCCCCGTGATATTCGGTAGTAATGCTCCGTTCTGTCCGTTTGGTACGCATCCGCAAGCTTGCAGGATACGTGCAGAAATACGCACGTAATGTACGCAGAGTACGGACAGAAGGCTCCGTCCGTATCCGTATGCGTATCTAGCGTAGAGCATAAATGAGCCTTTAGTGGGTATACTGCGTATACCTGCGTATCACGTCGACTACACCACTGTGCAGCTTGTTTTCAAAAATAGGCCATCCTGAGATTAGCTGAAAATCAGGGTATAGAGGCATACCACAATAAATGATCTGAAGGTTTTTTTCAGCAAACAACTAAAAAAAAACGTATTAGGGACCTCTAAGACCATATAATATTGACAGAAAAGTGTATAATATGAGACCTTTAACAAAGACAAAAGCTTCAGTGGATGTGTTATTTTAATAATTTGTCAAGAAAGTGTTTAGTGTTTAGCTTCTGTGACATCACCTCATCATGAAGTGTCATCCTCGCGGTTACAGCAGATTATATAATAATGTAATTAATTCTGTCATTATTAAAGAATAAAAATAATACCACAATCTCGATGGCAATAGAAGCCTCAATTCTGGTTGCCTCATCCCTCACTACGGGCTCCATACGGGGCGTCAGAGCAAACATTCTAAAATGAACTGACAGAGAGAAAAAGGTTCATTTCACTGCTCAATGTTAAAGGGATGTATGTCTAATATGAGTCGTGTGATTCAAAAGAAGAGTTAATTTGACTGATTTGTACTGTACAGTTATGCAATTTGAAAACTGAAAAAATGTCTGTGCAAACAGATTGTAATAAATAGATGATATATTTTCTATGATAATATGTAGCATACTCACAGAGGTAGGTGTGTTTTTCAGCACTGATATAGTATTTAACTCACCTCTGCTGTTGGGGGTGTAGATGGTTTTGTCAGTCTGGATGAAGATGTACCCAGACTGGAAGGACACTAAGACCACTTTCTCCAGAACTGCATCAGGAAACTTAGCTTGCAGGTACACAAACTGCTTTATGCTGGGATCCTTACTGAATTCTCCAGGGGGGATCTGAACCAGTATAAAGAAACAAGAGCAATACATGAGGAACTGGACAGGGTATGTTTTGTGCATTTCAAGATTATGGATCTCTTGTTTGTGGTCAGAAGTCTTCAGAGAAAATTAAGCCAAGTAACAGTAACATAAAGAAACAGTATTTAATTTACCGTTATTTGTCCGAGTTCCTGGAAGTTGTTATCCACAGTGAGGGTCACATATGTGGGAGCATTAAGCAGCTTTCTGGCTTTAGTTGGATGGTTCATCACATTGATTTCAACACGAATGTCTCCTCCTGTGCAGTCTTGACACTCCACAAAGATGTTTTCTGCTGTTCCTACACGCAACAAGTTGGGGGCAGACATCACCTTCCTGCATAGCAGTGGAGAAAGAGAGAGAAAGGGAATATTCTGTTGTCACAGTGCAGAAAGGACTACATGATGAGCAAAATGCACTTAAAAACCTTATTATTTTATTATATATAATATAAAGCACAAATATTAAAGTGGAGGCTTGTCAATGGTTATACAGATGACATACTGATGTGTGTTTTGCCTTTTTGTATTAAGGATTTATATGAGTTGTTTTTTTGGAAAAGTGGTTCCCAAACTTTTTTGCATGTGACCCCTTAAAATCAAAAAGAATGTGCTCATAACCGAATGTCAAATGTATTGGGCTCAACCCTTCAGCTCTTTCCACTAAATCTTGATCATTTGAATGATAGGCAGTAGAAGGTCATGTATTTCACATGAAAAAAAGCAAAAACAATCGAAAATCCTGAATATTTTTTGTAACCCCCCCCCCATTAATTATTCCTTTAATTTCTTGGTTGAGAACCACTACCTAAGTTGTCAGATAAATATCATAAGCTCCAGCATGGACTTTGCATTCAATGAGTGATCCATTGATTATCTTGACTGAGATCCAGCAATGGATCAATACAACATTTTAGCTTGACGCTAGACTGCTTGCCGTGTATGGCGTAATGCATCACTGTGCCATCTCAGAACTAAATCTAAGTTAATTAAATGATAAAATAAATGATGATAATTTGAAGTTTTGAGACACAAACTCCTACTGGACTACTGCGTTCCATTATGTAAGACAAGCTCCCATTACAGTTTAGCCAAAAACATTTGAATGTCAAGAACTGACAGACTGTAGTAGTAGTTTATATGTGTTTTGCTTAAATGAATTTCAGCTCAGTGGAATCATTTGTAAAAGTAAGGCTGGTCTACTTACAGTGGACTTCCATTAGCCAGAGAAATCAGGGAGGCAGTGGCCAGAGAGGCCAACAGCCACAGCACAGTTCTACGCATTCTCCCTCCTGATCCTGTTCACAGTTATTGTGGGCTCTTGCTCTGCATTGTGCTCCTTTTATACACTGTCCTCCATCCCCCTGCTGCTCCTATTCACTTCAGTGCATCTATCTGCTCCCACCCCCACCCCCAATGTGTCTGTATACTTATGTACACAACACACAGACACATCTTCATCATTTCCCAGCAGTGGTTGAGAAACTGTTTAATTCTGATGAACTTTATCCCTGACCTGAGGAAAAAGGCAAACAGTAGAAAATCAATGAGGTTTACAGTGGTGGCCAAACGTATTAGAACACTTGGCATTTCAGTTGTTTTTGTTGATTTGGCCATTTAAATACCCATAACACAAATTAAATATCTAAAAAGTCATCATTATGCTCTATAAAACATAGAATAGAGCATGATACAAGATTTTGGTCATTTTCCTTACAAAAACACAATTAAGGCCTATTACACACATGCACTGTAAAGTACACTTTAGTCCACCATGATGCCACCAATTCACAAAACAACTATTAATTTAGGATGTTTTCTAAGATGTTTGCATTCTTTATTTCTGTCTTTTGCTGCTGTAGATTACAGTGTCATTTTCTTTTTAACTGTGAACCTGCTGAATCAGTTTACTTACACAAAATCAAACATGTTGAACATGCACAAACAAACAACTTGTATCGAGTGAAAGTTAGGTTGAGTAATTCTGGCATTTTGGAGTTTCAGTAGCAGGGAATTTCTTTCAATGACAACCTGATTCAGTTAAGTGTATTCTGTAATTTAAGTGTTTTTTTTCTATTTATGTAATGCATTTGATACTGTATATTTTTGGAAGTATTAAGATCAGTCTATGGCTCAATGGATTATATGATTTGAATGGATGTTGCAAATATATTCAAATCTTTTCAATGTCAGTAGGATGATAGATTTAAAGACGGATCCCATTTAAATAATTTCATCTAAATATGCGCCAGCTTTTTTTGGTTTCTTGGGCCAGATGCAAACCAAGGATGTTGCAGTTTATGGCCGGCAATTTACCTCCTACTTTATGCCACCAGGGTGCACTAATTGTACGTGACATTTTAATGCTTTTGACTGTTTTCTTCTTTCTATTAGGGCTGTCAAATTAATGCGTTAATTTCGATTAATTAATCACAGAAAAATTAACGCGATTAAAAAAATTAACGCAGATTAATCGCACTTCTATAATGCCCTTTGACCCAGTGCAAAAGTGGTGTGCAGCTGCACCGAGCTAGACCTGTAGCTTGCATACACAGCCCGCACGGGTGAAAGGGAGAAAAGTAAAGAGAGAAGCAGTGGAAAGGGCGGGGCCGAGGGCTCTATGGATGGTTTACTTTATGGCATGAAGGTAGGAAGACATCTTACTTTATTCTCCGCAGTATCTGTGCATTATTGATTTAGTGGGTGCAACAATGTAGGTTCAAAAGTATCTCTCAATCTTCCTCTGTGTGTCTGTGTGTCTCAATTTTGTTTGCTAGCTGTCTCGTCTCCCGCGTAAACGGACACCCGCCCCGTGTGTGTGTGTGTGTATGTGTGTGTGTGTGTGTCAATATTTTTGCCTATGAGTAGGCTACGACGATGGTGAATGAACCGGCATAGGCATCTGTGGCAGTGCACAGATGCCTTTGCCGGTCTGTTGGTGGAGACAGAAGTTAAGAGAGACGGAGAGAGAGAGAGAGAGAGAGAGAGAGAGAAACAAACTGTAGCAGGCTATACAGCTGTTTATAAACAGGTATAAAAGTGTCATAAAAGTATGCGATTAATTTAGATTAATTAATCACGGAGCCTGTAATTAATTAGATTAATTTTTTTAATCGCTTGACAGCCCTACTTTCTATAAATAGTAAACTACAAAAACACAAACATGAACAAAGTTTATTTTATTGATTCAAATTTGCTTAGTAAGCCTTGGGTTTTTAGGTAGGTAGAGTAAATCATTTAGAATAAAAAAACAAATGAATGTACACTGTGAACATTTTGATGACATACTGAGTATTGACTTGAGAGATACTGTATGGTGATGAAGAGGCCAACAAAGAGAAACTTACAGAGAGGTTTCTCCAAGATGGCGCTGCAGATTGCTGCGCATTGTTTTGTTTTTTTATTTGCATTCGTACAACCCAGTCTCCGGAGAAAAACGTCCTTAGAGAACTCTTCTGCAAACGACAATCACGCCGTCAGTCAACGTTTCAGAGCAAAAATAGGTTTTAAATCAACGTTCCATTGTAAAGAGTGGACACTGCGCCCGCACCACGTGACTTTTAAGTTTTCACTTTCAGCACAGAAGAAAGATGGCGGCAGGCCGATTAAAATGCTTAATTTTAGTGCCGTTTCTGCATCTTAAGGTTTTTTGATAACACTTTTAGCGAGAAATGTGTACTTATGAGTAAATATATCAAGAATCCTAGGATGAGGGGCGCCCTTAGCTCAGTTGGTAGGGCGTCCCCCCCCCATGGGCCTCGGCCAGCAGCGGATCCGGGTTCGATTCCAGCCCGCGGTCGTTCTCTGCATGTCACTCCCCTCTCTGCCCCATTTCAACTCTGTCTCTACACTATCAATAAAGCATAAAAATGCCAATTGACAATTTCAATCATAAAAATAAAAGGGCTCGAACATTACTCTTTTCCTCCCCCCCTAAATAGTCTTTCATCAAAACAGGTCTAAAAACACATCCTAAATTGTTTAGCTCATTAGTTATCAACAATTAAATGCCATGTTGTCACACCTAGAAAGGAAAGACACCAGCGCCAGAATCCTCTTAATCGATATCAGCTCAGCATTCAATACTATCATTCCACAAAAGCTGAGACTGCTGGAGGTGGACACTGGCACCTGCAACTGGGTCCTGGACTTCCTGACACAGCGGCAGACATTGTAATGTTGGGCAGCCAAACATCACGAACAATAGCAGTAAGCACAGGATTACCCCAGGCAATGTTGTGCCTGAACGCGTTCAATGAACGATCGTTCATGAACTTGTTCCTATTGGGGGCGAACCTGAACTGAACGTATGCATTTCTGCCTGATGAATGTTATTGCGAACGCTTTCATTCTGGCGTTTGTGAACGGCGCTCTTACAGTCGTTCAATCGTTCATAAAGTGCCAGATTTCCATAGAAAAACCTCGCTAAAAGACAGCATAAACAGGTCTTAATATGTAGCGGCAAAACACCCAATCTGGAATCTGGCAACACCTGCCACCACAGCATCGCACCGCCGCTGCGTCATCAAAATGCGAAACACCGCGGCAAAAAACAAAAACAAATGAATGCAGCAGTTAATTGCATTAACGGCGTACAGTAGAGGTCTCCCAGCCGCAGCTGGACAACCTGGTTTTGCAGTAGGGGAGAACGGGGTAATATGTCACACGGGTAGTTTGTCACAATCGTTATATCTCGGAACCAGAACGCGATGTCTGTGAAATTTTGGTATGTAAATATCCATAATTGGGATCAGAGGTCACCTACATAGTCTTCCTTGGAGTTAGACTGCTGAATTTGAGTTGAGAGGACTGTTTGTGTTTTTCATGCCAAATTGAAAATATTTAGCTCCTCAGTATTTTTCTTCTAGGCTTTTACACAATGGGTTTACAACAAAACACTTGTTACCCATACAAAGTGTGATGGGTAAACTATAGTTTAGATTGTGGTTAGCAAGCTAATTAGTTGTCAAATGGTTGTTGGCCTTGATGCTAGCAAGAAATTCAAGTTGGGGTTGGTCGTCACATTTTTTGGGGGTTGGTTGTCACTGTGAGACTTGGCGTGGGGGGAGGGGGGGTTCGGGGCACAGGTGCGGACCCAGGGGTGTCTTAAAGTTATCCCCGGAGGGATAACCACAAAAACGCACAAGCGACTACAGGGGAGGGGGAGAAAACAAAAAGCACAAGGCTACCTTTTAATAACCAAACTAAAGTGAGAACCAAACCACTGCTGCCAAGCAGCTGAACGAAAGACAAAAACTTGAACAATTATTTTTTCTAACTCAGAGGGCACTCAGAGTGAACCTCTCACCATTGCATAGAGCAAACAATGAGCAGCACAGAGCACTGGGGTCTCAGGGCAGATATAACCTCTTCACACCTGGGCTCAATCAGTGCACACACACCTGATTGCAGTGAGTGAATCAGTCACCATTCTCACTGAGGCGAAACACTCCTTTTCCTCACAGTCACATGTTATCCAAAGGCTGCAGCCAGAAAAGGAACCCAATAACGAAAGAAATTGTCAAGCTGTATCCTCACTGACACCCCAGAGAAGGAAAGAATAGAGCAGGAAAAGGCAGCTAGCATGCAAAAGAAAAAAGGGCAACAAAATCAAAACAACCCAGTGCATCCCAAACTAGACCAGCTGCCAAGACTACAGTAAGTTATGTAGGCCTATTTGTCAACTTGACAATGCAATTAAACTTTCAAATGTAGTTCTACTTTCTTGCCTTCTTTTTAAGATTATTCCCATTAAGATAACATTGTGACAAACAACCCCCATCAAGGGGTCGGTTGTCACAATGTGTAAGGGTGTCTTTGATGATTAATTTCTTCTTTATTACAATAAGACAGAAAAAGTGATGGGTACACATGACTATTGAAAGATGTTTAGGTGATGAGCAATTCTCACTAGAGTAAATAGTGTGCCTACTTACCCCATTCTCCCCTATATGTCGGAGACCTGCAGCCTTTGAGAAAATTGGACAGCCCAGCTTTCATCAACTTAATTAAGGGGTTGCAGCCATCCAAAAATGTGCCATCAAGGAAAAGAGTACAGACACAGAAATTTGAAGAAAACATATGCGAACTTAAGACTGAACTCTCTGAGGTACTATTTTAAGTTGTAATGTGTTTGTAGAGCCTGCCTGGTATATTTTTCCAGTATTGCTTTCTTTGAATGAAATTTCATCGCACCTTAACCGTTTGTTTGAATAATTCCTCATTGAACCGTGAACGGTAACACTTTACAATAAGGTACACAAAATTGTAGTACCTACTACATAGATATGTGTTACCTATTACATAGGTTTTGTTTGTGTTACCTACTACATAGGATTTTTTTTTTGTGCTACCTAACACATATGATTCACCATACTGACTTATCTTAGGCTTCAGTTTAGTGAATGAACTGTCAACCCTTTTTGTAACAATTTATGAATTATTATTAATGCAAAGCTGTGATGTAGACAGTTTTTATTTAAACCGTTTTCAATTATAAAGCATAATTTATTAACATTTGATAATTTGGCCAACATTAATAGACAAAACGTGAGCCGATAAGCCTCTTCATCTGCAATCTTCTTATACCTGGTCTTATGTGCAATCAACTCCTCTTCATATACTCCTGGATTCTCTGCAGTCAGCTCCGGATTATATTTCGCACTCCCGTGTACCCTTATGTAGGGGGTACACTCCAGCCTGCCTAGCACAAAAAAAAACCCTATGTAGTAGGTAACACAAAAAAAAACCTATGTGTTAAGGCCAGGACACACCAGTCCGACTACCCGAAAATGGAGACTGTCGATTCAGGGAGCTCCAGTCTTCCCGTCGCGGCCGAAAAAGTGCAAAGAACACACCAAACCGACTGCTGACTTTCCGTACGCTCTGCGCTTGCGCGGGACGTAATGTCTCCATAACAGCAGGCGGCGCTAATCTGTATTGTGGCCCGAAAAAATACGGAAGCCGGAAATGATGGGACGGCTCTCTAGACCATAGATAGAACATAGATAGAAATACGTATTTATATTTATGGACCACAAAGAGCACCATTTTTAGCAGAGAGTGTCGAGCAGTCAACAAGGGTTGATGCATGTGAGTACTCGACACCTGTGAGTACCCCAGAGCTGGGGTAAAGTGAGACACATGACAACTTGTTTTAAAACAATCATATTTTCACTGCCCTTTGTCTCAAATAAATTCTGCTAATGCCCATTTCTAGGAAACATCCTTAATTAATGGGAAATGTATACATTTGAGTGATAAATCATTTTAGCTCGCTTAGAGGGGAGCAAATGTAAAAAGTGTCTCAGATTACCCCATTCTCCCCTATATATGATACCTTATTCACTTCAGTAGGCCAAGTCGGTCAGGGTTCTATCAGTTAATTTGTTTTTTCATTGAAACCAACATACTGTAGAAAAAAATTAAATTAAAAAAACAGAGCTATATATGTAAGTAACCAGACGTCCGTCACACACTTCGTCCGGGAGGAGATTGGAACGGAGGATGTGTTTCTGCTTGAGGAACATATTGAGGAGACACAGTTTGGCATCGACAACCACCATTCCGACTTTTTGTCATTGGTTGTGTCTGTCTTTCACAAATTAAGGCTGCACCACATTGCCAAACTCGCCTCGCTTGAATTACAGAAAGGGAGCACAAGAAAGAAGCTCTGTAAAACAGTCCTCTTTCAGGGGTTTTAGCTAATCAGAGATCAGAATCAAAATCCTTTTATTTCTCTTCGGAGTAAAATGCGATTGTAAGGATGGTTAACTTTATTTTATGCATTTGAGTATTATTGTTTGCTGTTGTTGTTTGATTTTCCCTTAATTTAATACTTTTGATTGCTGTGGTTTTGTATTGAATGTGTTTTTAAATGTACCGCGCTGCAAGGCACGCATTGATTTCCTGTCTGTGTCTGAGGAACCAACTCGAGACTAGACTGAACTTGGTATTCCCCCCCTAGTATAGAACATTGGACAACCAAGAAGACTTTGCTTTTAAATAATCCCGTCCTCTTTTAAGAGGCAATTGCCTAACAAGCTTGTGTTTTAAATTAGAGAAATAAAACCTATTTTTACATGAACACTCATGTTGTCCTTCTCTTTTAATGAGATATTATACTGGTTTTTATTTATATTTAATGCCTTCATGGGAAACATCCACCCTTCATATGTACCATGCTCGACTACTCCTCCTAAATTTCCCCGAGCTAACTCCAGTTTAGGAATAACTGCCTTTTCATATAGTGCCCCTAATTCATGGAATGCTCTGCAGAGCAACTTAAAAATCTTCCTACTCTTGGTTTATTTGAATCTATGATTTTTGAATTTTACACATCTGACTGTAACTGTGTTAGCGGAATTCATTGTTCATTTAGTATTTTATTTTTGCTCTTTTTTTGTATTTTGTATAGGCCTACTTTATTTAAATTTATATATTTTATCCTATTTTATTTCTGTTCTCTGTTTATGTTATCCCTGTGATTGTCTTTATTGTGTATGCTCGTCACTGTAAATTAATAAATATATTTATATATAGCCTAATCATATATTGTTAACTTATTAAAATAGCTGACTTTACTGCCCCTATCTGTTTCTGCTTCTCTATCATAGGCTATTTAGTCTATAGTGTGTGATTTGCAAAATACCTATCATAGCCTACATCACATATCATAAAGGTGACCAGACGTCCCCATTGTTGGTTGCCTGTCCCTGGGTAAACAGAAACAACTACCTGTTCCCATTTTGTTGACACCTCATTAGGTTTTTCAATCAGATTGCTAGTCAAACTGGAAATGTCTCCGTTTTCCCCCTTTTCGGGGGATGTTCCTCGTTCTGATCTCGGACGTCTGGTAGGCTTATATCATATCAGAATCTTCTATGACTGTTAAGCCCACTCTGAATATTAAAACACGTCAAAACTTGTGCCCTGTATCATAGCTACATGTATGATCTTTACAGCAAAGAAAACCGCATGAAAATCAGTTTGGTATTTAATGAGATATGATTAATGCGCTGACAGTTCATTGCACCTGCCAAACAGACTACACTGAGTGGAACGTTTGACCGGTTCAAGATGGCGGCCCCACGGCTCGTCAGCGGCCAACGCGGCGTCTATCCTTTATTATGTCTATGAGATCAACTGGTGGCCAGGGTAGCTGGTGGTGGTAGCTCCGTCGATGCCTGATCAAAACCCCGCAAACCTCAAATGTTTAATATGTTCATGTTGGCCGTAAAAATCCGATCTACATAATATCGGTTTACACTTCCATAGCCTTTTAGTGGAATATACAATGTGAGGTGAGATTTGTGTCACAGTGTACGTAACCAGCACAAAGCTTGGAGCCAGCTGTTGGCTGTGGTGGCAACGTCTGACGACCAGATTAGTTTGTGATAGCACATCGACAATACCACCGATCGTATTTAATATGCATTACCTGTATGTTTCCCACTCATCACTATACATTACTCGGAACCCGTCCAGATTATAAATGACTCAATTTGAAAATCGGAGGACAGTAAATTCAGAAAACTAACGCGTTGCGTGGGAGACTTTTCTTTTTTCTTTCGTAGGCTACTGAATAGGCCTACATCCTACTGTGTGTGTGGCATACTTTGTGGAGGCTATGTGACTGAAAACAGTTCTTATCATGATGTTTTAAAATAAACCGACAAATGAATGCGACATAGAGACGAAATACCTACTCCTGGTTCATGTGTTGGATTATCTGGTGACAGGCTTGGGAGGATATGGAGCAAGTAGGCTAGCTGACTGTCGATGCCTTGTCAGTTTTAAGTTGTACATTTAACGCTATTCAGATCTAGGCCTAGGCCTACTTCAGAAGGATTGGTGATTATTTGTCCATACGCTTTTAGTGAAATGTTGTTTGTGGTAAACTATTTGTGTGTAACCATTGAAGCGTGGAGGTGTGTGTTAGCTGGGGCTTAGTGGGATATCAGTTTAACTAGTGAATGAACTCTACTACCGTTTTTCATACCGTTTTCATATCATCACTAATGTGTTTTTCAATACTCGGAGCCTATTATATGGATGTGACTTATATCACATTACAATATTGTCAATGTATAAGGAAAGCAGCAGCATTTTGCTATTGTAGCCTACTTAATTAGTCCAGGTGGACATAGAACTGCAATTCGCTCATTTTACATGTTTTTTTTATTATTATTATATTTTTAAATGGTGATAATAACAAACTAGCACAGACGTTGTTCACCAAATTGGTGGCGTACTGATAAGGTTCTGACACTGAGAGTAATTGAGATGGAAATGGGGTTGCTGGTTGGACTCTGACAGATATACTAATTATTTATCTTTTTTGGTTGGGGCCCAATGTAATGATCCAGATCAGGGCAACTGGTGACAGTAGACTCGATGCCCGCAAACGTGATGATTAGGCCTACTATCTACTTAATATTTAGACTTCCATAGCCTACAGCTTGTTAGTGGAACAGTGTGAGGTAAGATTTGTGTCACACATGTGCGTAACAGCACGAAGTTTGGAGTCAGTTGTTGGCTTTGGGGGCAAGGTGTGGCGATCAGATTAATTTGTGACAGCACATCGGCAAATATCCTACCACCGATCATGTTTAATATAGCATCACCTGTATGTTTCCCACTCATCACTATGATATTCTACATCAGCGGTCCCCAACCTTTTTTGCGCCACGGACCGGTTTAATGTTACAATATTTTCACGGACCGGCCTTTAAGGTGTGGCGGATAATTACACAAAATAAAATGATACTACCGGCATAAAAACGGTGGTATTAAATGGTGTTACTGAATATAATAATAAACGTGAATCCACTGTGTACTCTTATGCAACTTTATTAGCAGCGCCCTCGTAACATCGTGCCAACAACATAACATGAATCCTCTCTGCCCTTATTATGTCCATGTCTCTGCGGCTCAGGCTCTGCCCCCAACACTCTCTGGTCGCTATGGTAACATTTAAACATGCCTTCAAAATAAGACGCAACACAAAAACAAATATAAAGTGCATGACTACCATATAGCTAAATCAGTGGGAGCCCTGAGCTTGTTTCTCTGCAACGAGACGGTCCCATCTAGGAGTAATGGGAGACAATGACACCCGAAGTGTGTTGCTTATGTCCAGTCTACTCCGATATTTTGTTTTGGTTGCTGTCACTGCAGAAAATCCCGCTTCACACAAATAGGATGTCGGAAATGGCAACAGGGTTTTCAGTGCTGTTGTGGCGATCGCAGGGTATTCTGCTGTGACTTTAATCCAGAACACCGGCAGAGTGGTTGTTTCGAACATAGCCTACTTTTAAGGCCGCCGTCATTTGCGATCTCCAGCCATGGGCGTAAAATTGCGTATGGACGGTGTGGACGTGTCCATACCAATATTCAAATGTGCTGAAATTGTCCACACCAATATGAGAAGGATATGACAACGACGAGAAAGGGTTAATGCGTTGCCTCTTTATAGTCCCGCCTTAAGTATTTTGTGATTGGCTTTGCCTCCTGTTGGTTGTCGTGGGTTGTGTTTCGGTTAGCGGTGATTGGTTGCTTAATTTGAGAGCGGCAAAACAGCTTCTGCTGTCATTTCGGAATCTATCAGCTCAGCTGCTGCGCTATGAATGCGGCTGAAGTTTGACGTCAACTGAGGAAGAATGTCGGGGAAATAAAGGAAAGGAGTGGCGTTTTCTCCCGGTGGCCAAGGGAAGCCAGGCTTCCCTGTTTTTTAGGCTGTAGTTGTCATCCAATAAAAACATTTATATTAACAGTTTCGGTAATCTTTGGTGCTGTGCTCCTGTCATTTCTTCCCCATTTCTCTCCTCTCGTTGAGCATTTTACAATGCGCGAAACAGCGCCCCTTTACATTTAGATTCTGAAGACGCGGCGAAACACGACACTGCACACTGTATGTCTGCGAGGAAGCCAGGCCCATGGACCATGGCCAGGCCGAGCTGGCTTCCAGTGGCGGCTGGTGAATTTTCTTTTAGGTGGGGCTGACATTTTATAAACCTAAACCAAAACCATGTAGGGGGGTCTGGGGGGATCCTCCCCCAGAAGATTTTTTGGTGATTTTCACATACAAATTAAGCATTCTGGTGCATTCTGACAAAATAATAAAGACAAAATAGAACATTTCCTTACAAAGACAAATGGGGCAGGGGAACTAGGTTTTAACTTAATTTATTTGCCTTGTAGAATTCAGCAAGATTAAAAGTGCAAATAACAATTGAGAATTATACACAAGTTAACATTCTCTCTCTCTCTCTCTCTGGCGTTAATCGGTATCACACCCAGAAGTACAAGCCTTCAAAGACTGAATAAGAGATAATAAAAGTTGAAATTTAAATCATCAGCAAGTGCTGGGAAACAAGTGATTATGATCACTGATAAAATTAATACATAAACACAAATTGTGACCATATGTCTTGTGTGCGTCACACCACCATAGGTTTGCAGGGAACTATATACAATATGCACACTAAAAGCAGGATGCCAACATAGGTCTGCAGAGAATTATATACAATATGCACACTAAAAGCATGATGCAAACTTAGGCAATAGGTGAGGTTCTAGTGTGTTATGAACGTGACAATCGCATAAACAACGTGATAATGGTAAGTCTAGTAGTAATCATATCATACATGCTCAAAGTTTTAAAAAGCACTGCATAATATTTTGAGTTGCACTACTCATAGACTGTAGAAGAGGGGGGGAAGCTGCTACTACAACTGCTAATAGGGATGCTAACGGAACATGAGCAGAGAGGTGTGTGTCTCCTGCTCTGACCGCAGCTGAGAGGGACTGGTGCGCAAGGACCGGGCCGCCGCCTATCAGTGCTCTGTGACGGGGAGGGGCCGGGTAGTCTCCCGCTGCTCGTTGAGAACAGTTAAAAGTGATACTTGCCTTGGCGAAAAAGTCCCAAATAACACCAGAAAAAAGCTAGATTTGTCGCTTGTCGCTGTTTTGAAAAAAAAAGTCGCCAGGGGGGTAGAAAAGTCACTAAATATAGCGACAAAATCACTAAGTTGGCAACACTGCACGCGACTCCGCGAGCAACCGGTAGTAGATCAGAATGTTGTTGTTTTTGTTGCCAGGTAACCAGTTACAGGGCGCCAATGCCTAGCGCCCCAAACCCTCCGTTAAAACTGAATGGTAATAGAAATTGATAGGGCCACTCTGAGTGAACGAGGGTTTGGGGCGCCGTGAACTGGCGCCCGTAGAAGTCAAATTAGTCAGTTTCGAGCTTGAATTTCGCCATGAAATGTAAATACAGTGCCATAATATAAATTCAGTGTGCATTCTTAAGTACAATTAAATAGTTTAGTTGCCTCAAATTGATAAAAAAATAATAATTTTATTTTTTATTTTTTTTGGGGTCGGAGGAGGGGGCCGGCGCCCCAGCGCCCTCTATGGGCCAGCCGCGCCTGCTGGCTTCCCTTGGTAAAAAAAAGAAAAATAATTGACCAATCAGGTGAGGCTATTACCATGACACTGCCCTCTGTGATTGGTCAGGAGGGTGCCAAGGGAAGCCACTCGGCCTTTGGCTTCACACCAATCAAATCAAAGCATCATTATCAACGTCACTGAAATTTAACAACAATAACAATAGCGGGAGATTAGCATGTTTGCATTGTTATCATATTAGCAAGAACAGTTATGGAGGGTGGAGATTTTGAGTATTTAGTAACAAATTATTTTACCAAACAGCCAATTGAGAAGCCATTAAAAATCAAATCTGACGGCAGGCCAATGCGTGTGGAGAGAAAGAAAGTTTATCGCACTTTCCGTGAGGATAACTATGTCCGCACCGAGTGGCTAGCTGGTAGCGGCAAACTTCAGCTAATGGCCTTCCTCTACAAATAGTGAGTAAAATACACACCTTCTCCCGGCGCGGGTTAACTGTTCCCTTAACTGTCTGTGTAACTATGTGTGTTATGTTTTGTGTTATTTTATTGCTAATTGTGCCTTGATTGCCTGGATTAAATTGCATTGGTAGGCCTACTGTATATCCACTGAAGTTGTTCTGGGTTGTCTTAAAGGCCTACTTCACCGGTTTGAATATGAAGGTGTATTGAATTCTGAGATCCTATGTAGTATAAATGTACGAAAAAAATTGAAATCGGTTCATCCTAGCCTGAGAAAAGGCAGAAAGAGTGTTTTTTTAACCCTATATTTCCCTTTCTCGTGACATCACAGAAAGAGAAATATAGGGTTAAAAAAAAACTTACTTTGTAAATAGTCTTTTACTGTGACATCACAGTAATATTTACAAAGTACGTTTTTTTTAACCCTATATTTCTCTTTCTGTGATGTCACGAGAAAGAGAAATATAGGGTTAAAAAAACACTCTTTCTGCCTTTTCTCAGGCTAGGATGAACCGATTTTAATTTTTTTTGCACATTTATACTACATAGTATCTCAGAATTCAATACACCTTCATATTCAAACCGGTGAAGTAGGCCTTTAAGTATAGTGTTGTAATGAACATTTGGCCTAGTTCTTAAACGAAAAGGATGTATAAAAAGTATGTGTGTATGTCAAGCACCTACAACTGATTGTGTGACTCGTGTCTCATGTGAACGTGAAATTTAAAATAGCCTTAAACGTCCCCTAATTATATTGTGAATTAATTCGAATCTGCATTGGGCATTAGTTGTGCATTCCGGTCGGGGTGGGGGGTGCATTTATAATAAAATGTATAATTTAATAAGACGATAAGGAAGTGTGTGAATGAGTGAGTGAGTGAGTGAGAGAGAGAGCGAACGAGCGGTGTCGGACAGATTACAGGCGTGTGTAAGTCCTGGTAAAGTGACCAGGCGCTATAATAGCTCTTGTAGTTACATTAAATACAAACTGCGACGTAGCCTACTCTTTTCTGTCCCCCACCTTACAATACACATGTAGATTAAAGGTGTTGTCTCACTTGGCTTCCTCAAAAAAAATCCCCACGCCACGCCACTGGAAAGGAGAAAGCAGAACCAAAGCACTGTGCAAATTTCGCACCATATATGCCTATTGATTCTGCTCTGCTATGTGCTGTAGTAAAGATAGGTAGACCGCGAGCATCTTGTCTTTTTTACTCGCGCAAATCACCATTCTCTGCAGCCGTCACCGGCTCTGTGTTGTTTCTCTCTCACCGGCTCGTCGAGGCTCGGGCACGCTCGCGCTTCAGCTGCGCTCCAACTCCCCGGTTCACTCGTAAACTGAAATTCCGAGTCGGAGACAGCCCTACTGTGAAACATAAGCAGCCAAGGATGTATGAATATAATAAGTTTTTTAGTACAAAACGATTGATAGCCGCTCAACTATTGACTAAACTGTACATAGATACATGATAAAACTGGTTTGGTTAATAAACTAGTGAGCGGTTGGATGCTGGGTCTGGGGCGAGGGCGTTTCGCCAAATTGTGTGACGTTTCGCCAAAATGTGTCCCCACCAATATGAACATCAAAGTTACGCCACTGTGCAGTTGATCTTCTTCTTGCATCGACATGCTGGATTCCCCTGGTTTGTTGAGAAATGGGTCGCGGATCCATTCCTTGGCAGTTCGTGGGTCTTTTGCGGTTGGGAAGTAGCGCTCAAACTCATTTAAAAGCATAGACAGGTGATCGTGCACCAGCTGGGTGAATGAAGGCTCGGGCTCAGTCTCTTCCAAAATCCCCGCGAATGTCTGAAACATGTCAAATATACCTCTGTTCACGCGCCGTCCCCACAAATCCAGTTTGGCTTTAAATGCAGCTACTTTATCTGCCAACTGGAAGACAGTTGTCATTTTCCCCTGAAGTGACCAATTGAGTTCATTGAGCAGGTTGAATATGTCGCACAAGTAAGCAAGTTTTGCGACCCATTCCTCGTCACTGAAATGTGCTGCCAGCGGTGACTTTTTTTCTGAGAGAAATCTCTGCAGCGGCTCTCGTAATTCAAACACTCTGGCCAGCGAACTCCCTCGGGATAACCATCGTATGTCCGTGTGTAAGAGAAGGTGTCTGTGCTCCGCGTCCATCTCCTCACAGAGCTGCTCGAACAGGCGCGAGTTAAGGGCGTGTGCTTTGATGTGGTTAATAACTTTAACAACATCATTCAATACGCTGTTAAGTTCCGGTGGTATTTTTCGGCTAGCCAGCATTTCTCTGTGAATGACACAATGCGTAGACTCACATTCAGGTGCAACCTCCTTTGTCCGAGTAGTTAAACCAGACAGCCGTCCGGTCATGGCAGCATCTCCGTCTGTGCATATGCCGACACAAAAGGACCATTTCAGTTTTCCTGATATATAATCATCCAGCGACTTGAATAGTTCTGCGGCTGTGGTTTTGGTTGGCAACGATAGTGCATATAACATATCCTCATGCACATCCTCCTGATAAAGATATCGCACATAAACAAGTAGTATTGCCTTGTTGTCAACATCTGTAGACTCGTCAGCCTGGAGTGCATACCACGGTGATTAATCCTCTCCAACAATTGTGTCTCAATGTCCTCTGCTATTTCCTCAATGCGCCGAGTGACGGTGCTAGCCGAAAGAGGCACCTGTGCTATCTTTTTAACCGCAGCCTCTCCTAGAATTTCACGGAAAATGTCTTTAGTGGCGGGCAGGATTAATTCTTCACCAATGGTGAATGGCTTCTTAGCCTTAGCAATACAATCAGCCACCAAGTATGATGCTCTCAGTGCACTCGCATTTGTTGATGTGGTGGCCCTCAGTAATTGCTTCTGTCCTTCTTGTTCATGCTTTTTTCTTTCAAAATACTCCAAAGGCTTGTCTTTTAATGCAGGGTGCTTGGTCTCCAAGTGGCGAAGCAGTTTTGAAGGCTTCATTGCCTCATTGGAGAGCAGTGTTGTGCCTGAACGCGTTCAATGAACGATCGTTCATGAACTCGTTCATATTGGGGGCGAACGTGAACTGAACGTATGTATTTCTGCCTCATGAACGTTTTTGCGAACGCATTCATTCTGGCGTTTGTGAACGGCGCTCATTCAGTCGTTCAATCGTTCATTAGAGTGCCAGATTTCCATAGAAAACCACCCTAAAAGACAGTGTAAACAGCCCTTAATATGTAGCTGAAAAACACCCAATCTGGCAACACATGCCACCACAGCGTCGCACCGCCGCTGCGTCATCAAAATGCGAAACACCGCGGAAAAAAACAAAAACAAATGAATGCAGCAGCACTTACTCAGACCATGGACCTAGCCTCAGGCTATACCCTCTTCTTCGTATGACTGTTACCTACCTCAGATTGTGTTTGTGTTAATAAGTATGTCAACACATCTTCTGGACTATGTTGTTAACAGTAGGCCCTACACTGCAGTTTAGAATGGTCTCCTTGAGGGTTTTACTAGTTTAAGTTGTAGGCTAATTTGGTTCTGCCTGGTATATTTTTACAGTATTGCTTTCTTTGAATGACATTTCATGTGAATTGTTTCCAGGTTTGGAAAATTATAAAAATGGAAAAACATTTGCACCTTTACCGTTTTTGTTTGAATAATTCTTCATTAAAAAGATCATTCAAACAACAACTTTTTCCTCATGTTTTTGAGAATATACTGTAGGGTAAAAGCTGCAGCTGGCTTCTAGTGTGGACTGAATGTTATTGAAATAATTTCTGTCTGTGGTTCCATATGGTATGTGGCAATTATTTAGAAAAATAATAGCCTGCAGCAACATATTTAAAAAAAAAAGAACTATGAACTAGTTCATTTTTGAACTGTGAACTTAGTTCATAATTTTGAATTATGAACTATGAACTGAACTAGTTCATTTTAAAGGGTGTGAACTGAACTTTGAACTAGTTCATGTAGAAAAAGAACTTTCCCAACACTGTTGGAGAGCCGCTCGCTGCATATAATGCAGAGCGGGCTTGGTGCGCGGGAATCATCTGTTGCGATGAATCCATATTTTAAGTAGGACTCCTCAACACGTTCTCACTCCTAAGGCGTCAAAAAGGGACGGATTTGCAGTGCCTCAGGCTTCAAAATATGACGCTAAATCCGCCCTTGGGCGTCACTTTTGGAAGCTTATTGCTCTTCATTAGATATACTGGTGAATGTGGCGCATGCGCCCGGGAACGAGACGGCGAATATAGCCTACTCTTAACATTGTCTAAGCCACATTTCAAGCAGATAACAGGCGAATGGGCTTTCATTTATCCATCCTATTCAGAGTATGGTATTGTTCAAATGTAAGTAAGAGCAGCTGACTGTGTTGGCATACTGTGACTTCACATATTTGATCAAACTATCGGCCGTGTGTTGTTATTATACCAACAGGATGTGACGTGCACTGTATCTTATGCAGTAAAGTTACGTCTTCCTTGTCTCCCAATAATACTCCAGGCTAAATTAAAGTGGATCACAGGCTAAAACGCTATTATTTATACGTTTGTAATTGTAATGCATGCTGGGTGATGTTTTTACTGTCTAAAAAATGCCCACGATTTTATTTGAACTCGGCTTATTAAATCAATACCTTCCCGGTTTCACATTCCGAGAGATCCATTGCTGTCTTACCAGGCACAGGGCTCCTATATTGGGCTGAATAATATTATTGAAACATCCTAGCTCTATTCTCAATTGTTTACTGTTTCAAAAATGTATTTTCCCGACGATCTAGTTTTTATTTTATTTTAACTCGGTTTATTAAATCAATACCTTCCCGGTTTCACATTCTGGAGAGATCGCTATCATACCAGGCAAAGGGCTCCTATTTTTGGGCTTAATAATATTATTGAAACAAGCCAGCTCTATTCTCAATTATTTTTGTAGGCTTTTTTATTTTATTTCACTTTTAGATGAGAGGTGATTTAGAGCAGTAGCCTATCATAATCTTGGTAATGTATTTTGAGATTATATCTTTTTAAATTCATTTCATTTATTTTACTTTCGCATCTTGTGATTATTTATATAAGTGACTCTTAGTTTGAAGTCGGTTTTTAAATGTCGGAATGCGGGTGCATTTCATTCTCCGACAATGCAACAGGCAATTTAAGGATAGATTCATCATAAACGTGTTTGATAACATTTCTAGCGAGAAATGTCCACTTTACTTTCCCAATCTTCACTCAGTGAGTGTGTAGGATAGTTTGATAGTTATCACGAAGGCTCGACAGAAAGATCTTTCAATGCACCGCCATGATTTTTATGAGAGACGCAGCCGTCGGAGGAGTAGGGCAGGGGGCGATCATTTAATGCCAATGTCAAAAGATCCCCATCCAGACGGCGTGAAGAAGAGCTTGCAACATGTAAACAACCTGGATATTTCCTCGTGAAACGCTTTCACTCTCAGGCAGTGGTGTAGTCTAGCTTTTTGTAGTGGGTATACTGTGATGATTCCCTCCTAGCCTCTTCTTGAATATGCAGCATAGCATTTGTACATTAAACATATGGCTTACACCGTGGTTAGTTTACAATTTTGTTGTTTCTGCATTAGGTGCAGCAAAGGCAAAAACATTTTACACCTTAGCCTGCCTTTAGAAACACAAATCTTAGGATTTCTATTCCCAAATGAAATTGGTCTCCCCCAGATTTTTTTTATATTAAAATACAATGTTTCCCACCTTCTGGTGACTCTACAATAGATAAACACAAGTCTGTTCTAGATCCCGGCCCTTCTAGGGGGGTCCGGGGGTTAGCCCCCCGGGAGATCCTTTTTAACATTTTTTAAGTGAAATTCATGAATCTGGTGCACTTTGAGAGGAAAATTAAGAGGCTTAATCTGAAGAATTGTGTGAACAAAGAACTTGGAGACGCTGGGTCGGGTGAATTAGAAGCTATTGAAGAAAGACACATGGATTTTCCATAAAAATATTAATTTAAAATAAAATATTATGCAGGGTCCTCTGGGATGGGCTTGGTGCTCCTTTTCTTTTATGGAAATATTTCTCTGTAATATAGTGAATGCATTTAAATGCAGTGAGAGGAACGAAGTAGTAGAACTCTGTTGTCCAGCTATCTTTATTTCCACAGACGAGGCTGAAATAGGCTATAGACTATACACAGTGCATGGGCAACTGAGGGCAGCCCCATTTCCATTTAAATAAACTCAATACACACTGTGCTTGGACGTGAACTTGACGTGATCAGTTAAAGCAGTTCGGATGGATTTGAGTTTGAGCATTTCAGCACAATCATAATATCCCGCCTTCCTCCAATGCAGCCCCACCCCCTCATTCCTATCCCTGTTTTTTTTGTTTTCTTTTTGAAGACACTTAATTTAGGCTACACAAGCAGACTTACTTGCTTAATACTGTCTCCGTGCACAAAGTGAGTTATATTGTGGCTGAAGAAACTGGTGGCTGTAGTAGGCTACCGGTACCGCGCTGATCTGCTTGTATCACTGGTTTCACTTCAGATATGTCGGCCAGAACACCACTTATGCTTATAATGAGACTAGGAGAGGAGGAGTAGGGTTTTATCCGCTCTTTATTTTCCTTCTTTCACAGGCACAGCCGCATATAGATCGCGGAAAAAGAACAAAGGCTTAAACTCCGCTCGTGAGGAGACGTTTGAACAGCTGTTGCGACTCGCGAATCGCAGCCGCTAATAACATGCACAAACTATAACTTATAACAGCGATCGGGACTACATGTACATACTCACACACGGGTGATTCACATTTACACTCAGATAAACACGAATGATGGCTTACTGTGGCAACTTGCTCACACACATCTCACCGAGGGAGAAGCGAAAGGAAACTTACTGAACTAGCTCTCTGGCCGACTAACGTCACGGCCCAACACTAAAACACAGCTTAACCCTTCCATGCTCCTTTAAAATAATCACACTTTTACACCTTCGACACACTTGTGTGTCCATGAGAAATGAGCCTATAAAAATGATATAAAGTAATATTTTTGTTAAAAAAAAATTACATTTTATTTTAAACCAGCATCTGAACTAAACATACATATAAAATATTAATGTATTTTTTTGTTAATTAACCCTTTAATTGACATGATTTGACAATCAAAACCCCCTTTTTATCGGTTGAAATATGCAAAATATGATTTATTTTCAAAAAACGTTATGCAAACTAGACTATTTCTGGTTTGGTTATTGCAGGCTAGTGTGTGTGAAAGATTAGCAGCAACATTTATCAATTTGTATTTTCTATTTTTTTGCAGTGCCATATTTCATAAAATACTCACACTTTTACACCTTCGACACACTTGTGTGTCCATGAGAAATGAGCCTATAAAAATGATATAAAGTAATATTTTTGTTAAAAAAAAATTACATTTTATTTTAAACCAGCATCAGAACTAAACATACATATAAAATATGAATGTATTTTTTTGTTAATTTACCCTTTAATTGACATGATTTGACAATCAAAACCCCCTTTTTATCGGTTGAAATGTGCAAAATATGTTTTATTTTCAAAAAACGTTATGCAAACTAGACTATTTCTGGTATGGTTATTGCAGGCTAGCGTGTGTGAAAGATTAGCAGCAACATTTATCAATTTGCATTTTCTATTTTTTTGCAGTGCCATTTTTCATAAAATACTCACACTTTTACACCTTCGACACACTTGTGTGTCCATGACAAATGAGCCTATAAAAATGATATAGAGTAATGTTTTTATTTAAAATTTTTTTTATTTTATTTTAAACCAGCATCAGAACTAAACATACATATACAATATTAATGTATTTTTTTGATAATTAACCCTTTAATTGACATGATTTGACAATCAAAACCCCCTTTTTATCGGTTGAAATATGCAAAATATGATTTATTTTCAAAAAACGTTATGCAAACTAGACTATTTCTGGTTTGGTTATTGCAGGCTAGTGTGTGTGAAAGATTAGCAGCAACATTTATCAATTTGCATTTTCTATTTTTTTGCAGTGCCATTTTTCATAAAATACTCACACTTTTACACCTTCGACACACTTGTGTGTCCATGAGAAATGAGCCTATAAAAATGAAATCATTAGATTTTTTTATTAAATTATTTTACATTTTATTGAACCAGCATCAGAACTTATCACACATATAAAAATATAATTGAGTCAGTCATGCCTTTCAGGCCCTCCAGCACGACCCTCCTTCCCTGGTTCCGCTCTGCGGGCTCACCAGCTGTTCGGCCGGTGTAGACAGACACCCTCCATGCGTATGCAGTTTTCACATCGCATGATGTGACCCACATTTTCAGCCCATATCTGGCCGGCTTCTTTGGCATATACTGCCGGAACTGGCAGCGCCCCCTGTACGGTACCAACTGTTCGTCGACGCAGACATCTTTATCTGGGTTGAACATCAGGGGGAGCCTGGCCGTCCAGAGATCCCACATTTCCCTTACTGCAGCCAGCTTGCCGTTTCCCCTGCGCCGCGGTCTAGAAAGTCTGTCATCGAAACGGATGATTGTTGCCAGCCTCTCAAATGTCTTCACGGACATTGTCGCCCTGAAAATTTGCCTGCCAGTCTCATGCTCCCAAAGGCTGCGGGTCGCTTCTCCCCGAGAGCGGTAAACACCGGCCAGCAGGAGGAGACCGATGTAGCTCCGCACGGTGATGTCATCAACATCCTTCCTGTCCCGGACCGTCCTGTTCCCGTGCAGGTTTGTATAAGCAGTGATCAGCGCCGTCATCTCGGGTGTAAAAAACAAATAAAGGTGTCTACGAGCTCATTGACGCGGGCCACAGCATAGCGGGTTGGTCCTGGAGTGAGTCCGGTTTCTGCAGGGAAGTACCGGAGCGTCTGGGCGTTTGACGGTGCCCAGTGGATGAGGCCGTTCTTGGACCCCCATAGCTGGTCCGGAAGAGCCTCCTCTTCCCCTGAATCGGATGCTTCACTGGAGCTGGCGGAGGATGTGTCAGGGTCCGGATGGTAGTCCAAGTCTGCATCCTCATCCGCCGTATCCGTATCGGAGTCCGATGTGCAATCTGCCTCCTCGGGCTCTTCGTCCGTCTCCATGACCATAAGCCGCGCTTCCTCGGTACAGTATAGTCTCTCCATGATGCCAGGTAAGAAATCAGAAGCTTTTCTCCTCTCTACTAATGTAGAGAGGAGCATTGTGCACCTGTCTAAACAAAGTCTGCGTATATTCTGATTTTCACGGCGGCATTAACTTTCATGATCTGGGAAAGGACCTGAGTTTCATTTATATCAAAGTTGTGCAAGGGCCAGGGGTAGATGTCTGTTTTAAGTAGTTTGTAACAAAAAAAAATGTGGTGCTTTGAACTTTTGCATGAAAAATGCACATGAATGGAATGGTATGGATAAAGGCCATTTGAAAGCACCTGCGCTTCAACCCATTCGCTCATACAGTAATAAAGTGTGCACGCTGAAGACCCGCGCGCGTGCACATACACAAACTTTGATGTGCATTCATTCCCACACACACCTACTCGCACACTAACACAAGAATAATGCCCTAAAACTTGTGTAACGAGAGTAGGAGAAGGATAGAGTGCGAGCGCCCTATTTCGCAAAAAAACGTTTTTTTCTCCATTTGCCACATATAGTAAAAATGACGTCATCTCCAAAGAAATGCCTCGGAGCACACACTTGAAGCCCCAGGCCTCGATTGAAGTGGAAAAATTAGACATTGCATGTTTTATACTTGTTATTCAAGCAGGATCAAAAATAGAGATTTCAACGGATTTGAATGGGTTTCAATGGGACACACTTTTGTGCTTAGGTGTAAAGGTGTGAGTATTTGCAGTAGGGGTGTTTACAAAAGGCAGAACATAAAGTATTCATGAAAAAAATTGAGAAACCCCTAAAATGCACAAGCTGGCCAAATTATACACAATATAAGCAACAAATGAAAAAGATATGCTAGAAATTAAAATCCCAAAACACACAAGTGTGTCTAGGTGTGATTGAAGGTTAACACACTGTAAAAAATAACAAGAAATAACAACACTGTAACCTTTTCTACAATGGTCGCTACTCGCTAGGCTACTGTCTGCCGTGGAATCAAAACAAACCCTTTCGTTGAGGACGCGCGTGCACGAATGCGCGGTACACAAGCAGACGGCAAACAGACAGGTCTGTCGGCCAATTAAATCGTTCGGTCCGAACGATTTGATTGGTTGTAGTTTTCACCTAATATTATGAGACTGAAATAATTGTTTCTTTTTATTCCTGGTGGGTCTACCATGCATTTTAGAGTGTAAAAACCTTATTTATACCATTTTAAAGTCATTTAAAATAAGTGTAAAAACTCTACAAAGGTAAGAATAGCTTTAACCTCGGATTATCTCCAATTATTAGGCTATTAATTATCTAGACCAAAACATTGTATTCCAAATGTCTTTGTATGATACATTACGTTTGCATAATATGATGTTAATATCAAACACACAAACTCAAAAAGAAAAAGAAAAAAAAAATTAGGGGGGGGGGGGGGGGCGGAGCCTGGCGGTCGGGGGCCCTAAGCAACCGCTTGGTTCGCTTATGCCTCGGGCCGGCTCTGGTTTTCTCTCATGTTCAGTGCATGAGTTGACGGGGTGAATCAATCGCCACCTAAGCCAATGAAAACTGCACTGATGATCTGATATTGAAGTGCTCGCAAAAGTTAATATGAATTTCAGACCGGTTATGCAAACTGAGAATATTACTTTTTCCTCATTGGGAGAAAAAAAGTCCCTGCGCGCTTTTGGTGTGCTCCGACAGCACCGTGTGCGTCTCCCGAGGGGACTACTGAGCTGAATGTTGCGTCACGCTGCCAGTATTTTCGGGTTGGACATCGCCCATTCTTTTACCCAACAGTCAGCAATGAAAAGGGCCGTGGGTAATGCCTGGTACCGCATCTATTATAAGTCCGTTGCGACTTCCACAGGGACACAGCGCACAGGTTGAATTTATGAATGAAAGTATGACAGTTGAGTTCTGTCACTATCGAAATTGTTACGTATCATTTCGCATTTCTTAGTGGGCATACGGAAATGCTGGAGCTTTAGTGGGTATACTGCGTATACCTGCGTATCACGTAGACTACACCACTGCTCTCAGGTAAGGGTATGATAAACGTGGCAAATATAACTATTCATTTGAAAACTTGTGCTGGAGCTTGTTGTTAGGATACATGTAATATTGTAAATGTCATGTAGGTTGAATCAGACGGTAGAAAACCGAAAGTATTTCCCAAAAGATGAATTGAGTAAACGTAAGCGGACGCTATACCATCAACGAGTTAGCTCGTTTGGCTTTAAAGGTAGCTGCAAGACTAGCTTTAAAGATCATTTCACAGATAATTTGAGTTATGTAGGATTATCTTTTAAAGCATCAAAGTTACTTTCTTTCTTTACTTTAAACATGTGAAATCTTGGGTGAAAGTTCTTATTCACTCGTTCATTCAATAGTGTATAATTGAGATGGCAAATCAGCACAATAGAGGTCCAGCAGAGGATGCTATTTTGTTTGCAGACCTATTTCTGGCTCATGGTAATGCAAGTACCTTTGGATAGACATTATTCTGCAAATAAAAATTAGAAAAAATACCACTGTCCAATAGTTGCTGTTGTGCTTACGTGCAATGCTCACTTTCTGTCATGAAAGGCAAAGCACATTTTAGATCAACCATACATTTCCTATTCGATGGGGATGAGAGAGAATTAAGGAATTCCACTGCTGAAAAGAAAAGGCAGAAGTGGGTAATCACAAAAACGTTCTTCAGCTACATGTTGGTCTATGTTTTCTCTGGATAAATCACATTTAAAGGGGTTAATATGTTCATCAATATACATTTATTTACATAAAATAACTTTCAGCTAGCTAGCTAATCTGCCAGCCAGTATTTTACATTGTATTTTGATCATATCTTGTGTATCTATCCTACATTAGTTCTTTCTGTAGCTGCCAGTGAGGACCTGAATCCTTGTGAACCGTCTGATGAGGTACCCACGGTGATGACCCAAGCAAGGCTCTACCACTTGGACTGCTTGTCGTCCTCCAGAGAGGTTCCAAAGAGGAACTGCAGACCTGTCTGACTGTGCAGCTTCGACCTGCACCCCACACAGTCTGCTGGCAGGGCAACTATTTAGCATAAATGGTATGTCTGTTTTAACTTTCATATTTTTGTTTTTCAGTTGTGTCACAAGCTTAATAAGTTTGATTGTTTTTAGATTATTGCCAGAGCCACATTAAGAGCAGGGCTGAACATTGGATTAGGTTGATCCATGCTACAGTAAAACAGGCTACAGTATCCAGGGCTCCAGACTAACTTTTTTCATTGGGTGCACCGGTGCGCCTAACTTTTTCATCTAGGTGCACCAGCATATATTTTGGGTGCACCAAATTAGTGCTGCATGAATTGGAGAAATGCGATTATAGTGGCCAATATTGCGATTTGCGATGCAATATAATAAATGGTAGGCTATTATGATCCTACTTTCTTGGTTTTCAAGGAAGATTTGAGAATATTGACAGCTTCGATACCTGATCTCAATTTAAAACAAGCACATATTAAGAATCAGTGAAAATATAAAAAATAAAGCTTCTAAGCTTCTAAGATAAGATAAGTTTTTCTTATCTTATCTTATCTTATCTTATCTTATCTACTAGGCCTATACTGTTTTCAAAATAATAAAAATTATAGTTAAAAAATGTAATAAAAAAAAAATACTTCCCCATTAAAATAAATGCATTCCTCCAAAGACAATAGTCTCTATAAGCATTATCGAGTCTCCTTATCGATCCGGGTCTTTATCGATACCACTATCCATACTTTTCTATTATTTTGTTGAAAGATAACTGGTATTATTGCTTTAATTGCCCATAAGATGATCAGAGCTCAAGATAGGATGTTAAACAGGTCATAATTCCATAGTTAGGCTACTATCTATTTTATATTGCTGAAAAAAACAAGTTTTTCACCAAAACTGTATTATTAAAATTTCTCTCCAAAAACCAAAAATTTTTTTTTTTTTGTTACATTTGAACACACCATGATGACCTTTTATTTACCTTTGCCTAAAATTTATATTACCGAGGTGACCTGAACACAACACATTTGACACCGTTAGCAACTTTTTTTTAAGCTAACTAGCTCTATATCACATGCTATATCCTGCCGATTTTAACATGGATTTGAAAACTGGATAACTATTTTTAACTGACAGGACTTTCTACACCGTCCGGTTGTATGATAACTACCGCTGCTTTGAATGACTGTTGATGCGCACGGTGCCGACTCTCCGAGCCCGTCTGCAGCAGCAGCTGTGCGCATTTTTTTTATTTTTTTGGACTACAGGTAGACGGATACTGAGTTGAAGGAGTTTTTTTTCAACCCAAAGACAGTTCATGGTAGGCAACTCTTTTATATGCCTTTGTTTTCCGTCAAAGTTCAGCGTGGATGCTGCTGCGCGTCGGCGTCCATGTTTGTTTGTTTACTCTGCTGTCGACTCGGCAACCGTCTTGCACGCCGTGTAGGTGCGCGTGCAGATACACACACACACCGACACACACACACCGACACACACACACACACACACACACACACACACACACACACACACACACACACACACACACACACTGTCAGAGGGGCGCTACCAAAAAGACGAGAGGAGCAGTTGGAACGTATAGACACACGCGCGCACATTTATCCTACATTGAATCGCAATCGCAGCAGCCAATTTTGCGGTTATGTAATTGCACTAGCTGCTCACATCGCAATTAGATGAATCGTGCAGCACAACACCCAATATTACATTTAATATGACGTGATCAATTTCAGGTGCACTGGTGCGACCAGTGGAAATATCTGGTCGCACTCCACAGATTTTTGGGCGCATGTGCGCCCAAATTAGGCGCACTCTGGAGCCCTGGTATCTGTATTAGGGGAAGTTGTAGGGCTGGGTGATATGGCAAAAAATATTATCACGATTAATATTTCGATATTGATCGATATCGATATTAATCACGATATATAGTGTGATACTGCTGAAGCTTGAACTATACAATGTTGTTTATTAGCATATTGTGATAAGAGAACATTGAATCACATTTAAATATAAACATTTAACTTCACAAACATGTTTTATCTAAACAATATAAGATAGCTTGCCTTGTAACCTATTGAAAATATTGTAAATAAAAATAAAAGCTGACTTCTTTCACGATAAACTCCTTTGGCAGGGCTACAGCAAACATCTTGTAAGATGTAAACATATTGTAGAGGCACAACCATACATAAAAAGTTAACAATTGGATCAATAAAGGCACTGACACAAGTACTGAACTTTAAGATATAAAATATGAATATGAGAATTACTGGTTTTACATGTCAGCTATTTTAAAAAGTAGAAATGTGAGTAGAAAGTGCAAAATGTAAACATTGTAAAACCAGATATTATGCTACATAACATAATGTGTTTAAAACTAAAGATCTGTGAGTGACTACTATCACATCTAACTCCTCAGGCAGGGAGGCAACAATCTTAAATGTTTATAGAGCTGTGGCTCAGATGCTTGATGAATGTCAGAGCACATCACAAGCTACTACTCACACATACAGTACAACAACAGCTGTAGGTAGGGGATATGCTCATGCTGTAGCTACATGGTCTTACAGACCAGCAGGCTAATGAGGCTGAACTGAACAGCTACCTGTATGTTATAGGCTACTGTAGCTTTGCTTCTTTTTGATAGTTTTTCATAAGGTTCAACTACCGCAAAATACGATAGACAGGAGCGCTGCAGCGGTCGGACGGCGGTTAAAACTTTTCACACTTTCGGTGTGGCCGCTCCTATATTTATTCCCCCCCGTGTTGCGAGCCAGTGATCGAACAGCGCTGGCCGCGGCAGCTACGTGGTCATCGTAGCAGTGGGACACACACAGTGCAGCCTTTAGTGCAACCACCGCTCGCGCTGCTGATAGCAGCGGTCGGACGGCGGTTAATACTTGTCGCGTATTTTCACACTTTCTGTGTGGCCGCTCCAATAGCCTATATTCCCCCCGTGCTGTGAGCGTACAACTCCGGTAAATGCACAGAGACGGCTCGGGGCGAGTCGAGTCGACAGAGACAGTGAGCGAACAGCACTGGCTGCGGCAGCTACCTGACTATGGTGTCATCGTAGCAGCGAGACACAGTGTTGATTGTAGCCCACTGATTAATTTAATGAAGAGGAAAAGCACTATAACAGAGTGCTGCGCCGTCATTTTTCGCTAAATACAAGACTCTCTTCACTCTTGCCGAGGTGATCACACAAGGCTCTCCTCCTCTTTCCTTACCGCTGAAGCTCAAACATGCACGTCGCACCAGGAAATGGGCGTGTAATTAGACAGGAAATGCAAAAACTGCAATCTGACTGGCTGTTGAGTTTATTTCTGCTTTGTGATTGGCTGTTAGGTAAATCCATATAATTTTTTTTTTTTTAATTTTCATATCGAGGATTTATGTCAAACGCATATTGACTTAATCGACGGGAGTTTAATCGCGATTACTAATCGTATCGAATTATTGCCCAGCCCTAGGAAGTTGCCGCATTTTAAATCCAATATGAAGAACCATGTCATGTGTTAAATGTTTCTTGAACAGGAGCATCTGGGCTGAAATTATTCCAGTTTATAGTCCGGCTGTGAATGCTGTAGTCTTGCAGTCTTATCTAAATACATTTTGCATACACACTACAAGAAGAGGTAGCTGTGGTGCCAGCCAAAGATCTGCAGATCTGTAGCTGTCTGCAGCATGGGGTGCCACTGAACAGGGGGAGATATTAAGACAACCGCTGTTCCTGCAGAAGGAGATTCAGGCAGCCCACAAGCAAAAAATGTTTGTGCACTGACTGACATTTGTGTTTGACAAGAGTTCTACCCCTTCCTTCAAAAGGTTGCATTGCCGGAACTGAGCCCTCTCCATCAAATGAGCCTGTTCCTGCATAGGCCTATTCATCCAAGTGTGAGATATTGACTTTTTATTATTAACATTGTAAACACATTTTATTATCGATAATGACAATACACACATTTGAGATCGGTGCATCCCAACAGATAACTTTGTTTCACACATATTAAATTGTCTTAAATGCTTATTCCTGCTTTCCTACTGTGCAGACGCTTTTCTGCTTGCTCTCTCCTCCTCTTGCACTTTTTGCTTACATTCTTATTTTTCCTCGCTAATAAATTTAGCAGCAGGTCCTGGATACATACAAATCAAAGGGACTGTAATTTATTTTTATTTTTATAGATACTACAGGCATTTTGGACACTTTTACGACCTTCTCAATAGAACGTGAGGGGGGACCTAACAACAGGACAAGCCTGTGGTGACTGGAAGCGAGGCGCTCAGCTAAAGCTAATTAGCAGCAAGATGCCTCCCTTATCAAACGAGGAGTATCAAATACTCCTACAGAGGATTACAGCACTGGAAACAAAAATGAATCGAATAGAAGTGAACATTGAAGTGAATAGACTATGTGGGAACATAGTGACTTTAAATAGTGGACAAGATCAAGCTAACACACAGCTAACTAGCACCGACAAGGCTATGAAGAAACAAAAGGACCGTGTCCAGGTTAGTGATAACCCTCCCTGGAATCGTCTTGGTGGAAGGCCAAAGAGATTGGAAAAGGGAGGACGGATAACGGGCAGGGCCGAGCACCATGAGATGACTGATCTGGATGGCTGGCCTGCGTTATCACCCAGGCACGGTGCCTCCTCAACCCCCGCGCCTCGAAGGCCGCAGCAATGGATTACTGCAAGGGGGAGAGGTAACAACAAACTTCCACAGCAAACAAGTGTGCAAGTGTCGAACCGGTTTACTCCACTGATGCAAGTCCCAAAATGTCCCTCTGATGACCAAGATAGCATAGCACCTGCACACAACAAGGTAAGGCCTGAAAGCCAAGAGCCACAGAGAGAGCTAACAACCGGGCTAACCAAGCTAACAACAGAGCCTGAAAATCTGATTGTTGGAGACTTTTCTGTTAGAGATATGAAAAGCATGTGTAGGGTTGATACCAAAGTACTCTGCTTTCCCAATGATATGGTGTCGGACTTAGAAAAAAGAATCCTGGAAATTGCAGCAGCACACACAACTGTAAAGAAAATCATTCTGCACATCGGGTCAAATGATGTTGTAAAGCACGAGTCTGAAATGTTGAAACAGGACTTTAAGAATCTCCTGAACACGGTCAGCTCACTGAATGCTGAGGTGTATATCAGTGGTCCTCTGCCACCAATCAGAAGAGGACTTGAGAGATTCACTAGACTGTTAGCACTGAACACGTGGCTTTCAATAGCGTGCCCTGACCACTCAGTGCATTTTATTGACAATTTTAAAATTTTCTGGAACCGCAGGCAGCTTTTTAAGACAGATGGACTTTGTCTAAATAAGGCTGGAGTCGAACTATTCACATCCAACGTGATTTACGTCCTACGTCACCCATCTGTTCGTGCCAAGGACAAGGCCCAGGAGGAGACGATAACACAGCGTAGCAGCAGCGCCGAAGGACAACTGCCGGCCCCAGATGACAGGTCAGACCATGAGAGATACCAGGGCAGAGAGGAGGGGGCCCCACCCATAACAAGCCCACCTCTTGCTCATTCAATCTCTCCTACAACCACCCTTTCTCCATCCTCTCCTGATCTGGGATTCAAGGAAATCATATATACCCCCAGCAGTCAACGTCCCCCTCAACTCGCCAATCTAAGCCACAGCGCCCGGCTCTTCACCCCTCCACGCAAACCCCCTCCAATCCCACCGCGACGTCATCATCATTAGGCTTGGGAGACTGAGGTTGTCAGCACTTGTTGATATGTGCCAGGCCGCGGCTACACAGTTATCGCCTTCGACCCACAGGATAAGCCGGGGCCCTGTTTTTCAAGGTTTATTTCAAGAAACGGGAAACCGTTATCAAATCTGATAAGCATTCCTCTTCAGCTACAATCTGCTGAAATAAATCGGGCTGACAATGCTTCGAACACACTAAATTTAGCTTTATTAAACATCAGATCCTTGGCAGGTAAAACATTTTTAATTAATGATCTTATTACTAGGCACAATCTTAATTTTATGTTTTTAACTGAAACTTGGTTAGACCAAGATAACAGCTCAGCTGCACTGATAGAGTCCGCCCCCCCCAAACTACACTTTCGTGAGTGAATCCAGAGTGCATAAAAAAGGAGGGGGGTTGCTATTTTGTTTAAAGAATCTCTACAATGCAAAAAGATGTCTTATGGAAATTTTGATTCATTTGAGTATGTGGCTCTCCAGTTAAATTCAGCCTCTAGAGCTATTTTCATCAATATCTACCGGCCACCACAATACAATACAAGCTTTTTAGATGACCTTTCTGAGCTGCTGTCTGTAATCTGTATTGAGTTTCACTGTGTATTAATTGTTGGAGACTTAAATATTCATATCGACAAACCCGAGGACAGATGTGCGAAAGAACTGTGCTGTGTCCTTGACAACTTTGGACTAAATCAGCATGTTGACAAACCAACTCATAACAAAGGGCACACTCTGGACCTTATCATTTCCAGAGGAATGAACATTTCAGACGTAACAGTGGCAGATATAGGTCCCTTCTCAGACCATTCCTGTTTATGTTTTGAGAGTAAAATGTCTGTGCACACAACTGATCAATCAAAAGTAATCAAAAAACGGTATATTACAGAAAATACCAGTGAAACATTTATTCAAGCATTTTCTTTAATACCACCCCTCCCCTGTAACTCAGTTAATGAGCTTTTAGACAACTTTAATGGCAAAATTACAAGTGTTATAGATGCTATTGCGCCCACTAAGATGAAGGTTGTCTCTGGTAAGAAAAGACCTCCTTGGAGAAATGCCCCGCAGGTCAGAATAGAAAAAAGAGAGTGCCGTAAAGCGGAACGCAGGTGGCGAAAAACAAATCTCCAGGTTCATTATGACATCTTCAAAGAGAAACTTTGCACTTTTAACTCAGAGATGAAAAGTGCAAGGCAGTCTTTCTTTTCTGACATCATCACCAAAAACAACAATGCACGTGCCCTGTTTGCTACTGTCGACAGATTAACAAACCCTCCTGTGTCAGTAGCGTCTGAACATCTCTCCACAAGGGCCTGCAATGAATTTGCCTCCTTCTTTACTGAGAAAATTCACAAAATTAGACAAGCTGTCACTGCATCAATACAAAGTTCAACATATGTGTCATCGCTATGCCCACTTAAAATCAATCCAAATGCAATGACACAATTTTATCTGATAAACCACAAAAACCTGGAGGACATTATACAACACCTGAACTCCTCCTCCTGTTGCCTTGACATTCTTCCCACAGGCTTCTTTAAAACAGTTTTTAGCTGTATGGCCTCAGATGTTCTACAAATTGTCAACATGTCCCTTCGGACAGGTGTATTCCCACAGGCCCTGAAAACAGCAGTCATCAAGCCACTACTAAAAAAGAACAATCTAGATACATCGCTCATGAACAATTATAGGCCCATATCTAACCTACCATTTTTAAGCAAAATCATTGAAAAAGCTGTTTATCAACAGCTAAATAACTACTTAGCAATGAACAACTGCTTTGATGTTTTCCAGTCAGGATTTCGACAACACCACAGCACTGAGACTGCTCTGGTTAAGGTCCTCAATGACATCCACTTAAACACAGACAGTGGCAAAAGTTCTGTTTTAGTTTTACTGGATCTCAGTGCCGCTTTTGACACAGTTGACCACAGCATATTACTAGATCGACTAGCAAACTGGGTTGGACTCTCTGGAACTGTACTAAACTGGTTTGAATCCTACTTAAAGGACAGAGACTACTATGTGTCAATAGGCAATTTTCACATCTGAGCGGACACATATTGAATGCGGGGTCCCCCAAGGTTCCATTCTTGGGCCTCTTCTGTTTAACATCTACATGCTCCCACTAGAACAAATTATGCTGACGACACACAAATTTACATAACCATATCACCAGGAGACTACAGTCCGATACAAGCACTGAGTAAGTGCATTGAACAAATCAATGATTGGATGTGCCAAAATTTCCTTCAATTAAACAACGACAAAACTGAAGTAATTGTCTTTGGTGCCAAAGATGAACAATTAAAAGTCAGCGCACAGCTTACATCTGTTATGCTAGAAACCACACACCAAGCCAGAAATCTTGGTGTTGTCATAGACTCCGACTTGAATTTCAAGAAACACATTAAATCAATTAATAAGTCAGCATACTACCACCTTAAAAACATATCAAGAATTAACCCTCTGAGGTCGCCTCACGCGCCCCCGCGTGAATGCGCGCGTGCGCGCATATTTTTATTAATATCTCTGTGAATAAACGGCTGAGAAATGAAATGAAAACATCGTCTGAAACTAGAGATTCTCCTGTTTCCGGGGTATGTTCTCGCGATACTCTCCGTCCACTACAGGCTTAGAAAACAACGTGAGAAGTGAGCCTCCTTCTCCAGCACATTGTGCGTCACTCCATGCGCGATTGGTTGGACCTGCTTGTCTCGTTGCGCTATTGGTTGGAGGTTCTTGTCTATCAATGTTTCTGAAACGAAACCCACCTATCAGCACTAAGTAAAACACTAAGGACATACCTTATTACCGTAGTACCTGGGGTTTTTCTTACTGAAGGGAATAGGACAGGTATCATTCAGTTGAAACGATGGCGAGAAAGATGATGCCCGAGAAAGTTGCTCTTGCAATGATTCTGAGAAGCAGCGATGAGGAAGATGGAAATTCGGACATCGAAGGGTTTGACTCAGGCGACGAATGGGACTATAGTGAAAACATCGACCCATTTGAAGACAGGTAAGAGAATATATATTTTTACTAAACCTCTTGTAATCTAAAACTTGCGCCCACTGTATGCGCGCATAGTAAATTGACGCGCAATGGTTCTTATTTCTAAGACTTGACTTCTATCACAAAAATGCAACGTTTGAGTGAGTTTATTAGCCCACACTTATCATATAATAAACAAATAAATAAAAAATTATAACATGGCATGTCAAATATAGCTTTGTATGTTGTGTAAAAGTGCTTCCCCTGTAAAAGTAAAATAGTCTAGTTTGGAAACGGTTTTGCATAAACTATTGTTTGCATACATAATCTGTGTGGTTTACACTTTTTTTATTAGTATTATTATGTAACAAGGGTTACTTGTTGTCGCTTTTTACAATGAAAATAAAAATAAATGGCAGTTGTTTACCCTCTCCCTCACACAAACACCATAGTTGGTAAAAACTGTGTCCCTACCCCCACACACTAGAAGGTGTGAACTGTTTGGGGGAGGGGAGCAGGTACACAGCAGTTGGGGTTATCAGTTATAAAGTAGGAGACTGAGTCTTTATTGTCCCTTTTCCCTGTTTTCACAGACAGGGCTCAGAGTGGCCTGAGTCCAGCCCAGCACTGCCTGCACCATCAGCACCTCCTGCAGCATCAGCACCTCCTGCAGCACCCGAACCGCCTGCACCATCAGCACTGCCTTCCTCACTGCCCAGCACAAGGTCCAGATCTTTAAGGCCTCCACCAGCAGCTGCTAGGTCCCGTGCCCGAACGCCCCAGCTACCAACCCGAGCGCCACCAGCACCAGCAGCACCCGAACCGCCTGCACCATCAGCACTGCCTTCCTCACTGCCCAGCACAAGGTCCAGATCCGTAAGGCCTCCACCAGCAGCTGCTAGGTCCCGTGCCCGAACGCCCCAGCTACCAACCCGAGCGCCACCAGCACCAGCAGCACCCACACACCCACAGCAGCCCGCGTGGAAGACGGAAGCAGATCCAGACACTGCTCCTCCTGTCTCCAGGTTTCAACCAGCCCGCACCCCTGGTCCACAACTCAGCTCTATGTCAACATACACACCACTGGATTTTTTCAAACTTTTTTTACAGCTTCAACTGTACTTACACTTTGCAAAAACACCAACATACAGGCTGCCAAAAAAATTGCTGGTGGTAAAAAGTACAAATGGGTAGACTTGACAGTAGAGGAGTTCTACAAATACCTCGGACTTCTTTTTTACATGGCCATGGTCAAACTGACCTCCATTGCAGACTATTGGCGGAAGAACACTATATTTTCGATTTCACACCCGGCAACAGTTATGACAAGAGACAGATACAGAACAATATCTTGGAACCTCCACATCAGTGACCCAGACAAAGACCCAGAGAACGACAGGAAGAAGGGAACACCAGACCATGACAAACTCTTCAGAATAAAACCTCTCCCGGACATAATAAAAACAGCTACAAAAGCCTTCTATCACCCACACAAAAACCTATCTGTGGATGAGAGGATGGTGGCTTCAAAAGCCAAAACAGGCATGACACAATACATGAAGGCAAAACCAACCAAGTGGGGCTTCAAGCTTTTTGTTTTAGCCGACTCCAGGAATGGCTACACAGTGGATTTCAACATATACACAGGCAAAGGTGACATACCCTCCGGACATGGCCTCTCATACGACGTGGTTATGTCTCTTATTCAACAGAGTTACCTCGGGTCAGGATACCATATTTACACGGACAATTTTTATTCAAGCCCAAAACTTTTCACAGCCCTCCATGATAAAAAATATTTTGCCTGTGGGACTTACCGGGAGAACAGAAAAGAGTGCCCAAAGACAACTGTAAATGCCCTCACCAAGAAATCTGCCAGAGGCTCCATTAGATGGATCCGAGAAGGCCAACTCTTGTTCGTGAAATGGATGGACACGAGGGAGGTGTCAGTGTGCTCCACCATCCACATGGCATACTCTGGCAAGACTGTACAGAGGAGAGTGAAAAAGCAGGATGGCTCTTGGGCAAAGATTGCAGTGCCCTGTCCCACACCCGTGACAGAATACAATACCCACATGGGGGGAGTGGATCTGTCAGACCAGCTCATACAGTATTACACCTCACAACACAAAACCATGCGATGGTACCGGAACATTTTTTACCATTTTATTGACATTGCCTCCACCAATGCATACATTCTCCACAAGGAACTCTGTCAGCAACAAAACACCAAACACATGGCTCACAAAACATTTATGGAGGAGCTTGCAGCAGGGCTCTGTGGAATGCCCCTCCAGACACCTCCATCACAGGCATCTGCAGTGCATGTTCCTGTCCGGATTTCAGTCCCCACTGAAGGGAGGGCAAGCGGCTCACCAGCCATCATGGGTCGAAAGGCATGTGAACAATGGAAAAAAGGAAAGCAGCGCACGGACACACCATGGAGGTGCAATAGCTGCATTGCTGCCCTCTGTCTGCGAATCGAAAGGAACTGTTTTGCCAGGTGGCATGGCATTGATGCTTAGGTTGTAAATAGAGTGTACATAGTGTGTAAATAGTTTGAAAATATTGTTTTTCCTGTGTTTTTATATTTAGTAAATTGTTTGTTTGAAAAACATGTGTTATGCTTCCTTTTTTATTAGTATATATCCCATGAATCTTTATATGTGGTACAAAGTCTTCATTCAGTCTAATTCCCTCATGTTTTGTGAAAGCACAGTTGGAGACAACATTTCTACCAAAAAGCGTCTGGACCAAATTTCTTATTAGTCATGTTTTGTGCACTTACCTACTGTTTTTTGGAAAATGTCTACTGCATTTTTGAAGCTAAGGCTTGGGAGAAGCAATTTCAAGAGCCAAAACAACTCCTCAGGATGACTAAAGGTTATTATTTCACACAAATTTCCAGGTTTTTCAAAAATCGCACTGCATTTTTTCAGCATTCAAGCCAATTATTTATTTACACAGTGGTCTAGGACATAAATATACCTCATAAAACTAAGGGCTAATGGGTTCTGAACATTTCCATATAAAACACTTTGGTATTGTTTATTTTCTTGCACATTTAAAATAGATATCTATAGAACCATGTAAAATCGGAGAAAATACCCTTAGACCTCAGAGGGTTAAAGGACTTATGTCTCAGCAAGATTTAGAAAAACTTGTCCATGCATTTATCTTAAGTAGACTTGACTACTGTAACAGTGTCCTTGCAGGCCTTCCAAAAAAATCTATCAGACAGCTTCAGCTAATTCAGAACGCTGCTGCTCGAGTCCTCACTAGGACCAAAAAAGTGGATCACATTACCCCAGTTCTGAGGTCTTTACACTGGCTTCCTGTCACTCAAAGAATTGATTTCAAAATACTGATGTTGGTTTATAAAGCACTAAATGGTTTAGCGCCAAAATACATTACTGATCTGCTGATACGTTATGAACCGTCCAGAGCCCTTAGGTCGTCTGGGACAGGTTTACTTACAGTCCCAAGAGTTAGGACTAAACGAGGAGAAGCAGCTTTTAGTTTTTATGCACCAAATATCTGGAACAAACTCCCAGAAAACTTGAGGTCTGCTGCAACCCTCAGTTCTTTTAAATCGAGTCTGAAGACTTTTCTGTTTCCATTTTAACCTGTACTTTTTATTTAATTTAAATGTTTTACTTCTTTTCATTTGCTTTTAAATGTCTTCTAATGTGTTTTATGTATTTTAATCTTGCCCCTGTAAAGCACTTTGAGTGGCCTTGTGTTTGAATTGTGCTATATAAATAAACTTGACTTGCCTTGCCTTGCCTTGAGTAGAAAGAATATGGAGGGGGCCGGCACGACTGCAGGGGAAGAGGAGGAATTGGTCAACTGAATTGGTTATCAAATCAGGTATGTAATTCTCCTTTATTACTTTAGTCTTGCATGCCCATTTTCTATATGCAAATACATACAGTTGACTGAACTACCTAACCCACTGAGGTCCATTTTATATATTTTATTTTTTTATCGGGATGACATGCTGACTTCATGTCATTGGTTATAACAGGCACAAGCACGACAGTCTTAACCTAGAATTGACCAACAGTTATGTCAAGGTACTAATAATATTATCACATGATTACCTACACACACAAACCCTGCAATTGTTTGTTTGTTGTTTTCACTATAGGCTGTTCTAAGGCTGAGGCAGGTTCCCAGAGGCTGAAGGGCTGGAGAACATGGTGCAGCTGTGGGTTGATGACGTCAGACAGTGGGTAACTGATGGTACATTATATTGCCATAGTTCCAAATAATATTTATTTAACTGCATTGTGTAATATGCAGTGTTGAACGTGTTGCTGTAATCCATTACTGTCTGTCCTGTAACACTTTGGCCCTCATTTATCAATTTTGCGTGGAAACTGATGCAGATTCTGGCGCAAATACCTCCCTACGCCAGGTGTCGCGTGGTATTTATCAAACAGTCGTATCTCGCCAATCTCAGCGTACGCCAGGCCATTATTGATAAATGCGGCGGCTGAAAACGATCGTACCACGCCCCTATATTTTCTCAGTTTAGAGGCCTCGCCCAGAGGTTTTACGACATGGATATGCGAATTACGGCACAGAAGAGGAATTTATCTGAAGTAGAAATTGACAGAATAACAGCGAAAGTAGAACAAAAATAGTTTCATTTCGGAGCATTACAAGCGGCATCAAATAACAACAGAAGGCAGCAGTTAGGAAGGAAATAACTGCTGCAGTCAACAGCGTTGGTGTTGACAAAACGATCTCCAGCTGAGGATTTAGCATTTTAGGTTTACATCAGTAGGTTACTATCGCTCAAATGCTATAAAACAGCATATACAATTATATGTCGCCATTTCTTTACATAGATGAAGAAAAAGTGGTCTGACTCAAACATCGCCACTAAAAAAAGCGTGTTGCTGTTCTGAAATGCAACCAACTGAGGGTGCGGGCATAATATAGCCTAAGTGGTAGAGGAGAAACAGACGCACCAACTGTCCGGTAATGGTCCCCATGAAATAAATACAGGTCTGCAGAGATTTGAATGATTAGAATGTATTGGCCCTTTTAGATAGCACTACTCAAAAGGGTTGTAAAAACTAAAAATAACACATTTTGCGTTACTGTATGACAGCAGGAGTGGTCAGCCCGGCGGTCAGCTGCACAAGCCGACCCGGCAACGATCAGCTGTGAGAGCGCCCACAGTCCTGCTCCACCAGCAGGTCGGAAAAACGTGCCGGTTAACGGTGGAAATAAATCGCTCGCTTAAGCGATCAATAACACATTAAAAGAGGAACTAACATCTAAAAAGTGCGTCAAATAAATAAAATGTTAAGCTGAATGTTGTGCCGTGTATTTTTTATCATAAAGAGCAGTGTAGGCCTACTACATATTTAATACTGTGGCTAACATTTTGAATGAATGCAGCCCCCGTGCCTCAGTGTCCCCCCCAGCAGCTCCAGACGGAGATAACTGCCCTTACGCAGTCCCATGCAGCGCTCCTAAGTGGCCGGTGTGTGCACTATTGAATCAGTGCTCCTACTCAGTTGCGCACCATAAGCTGCACAATTTTAAGTGATTAATATCTTTATTTCGGTCTGAGCAAACACTGCATTTGTATTATCTTCTTATAATTGTCCAACAAAGTCATCGGCTACCCGGCACAGCCTGCACTGCGAGTCCATGCTGTTTACAAAATTGCGTACGCGAGCTGAGAGCTGGCGTGGGATTTGAGCGTATCCTACGCTCACGTCCATATTGATAAATGCCGAGATTTGCGTGGAAATGTACGTACACCCATTTTTCTGGTCTACGCAAGATTGATAAATGAGGGCCATTATGTTTCCAATGGAAATGTCATGTATAGGATATTTCAGCCAAAGCCACTGTCCCAAAATGCTTAATCAGCATCTCTAGACAAAGCTATCAGATGGATTTGTGGTCTCATTCTGAAAGGTGTCAATGAAGAATTTTAAGTATTGGTAATGGTAATTTGGCTTTCAAATTTCTGTTCACAGCTTCAGTTTGCTTCCACACAACTGAAGCAAAGCCGCAAAGTTAACAGTTTAGTAGTAGTTATCGGAAAAGTATGCTGACCATCACTTCACAGTATATATTGAATGTTTTTTGTCTCCCCAACTGCAGTTGCGTTGACCAACTCAGCCTTCAGCGGTTAATAGAGCAGATGTGTCTGGGTGTTTATCAAAAACAGCAAGCCTCTATAATCGCACTGGTGGGTTACTGACTCACCTATTTATATGTATTGACATGATCTGCAAATCTCTTATCTGGAATTCTTTGGGGACATGCAGCACAGGGCCCAAGCCTTTTTTGAACCTGGGCCATTATGGTACTACACTGACTCACCGGCCACTTTATTAGGTACAGCGGTTCATTATCTTGTTAACACATATAACTAATCAGCCAATCACATGGCAGCAACTCAATGCATTTAGGCATGTAGACCTGGACGGGACAACTTATTGAGGTTGAAACCGAGCATCAGAATGGGGAAGAAAGGGGTTTTAAGTGACTTTGAACATAGCAATGTTGAGGGTATGAGTATCTCAGAAACTGCTGATCTACTGGGATCCGTCCAAACCATCTCTAGGGTTTACAAAGAATGGTCCGAAAAAGAAAAAATATCCAGTGAGCGAAATTTGTGCGGATGTAAAATGCCTTGTTGAAGTCAGAGGTCAGTGGAGGATGGGCATACTGGTTTGAGATGATAGAAAGGCAACAGTAACTCAAATAACCACTCGTTACAACCAGGGTATGCAGAACACCATCTCTGAACGCAAAACACGACCAACCTTGAAGCAGATGGGCTACAGCAACAGAAGACCCCACCTGGTGCCACTCCTGTCAGCTAAAAACAGAAAAATTAGGCTACAATTCTCACAGGATCACCAATATTGGACAATAGAAGATTGAAAAATCATGCCTGGTCTGATGAGTCTCGATTTTCAGTTGCGACATTCAGATGGCAGGTTTAGAATTTGGCGTAAACAACATGAAAGTATGGATCCATCCTGCCGTGCAACATCAACCATGCCATGTTCAAAGTCACCTAAACCCCCTTTCTTCCCCATTCTGATGCTCGGTTTGACTTCAGTACATTGTCTTGACCACGTCTAAATGCATAAATGCATTACATTGCTGCCATGTGATTGGCTGATTAGCTTTTTGTTTTTATAAGCCATTGAACAGGTGTACCTAATAAAGTGGCCGGTGAGTGTATATGGTATTCACCTTAACCAGTGAACCACCTGGATTTAATGTTTTATGTCTCTTTTGTAACTATAGACAGCAACCAGACCCAACAGTTGTATCGAGAAAAAAAAGAGAATCTATTTTGACGCAATCAAGCGATACAATAAGCAGGTGACGGGAGGAGTGCATAAAGGAGGGAATGCTGGAAAGACAACTGTCTGTGGTGGAACATGCAACTGAGGAAGACCTTCCTTTATGGCCAGCCATGGAAAGTGCACAGCAGTGGTAAGGAACAACTTCTGTAAGGGAGAGGGATTAAAGATACAGTCCCCTCCATAAGTATCGGAACATTGAGGCCAATTCCTTTATTTTTGCTGTAGACTGGAAACATTTGGGTTTGACACCAACAGATGAATATGAGACAATAGCTCAACATTTCAGCTTTCATTTCCAGGTATTCACATCTGGATCTGATACACAACTGAGAAGATATTATTATTTGAAAAGGAACACCACATTTTTAGGCAAGCAAAAGTATTGGAACAGATAGACTTTAAATAAATTAAAGTGAATAAACCGTAATATTTTGTCGCAAATACTTTGCTTGCAATAACTGCATCAAGCCTGTGACCCATTGACATCACAAAACGTTTGCATTCTTCTTTTGTGATGCTTTTCCAGGCTTTCACCGCAGCCTCATTCAGTTGCTGTTTGTTTTGGGGGGTTACTCCCTTCGGTCTCCTCTTTAGCAAGTAAAATGCATGCTCTATAGCGTTTAAGTCTGGAGATTGACTTGGCCAGTCTAAAACCTTCCATTTCTTGCCCCTGATGAACTCCTTTGTTGTTTTTGCAGTTTTTTTGGATCATTATCTTGCTGCATGATGGAGCATCTTCCAATCAGTTTGGTTGCATCTTTCTTAAATTGGCAGACCGAATGTTTCTGTAGACTTCTAAGTTCATTTTGCTGTTGCCATCATGTGTTACTGTGTTGTTGTCAAGATGAACCTTTACCAAAGTGATGGAAAGGCTAAAGTTTGGAGAAAGAAAGGATCTACTCATGATCCCAAACATACAGGCTCATCTGTGAAACACGGTGGAGGCAATGTCATGGCTTGGGCTTGCATGGCTTCTTCTGGGACGGGCTCATTATTCTTCATTGATGATGTAACACATGATGGCAACAGCAAAATGAACTCAGAAGTTTACAGAAACATTTTGTCTGACAATTTAAGGAAAGACGCAACCAAACTGATTGGAAGATCCTCCATCATGCAGCAAGATAATGACCCAAAACACAACAAAGGAGTTCATCAGGGGCAAGAAATGGAAGGTTTTAGACTGGCTAAGTCAATCTCCAGACTTAAATGCTATAGAGCATGCTTTTTACCTGCTAAAGAGGAGACTTAAGAGAGTAACCCCCTAACACAAACAACAACTGAATGAGGCTGCGGTGAAAGCCTGGAAAAGCATCACAAAAGAAGAATGCAAAAGTGTTGTGATGTCAATGGGTCACAGGCTTGATGCGGTTATTGCAAGCAAAGGATTTGCGACAAAATAGTATGTTTTATTCACTTTAATTTATTTAAAGTCTATCTGTTCCAATACTTCTGCTCGCCTAAAAATGTGGTGTTCCTTTACAAATAATGATATCTTCTCAGTTGTGTATCAGATCCAGATGTGAATACCTGGAAATGAAAGTTGAAATGTTGAGCTATTGTCTCATATTCATCTTTTGGTGTAAAACCCAAATGTTTCCAGTCTACAGCAAAAATAAAGGAATTGGCCTCACTGTTCCGATACTTATGGAGGGGACTGTATGTATTATCGCACTAACATGCATAACACAACGTGCTGTAATCATTTCACATCCAAAACATATGTAGCCTAAATGTTCAAACACTGTTTGTTTGCAATAGAAAATGTGATTATTCCTATTTTGCACAAACGTTGGCTGGTATAAAAGCAGATTTGCTACAGTTTTTTTTTGTCACTGATGATCAGAACCTGTAGTTCCAACCTGAATCTGAAATTAAATCAATAGAAAATATTGAAATACTGCTGAATTACTGATTGAAATTTTGCTTCTCATAGACATGTAATTAAGCTAAACTGACATGGTTTGTACATACTTTTCCACATCCTTTGGTTACTATTTACATTCATTTTATTACGTTTACACTAATTAATCAAATTGTCTTATAATAATGTACCAGTGGAAAAAAGGATTTTAGTCCAAATCCATTTGATCAGAAATGTCTATCAAATAAACTTGACGCGCACTTATGGATTAAATAAAAAAAAATATTAAACAACAAACACAAAAAAAAGCCAAAGCACATTTAATTGTTGGACCTATTAGTGATGTAGGCTACTTTTTTCTTATGACCTCAGGTTTTCTCCTATGGGATGGCAGTGTAAGATCTGCAAGTCTGTCTGCCACAAAGGGGAATCTCCTAAAGCATTACAGACTACAACACGCAACCTTTGGTCGTGCGCAATCCCAGCCATGTCTACATGACAGTTGCCCTTGCACATTTAAAACGCTCAGTGCCCTTCGCACACATTTGTCAAGATACCACGCAGCTCAAAGTTTACAGCCAGGAATTAGCTCTGCTTTCAAGTGTTTAGTTTGTGATGTTTGTTGTTATACAGAGAAGGACTACTTTAAGCATATTGGAAATCATCTGAAGAGCCACGAAACTGTCTGTTGTGTAATTGAAGGCTGCAACTTTAGGACAAATATATACAATACTTATTTGAAACACAAAAGCAGAAGACACACATCCTATTCTTTGAGTGATTTTAAGCAAGACGTGTATGATAGTCACCATAATCAAACTGTTGACCGTTCTGATTTACCAGAGGCCAGTGATGATGAGGGCACTAGTTCAAATGTTGATCAGGAAAGTGTGTCATACTTAGTTCTTCAAAGGATTGGCTTACTATTGCTGAAGCTAGAAAGCATATATAACGCCTCAGTGAGTTGCATTGATGCCTTAGTTGAAGACCTCCACTTCATTTCATCTTCAGCATCTGTTGCAGTTGTTAGAAACATACTCGATTCAACATTAAAGTCTAATGAATGCATTGTTGACCAGGCCATCATAACTGACTTGGCAGAACAGTTGTGTAACTTGCATCCCCTTAGTACAGCACTTGGGGCAAGTGGTCCACTTGGTTCTGCTTTTAAGAGAAGAAGGTGGTTTAAGGAGCATTTCCAGTGTGTTGATCCTGTTGAATATATTCTTGATTCTCAAAAGAACAAGACTTTTCAATATGTGCCTGTACTCAAGACTTTGCAGGCACTCTTGAAGAATAGGGACATTGCAGACGAAATCCTATCCACACATTCAAACAGTACTGACTATATTAAGTAAATTTTTGATGGTAAAACCTTCAAACAAAATGACTTCTATTCCGGGGGAGAAACAAGACTCTCTATAATCCTTTATGTTGACGATTTTGAGGTGTGCAACCCACTTGGAACTTCGAGAAAAAAACACAAAATAACAGCTTTTTATTGGCTTTTGGCAAATGTGCCATCCAGGTTGCAATCTACATTAACATCAGTACATTTAGCTTTACTTTGCAAAGCGGTTGATGTCAAACAGTTTGAATACAAAGCAGTTTTGGAACCACTCTTGAAAGATCTTGCCATTCTTGAACAGGAAGGGATTTTCATTTCTAGCGTTGGAAAAAATATTAAAGGAACTGTACACTGTGTTGTAGCTGATAACCTTGGTGCACATTCGATCAGTGGATTGGTTGAAAGTTTTACAGGGCCATACATCTGTAGATTTTGCCTTGGACATTCTTCAGAGTACCAGACACGGGAAGTGCGGACTGGAGTGTTTCCACCTCGGACAAAGAAGGACCATAGTTTGCATCTACAAACTTTGCGAGAAACTCCAAATTTAACACATTGTTTTGGCGTAAAGCGTTCATGTCCACTGACTGACAAATTGAATCACTTTCACTTTGTCTGTGGGTATCCACCGGATATTCTGCACGACCTGTTTGAAGGCATCGTCCCAAGGGAACTTGCATTGTGTTTCCAGATTTTTACCAAGAAGAAGTACTTTAGTTTGGCTGTACTGAACGAGTTAATCACAAGTTTTCCCTATAAAGGCGCAGACAAAGCAAACAGTCCTCAAGCTATCCCTCAAAGCTATGTTAATCGCAGAACTATAGGTGGAAATGCCCATGAAAATTGTGCCCTAATATGGTTGCTGCCTCTCATTGTTGGTTCATGGGTACCTGAAGGTGATTCTGCCTGGCAGGTTATTATGACCTTAAAAGACATAGTTGAGTTGTCCGTTGCACCTGTGCACACAGTTGAAATTATTGCTTACCTTGACTTGAAAATATCTGAACATCGTGACAGATTCCTTGCAGTTTTTCCAGAACAAAAATTGATACCCAAACATAATTTTTTGGAACATTACCCTGCATTGATTGAAGAATATGGGCCTCTGGTTGGTGTTTGGACAATGCACTTTGAAGCAAAACACAGCTTTTTAAAGCAAATTGTGAGGCACTCTAAGAATTTCATAAATGTTTTGTTGACCCTTTCTACTAGACATCAGGGGCCGTATTCACAAAAAATTTTATCTTAGCGCTAAGAGTACTCCTAAGGAGCACTAAAAGTTCTTAGTAAGGAGTAATTTCTTAAAACCTATTCACAAAGCTGATAAGATCAACTTTTACTAAGGAATGGGAGGGACTCCTAAGCTAAGACTAGAGGGCGGTGTTGACCCTGTTGCTATGGATGATGTCATGTTCATACCTTCTATGCCCACAGTGATTGGCTGAGAGGGAATGAGAGCTAAGAGTGAGTTTATGATAGTCCAGGCAAAATAGCATTTTACGACAGACAAATTGTAAAAGAATTTTTTTCAGCTCAGATCATTTCTATGAGGTGTCCAGAACAACATACTAAAAGTCCTAAGAAATCCTAGTTGAGGAAATATGTTTAATTCTCATCAATCCAAGGTGTGTGCCAATAAGGCGAGACACCAATAAATCCCAATAGGGCTATTTTTTTCCTTTAGTCCTATCAAAATTAAACTTTACACAATGAAAGTATCCATGATAATTAAAAAATGTTGTATTACAAGTTTCTTTGAAAATTAATTTTAATATGCAAATGAGCTATACACTAATCGAACATGCCCAAAATCAACCCAAATAGGCTTAATTTTTTCCTTTACTCCTACCAAAATAAAACTTTACATAGTAAAAGTATACTAGAAAAGTAACTTTTTTTGTATTACAAGTTTATTTTTAAATGCATTTGAATATGCACATGAGCTCCACACTTATTGAATATCCAATCATCCTACTGCCAATGGGTGATGGCAATACTGCTTTTAGACTGGCCTCAAACCTGAAAAACTGCCTGGCTTACCTGCCAGGGGTATAACAGGTGCCTCTCATGAATTAGATTACTCCTCCCCTAGCTAGTGTAATTTTTTACTTTTTTCAGTGCCATTCCCTTTCCTATGCCAAATAGACGAGACTGAAATGGCATGGATAGAGGAGATTGTCACACACCTTGGGACCAAGTAACTCCTTTGTCTACTTTATGCACCATACAGTGCTGCTTGAAAGTATGTGAACCCCTTGAGCCTTTATGAATTTTATTTATCAATACCAGTATTTTTAAATGAAATAACAGATTTTTGTTTATCAATTCAACATTTTTATTTTCCAGAAATCAATTGTTAAAACAGATTAAAAAAAATTATTTGCCAACTTTTGTATGTGCAAAAGTTTGTGAACCCTGAGCTGCATTGGTTAACAATTTAACCAATGCAGCTCAGGGTTATGTTTACCTGCTCAATAGCAGGTAAACATAATCAGGTGGGCCAAATTGAGTGATGAAATGGACCAATGCAATGAGAGATCTTTAGGGAAGAAATTGGGTGGCACTAGATAAAACAGAGATCAAACCAGGTCAGTGTAGGCCCACCAAAGTGAACCCATACAGATCAGACTTGCCACAGATCAGACTTGCAACAAGAGTACTAACAAGTCTGTGTCATCACCTACTGAGACTGTGTCTTTTGTTCTGACAGAGGCAATGGCAGTTTGGACAATGAGCACATCTGCATCAGCTTTGCATGGTTTGTGAAACACCATTTTTTGTCTTACAAGTTTCTTTGAAAATGAATTTTAATATACAAATGAGCTATACACTTATCAAATATAGGCTATCCGCATATGCTTAATTTGAACCTTTACTCCTACCACATTAAAACTTTACACAATGAAAGTCTAAATGAAAAGTAAAACATTTGTATTAGAAGTTAACCTATAATGGTCAAGGCTTTCCAGAAGGGGTTGGTCGAACGTCAGAACAGGGGTCACATCATGCTGCAGAGCTTGAGTTGCCACAAACCTCAATGTTGAGTATATGCAGGATTCATCACTGGGATCAAGATCAATCATTGGAAGGAATGTTACTGAAGCTCTTCCAGGGTGTTCATCTAGAAGATGCAGGATCTGCATCATACCAGACCACGATGGCCTTTGAGAATGAAGGAGTAGGGATGTCTTCCAGAAAACATCCAGCTGTAATGTTTTGTTATCTGCTGGCAACAGAGCCAGTGGCTGATACTCAATAGGTTCACGTATGGGAGGAATCATAAAGTACTGAATGTGTATGCGACCAACCGCAGCAATATCTGCAGCAGTCACTTGGATCTTTAAAGGAAAAAATTAAGCCTATGCGGATATATTTTGGGTAGCCTATATTTGATAAGTGTATAGCTCATTTGCATATTAAAATACATTTTCAAAGAAACTTGTAAGATAAAAATGGTATATCACAAACCATGCAAAGCACGATGCAGATGTGCTCATTGTCCAAACTGCCATTGCCTCTGCCAGAACAAAAGACACAGTCTCAGTAGGTGATGACACAGACCTGTTAGTACTCTTGTTGCATCATGCTGATCTGAATGCACACGAGCTGTTTATGGCACAAGAACCAAAGAAAGCAACAAAAATAAGACGGATATGGTGCATAAAGTAGACAAAGGAGTTACTTGGTCCCAAGGTGCGTGACAATCTCCTCTTTCTCCATGCCATTTCAGGCTGTGATTCTACATCTGGCATAGGAAAGGGAATGGCACTAGCCTGTAAATCCAGACCTGCCACTAGGCGCTGGCAAATTAAATGTGCTGCGCCTGTTGGTCTGGGCACTCTCCATTGAAGCTCATTAAATATGTCAAGAAATCCTGAGCTACATTTCAATTGGTTCTATCTGATATGGGCGGGCCAGAGCCCTATGTATGGTGCTCTGGGGCGGACGTAAACGGATGACGACAGTGCGCCGTCGAAGCCGTGATAGTAAACGTCAAAGATGGCTGTGGATATGTTGTTTGAGTTTGAGATGGCTTTGGCCTCGACCCTTAACGATTTGGAAGACGGCACTCAAATCTTTCATTAGCAAGTAAGTGGAATGTTCGGTTTTGCAGACGACCACGGCAAAAGTAAAATTTAACAGTTAATCCCACTGTTCGCTGAATGAACGGGGCTTAATACGTCACATTGTTCATTGCTCTGATTGGTTGTAGTGCTATCAAATTGCGTGCAGTGGCATTTGAAGAGACAAATCTAATTCATGAGAGGCACCTGTTATACCCCTGGCAGGTAAGCCAGGCAGTTTTTCAGGTTTGAGGCCAGTCTAAAAGCAGCATTGCCATCACCCATTGGCAGTAGGATGATTGGATATTCAATAAGTGTGGAGCTCATGTGCATATTCAAATTAATTTAAAAATAAACTTGTAATACAAAAAAAGTTACTTTTCTAGTATACTTTTACTATGTAAAGTTTTATTGTGGTAGGAGTAAAGGAAAAAATTAAGCCTATTTGGGTTGATTTTGGGCATGTACGATTAGTGTATAGCTCATTTGCATATTAAAATTCATTTTCAAAGAAACTTGTAAAACAAAATGTTTTCATTTTCATGGATACTTTCATTGTGTAAAGTTTCATTTTGATAGGACTAAAGGAAAAAAATAGCCCTATTGGGATTTATTGGTGTCTCGCCTTATTGGCACACACCTCGGATTGATGAGAATTAAACATATTTCCTCAACTAGGATTTCTTAGGACTTTTAGTATGTTGTTCTGGACACCTCATAGAAATTATCTGAGCTGAAAAAAATTCTTTTACAATTTGTCGGTTTTTTGGCCCAAAAATGGGTTACTTTGCCTGGCCTACTGTGGGAGATATCCATATCGTGTCGCTGTATTAAAGTGAAGAGTTTTTATATACAATTAATGACAAGTAACACTTATTTAACATGAAACCAAGATACTGCAGGGTTTCCCACACATTCGTTCACAATTAACCTACAATAGCGCCACATAGGTCTATTCATTTAAAATTTTACAATGATTTGAATCGGAAAAAATATCCTCATTGAACAGCTGCACGCCATGCACTCTCACTGTATTTCCCTCAACGGCGGACTATGCAGCAATAGTCTGACAGCGATAAACCAGGAAATTCACAATTTAGAAACAACAACTGGCAAAATTGTAAAGTGCATGTGGAAGGAAAAAGGCGAGACACGCAACTATACAGTAGCGGACCTGTGGAATGGAGGAGATGGAAGCGCCACATATGGGCCTACTCTAGTAACAAATTAAACCCAAACGTGACACCAACAGTAACTTTCAGTGCATCGTAAACCCAAAGCAACTGCAGGAAAAGGAACTTAATAATTAATAAATAATTTTTTATATAAATATAATAAATATAAATGTGTCTATACTTTCTAAATATAGCTTTACTAAGATCATTAAACCCTTACAGCTATTAAGGTACCTTTTGTAAAGCTCACTAGCATTAAATCTCTCCAAAATGCCATCAAATGAGTGTCTGTGATTTACTCTTAGTGACTTAGGAGTCCTCTCGAGGACTCCTAGCTTTTCATAGATTTAGGAGCTAGTTTTAGCGCTAAAATGCTTTGTGAATTACACTTATCTTAAAAAGTTAGGAGTCCTAAAATTAGGAGTGAGACGCCCCTTATTTTTGAGAGTTACTCCTAAATCAGCACCTTAGGACCTACTCTTAGCCTTAAAATGTTTTGTGAATACGGCCCCAGTTGTTTATGGCATACCACTTGCATACAGATGTTGGAAAACAGGCATTGTGTGTAACAAAAATATCTGAATTGCCTTTAGAAGTGCTGCATTCAGACATACAGGAAGCTTTAAGAGAAACGTCACCACTTCTTTCTACGGTGCAGTTAACACTGTCACATACTATGGAACAAGGTACAGTGTAGGGATGATATTAACACATGGCTCTACTGGTGGACTACCTGACTTTGCTGAGATTATTCAGATAGCCATTTTGGATAGCTGTGTACATTTTCTTGTAAAGTTACGTGCTGCCTGGTATGAAGACCATCTAATGCCTCATTTCCACCGAGTAGAGCGGGTCGGATCGGAGCGGTTCGGTCCGGGTAGTTTGGCTTTTCATTTGTAAAAAGTTGGGTAGGGTACGGTTTAAGCGCACCTAACCGCTCTGAGCCGCTCCAGATCTCAGTACTCCTCCGTAGGGGTACTAGCCGCCTGAAAGCGGACCGAAAATGCGGATCTACACGCTGCCGTCATTTGATTGGTTGGTCGAAAGGTCGCCATGTGTATTCACCTCGGCTAGAGTGAAGAGAGTCTTGTTTTGGCGAAAATGTGAGCGCGGCACTGTTTATTGTGTGGTGTTTTTCCTCGTCATTAAAATAATCAGTTGGCTACACTGTGTCCCACTGCTACGATGTCACGTAGCCAGCGCTGTTCGCTCACTGTCTATCAGTTGCACCGAGCAGTCTCTGTGCTCACAACAACACGGTGGGAATAAATAAAGAAGCGGCTGGTTTGACCAAGCAAGAACGAGAGACCGCTTGCTTGACCACAGTTGTTCCACAACCCTATAGTTTGACCCATATTCTGGCGGCGGATATCGCAGTCCAGCCTAAACCCCGCCCTACCAGTAAGGGTAGGGTCATAAACCCCGCCCTACCAGTAAAGGTAGGGTCCGCGGTGGAAACAACACCGAGATTCTTAAAAGTGAGCTGTCCCGCTCTGAGCCGCTCCGATCCGACCCGCTCTACTCGGTGGAAATGAGGCATAAGATCCTTTCAACTGGAAGACACTGGGAAAATGGCTGTTTTGGAGCAGCAGAAACTTGATGATGTGTACCCCTTGGCTGCATACAGTGTGGGAGGAAAACGCCTGGTTGTACTCAAACATCACATATGTTGCTCATTTTAGGTAATTTATTTGGAATTATGTTAATCTGTTTATCTTATCATATCTGTAATGCATGTATCTGGAAATATAACCACAGTGTTTTAATCATAACTTAAAGAGGACCTATGATGCTTTTTGACTTTTATGACCTATAAACGTTTTTATGATGATTTATAGTCATGCTTAACCATACAAAATTATCAAATAATGACTTACATGCATTTCGACGTATTCCCTGCTGACCGTCTGGGGTGTCTGTGCAGAGCACTAGACACTATTCTAGCCAGTCGAGAAGTCACGTGTTCAAAGCGGCTTGACGCGTTGTAACTTCGTGACGTCGCATGTAACTTGGTGTCGTCACCACGCGGATGTTTCCATGTATAGTAATGCTGTCACTTCCTTGCTCGCGTCTGCCTCGCGCCCTTATAGGTCCATGCTCGCGCTTTCCGCCACTGAAAGTGTTCCGGAAGGAAGGTAACCAATCACAACGGAGTGGGGTTTGCAGGAGGGGGCGGGGGGAGCGGAGATGGCCGAAGCACAGACGGAGGGAGCGGAGATGGCCGAAGCACAGGCATGCTGGATCGCCAAAATAAGAGAAAGAGCTTCCCGAAAATCTACATAGTTTTTTGTGATGTGATTCGTGTCAGGTTGCTCTATAGCAGTGTAAAACAAGAAATTAAGACCAGAAAAGTAGTATAATAGGTCCTCTTTAAACACAATATACTAACAATTTCCTGAAAATCATAATACCTTATTGAAACACGTATTATAAACCAGTGTAGTTCCATTTGAATAATTCTAAACTTCTACCAACTGCTTACATTTTAAAAAGATGTTAAACATTTATAAATTGAATTTGCACATATACATAATTATATGTACATTATTTTCAATTATGTTTTAGTTATTAAATGTTTGAATATAATTCCATATTCTTAAAATAATTTAATTCTAAAAAATCCACTTGCATGTTTCTGCCTGTTGAATAGACATTCACCATGTATTTCTTTACTTCTTAAAAATGTGCAATTAAATCACAATAGACATGGCGACACAGCTAAGTTGCCAGTTATATTTCCTTTATTTACTTGGCATTCTGCTGATATTTTATTACAAATACACATTTTATTTTATTTATTTTTTAATTCTTTACTAAATTTATTCTGGTGGAACACACTAGGCTCTTCTTTATTCTTTGTATGTCTATTCTCATCTATAAGAGTATGCTTGTTATGATATTTAATTTGTCTATTCCCATTCTTGTCAGGTTGGCAAAGATGGAAGCAAAGCTCCGAGTATTACTAGAGGACCGAATTGAGAAGCTTGTCCTTCCTTTAGGAATCCCCCCCACTGTGGAGGAGCTGCAAACTGTTGTGAAGGAGACCTTTGGAATTTCGGGCGAGTTCAGTCTTCAGTATTTGGACTCTGAATTTGAAGATTTCTTTACTCTTCTTGAAAGCGACCAAATTAAACACAAAGACACGATAATGGTTGTTCAGGCTGACCCAATCATTTTTACCTTTCATCAGCTTGATGAAAGCGTGGGCAGTCACTTGAGTCAAACGTCAACTGATTATGAATCTACCTCATATGCAGAGTCAAGTGCATCACATGCAGAATCATCTACCGGAACGTCTTCTTCACAGGACACCATTATTCTGCCCAAGTGAAGTACCACAGAACGATGTCAGCCATGGCCAAAGCAGTTCCCCATTCCACTATTTGCATATGAAACTGAGATGTACCTTGAAAGTGCCTCTGATTACTACAAGAAGAATGGAACTGTTCTGACTACCTCAAAAGTAAAGGCAGACATTCTTGAGAAGCTGGTCGAAACTATTTATGCATATACAGCCTATCCATCAAGTGCACAGGTATGTTATGTTGCTGAGGCACTTGTAAACAAATATCCATGTCTCAAAGAACCTGGCTCCTTCGCAGGTTACTATGGCTGGCAACAAAGCATCAAATACAAGATGGCACATTATCGCTCTAAACTCAGAGGCTATGGTGTTCCCGAGGTGATGTGCAATGCACTGAAACGCAAGAGCCCTGCAGACCAGAAGCCTGCCAAAAGTGTAAAAAAGCCTAGAAAGGCAGAAGTGAACTATCTTCCCCCTTACCCAGCAGGAGAGGATGAAAAAAGCCAGGAACAAGAGAGGCTTCAGTTGCTTACTGAAGTAAAGAAAAAAGACAACAACAAATTGATAAAAGAAAAAATGGCCAAAACATTTGCGCACAGAAGAAACGAAATGGTCAACCTATCACCCAGCATCGAGGACATCAAAGCCAGATGGCCCGCTTTATTTGAGGCATCTCATGTGAGTTAAAGAGTTGGGAAAATTAGATATGGGCACTAATATATGTATTATTGTAATATTTTAGTACATTTTAAAATACATAGAAGGTGATATCTATCTCTTTCATGTCTCACGTCTGTTGTGTCTTGGTAATCTTAAAACAGAGAATACAGTTCAAGAAACTCCCAGTCATTTTTTGCAAGCTACTAAGGTTTGAGGATTCATATAAGTAACTCCCAGATATTGTACATTTGTTTTCCTTTGGCAATTTTAAATAACTACTGCAGAAATAGGGGTTTACTTAATACTCCCCATCTCTTTCTTTTCTTCCTGAGAACTTACAAACCAGTTGAGAGACATTTTTACAGAGAGACTGAAGTAAAATAAGTTGCTTAGGAAGACTTTAAGCAAGCAGGAATGAGCTCACAGTGCTATATCATTTGTTAATAAGCTGGTTGGATCCTTTTTTAACTAATCTTGGATAACAATGTGACAAATGGCGAAATAGACAGTGAGTCTGGCCTTTAATTGTCCAAAGGGTTTGAAGCATTTTAGGAGATGTTCAATTTGGTCATTAACATTTTGCTGTTATGTGTTTGCTATTGCAGGATGCTGATGAAGACGTTGTGTCACAGGACCTTGCTGTACAAAAGATGAAAATCTACAATATAAAGACTAAGACATCAGAAGATCCCGACGTTGGTATTGTGGTGGACGGTATCAAAGTTCTGAGCGCTCTGAGTAACATGCCAAGGGCTTGCTCCATGCTCGTTGGGTTAGCATACGCGGTGAATCTTGCCTATCCCAAGGAGCTCAGGTACACATTTGAAGCCTTCCAGAAGCTCTTTCTCGAACTGGATAGTTCGAAGCTGTCCCCAAAAGTGAACAGCCTCAAAAATAAGCTACTAGCTTAAAGAGGACCTATGATGCTTTTTGACTTTTATGACCTATAAACGTTGTTATGATGATTCATAGTCATGCTTAACCATACTAAATTATCAAATAATGACTTACATGCATTTCGACGTATTCCCTGCTGACCGTCTGGGGTGTCTGTGCCGAGCACTAAACACTATTCTAGCCAGTCGAGAAGTCACGTGTTCAAAGCGGTCTACCCTTTGTAACTTTGTGACGTCGCATGTAACTTTGTGAAGTCACCACGCGGATGTTTCCATGTATGGTAATGCTGTCACTTCCCTGTTCGCGTCTGCCTCGCGTCTGCCTCGCGCCCTTATAGGTCCATGCTCGCGCTTCCCGCCACTGAAAGTGTTCCGGAAGGAAGGTAACCAATCACAACGGAGTGGGGTTTGCAGGAGGGGGGGGGGGGTAGCGGAGATGGCCGATGCACAGGCGGAGGGAGCGGAGATTGCCGAAGCACACACACTCAAGTGTTGACAGGACGTGCTGGATCGCCAAAATAAGAGAAAGAGCTTCCCGAAAATCTACATAGTTTTTTGTGATGTGATTCGTGTCAGGTTGCTCTATAGCGGTGTAAAACAAGAAATTAAGACCAGAAAAGTAGTATAATAGGTCCTCTTTAAGAAACTAGCGGCTTAAGAAGCGGACTGAAGCTCGTGCAGCTTGTTGATATGCTGTTTTTCGTTAAGGGTGATTCATTTACTGGTTCGAGGTAATTAAAAGACCACTGTGAATTGCATTCTTAAAAAGGCTTTTTTTTTTTCTGATTTACAAACTTATCTACACTAAAGAGTACACTGAGTTTAAAATAACTATACTTTTTTACTATCCATTATGCTCTCTGTTAACATTTATTTAAGTTCTAAAAGGGCACAAGAGGACAGCAAATACACTGGCACTTTTAATTTGCATGGAAACCACAACAACAGAATAAATGAAAGGGACAGCCTATTCTCCTGGCTCCTAAATTCTAAACCTGTAGGTCGACTACGTTATGTCACACAATAATAATAGCGTGCGCATGAGGGACTTTTTTTTATGAATGTAAAAAGAGAGAAACAAAGGACAGAAAAGTATAGGAAATATGCACGATCAAAGCACAATTGTTCTGGACGGATGGATCATATAATGGAACTATCTCTGCAAGGTTTGCATGTCCGTAACATTTGCATACATGCCCCTGAAAAAGTTTTGAAAAAGGGGATTATATTTAGGCTACCGCACCAACACAAGCACACATACATACGTATGCTAATGCCTTGTTTGTTGAGGTCTGTGATGTAGAAAAGGGGTTTTAGAGGAAATTGTTAAGTCAATGTCAGTTATGTTAAGGGCTCTGTTCAATGCTTGATTTTCTGTGCTGCAGTTGATTGTTCTGAAAAATCCAATTAACCATACACATTTGAGGGGAGTGGCGTAATGTTTTTAGTTGGCAAAGGCAGCTGTTCCTAATCTTTGCTCACTGTGTAGGAATGCAAATTGAAGATTTTTTTTTATTGTATTGGAACTAAATTTTAGCTGCTTGTAAAAGATATTGGTCCTTATGATTTCAGTTTGCGCATGTACATACACTAATTGATATTAAAAAGAATTTTCCAGTCTGAAAACATTTTAGTAATGCAAATGTACTGTGATGTATTGTGGTGTGCCTGTAACACCCACAAGTGTGGGCAGATTCCAAAGGTCATTCTGCAGTCTGTTAAATTTCAGCCTTTTCCAACTAACCCCTCTTTCAAAAAATGTGATGTATTTGCACCTGAAAAATGTTTGATAACCATGTTGAGACACAGTGGCATAAATAAATGTTAACATGCTTGTATTGTTATACATGTGTATCATTTGAACCTACTTTAGTAAACTGTGGCACCAAAATGCATGATATTGAGTGAATTATACATAGAAAAATTATGGCAACAAAGTGACAGTTAATACTTTTGAGCAGATTTCTATTCTTTTAACCAAATATATAGTAAATGTAAATCAATTTATACCAAATATATAGTAAATATAAATCAATTTATCCCAAATATATAGTAAATGTAACTCAATTTATACCAAATATATAGTAAATGTAGATCAATTTAAACCAAATATATAGTAAATGTAGATCAATTTATACCAAATATATAGTAAATGTAACTCAATTTACACCAAATACATAGTAAATGTAACTCAATTTATACCAAATATATAGTAAATGTAAATCAATTTATCCCAAATATATAGTAAATGTAAATCAATTTATACCAAATATATAGTAAATGTAAATTAATTTATACCAAATATATAGTAAATGTAACTCAATTTATACCAAATATATAGTAAATGTAGATCAATTTATACCAAATATATAGTAAATGTAGATCAATTTATACCAAATATATAGTAAATGTAAATCAATTTATACCAAATATATAGTAAATGTAAATCAATTTACACCAAATATATAGTAAATGTAGATCAATTTATACCAAATATATAGTAAATGTAGATCAATTTACACCAAATATATAGTAAATGTAAATCAATTTATCCCAAATATATAGTAAATGTAAATCAATTTATCCCAAATATATAGTAAATGTAAATCAATTTATCCCAAATATATAGTAAATGTAACTCAATTTCCACCAAATATATAGTAAATGTAAATCAATTTATACCAATTATATAGTAAATGTAACTCAATTTACACCAAATATATAGTAAATGTAACTCAATTTACACCAAATATATGGTAAATGCAAGCCGTTTTCCTTGTGAAATTTATTTAGATTTACCAAATATTTTTGGGCTATATTGCTATGTATTCGGCAAGTTATTACTAAATCTAACACATTTGCTTTTAACACAATATACTTACTTTTTTTTGTTTGAATATAGTTAATTTATTCAATACTTTTTAATTAAAATTGTAGTAGTAAAATCTGCTCAATTATATCACGTGTCACTTTGTTGCCATAATTTTTTTAAGCAAACAATGGTCACACTTTTTAGAGTGTAGAAGGCGCTATATAAGTCAAGTCCATTTACCATCCATTTACTGATAAGAGTATATGTGTTTTCATTGTGTGTTTGTTTTTTCAGCAATACCTGAATGGAACCCAGGCCCGGCACCTTTCCTACAACGACTTTATCAACAAAGAGCTGATTCTGTTCTCCAACTCTGACAATGAGAGATCCATCCCATCCTTGGTGGACGGTGCGTATACTCTCCTCGTCTCTGTCATCTGTTTGGTGTGCTACTTCTCTCATAAGTAGTGACAGAATCATTCATTCCACCATTCTATTCTAAAACTATTCAGTTAAAAGCATCACTGTCTGTCTGTCGATGATGGCTTGTGTGTGTGTTTTTTTAAAAGGTTTGAAGCCCGGCCAGAGGAAGGTGCTCTTCACCTGCATGAAGAGGAATGACAAGAGGGAAGTGAAGGTGGCACAGCTGGCTGGTTCAGTGGCAGAGATGTCAGCCTACCATCACGGAGAGGTAACAGTCAACCTCATGGCTTCCACGCATGACAAACAAATGTATTAAGAGGCATTATGCCAGTGGGGAAGATTTAAAGAAAAAAAAAATCCATCCGTTGTAAAATCATAAAACTTTAAGTGAGTGAATGTTTCTATATTTTTCATTTTTTTAAACCTATGTTCCGTAGCTTGCATGTAGAGGTATTGAAGTGATTCTCAATTATTTTATGACCAATGTTATGTTTCTATGTCCTGCTTTTCCATTTGTCCCTTGTAGCAAGCCCTCATGATGACCATAGTCAACTTGGCCCAGAACTTTGTGGGCAGCAACAACGTGAACATCCTGCAGCCTCTGGGTCAGTTCGGTACTCGCATCAACGGAGGCAAAGACGCTGCCAGCCCTGGTTACATTTTCACCATGCTCAGGTAAAGCACCAGCAGAGAGACGTACCCGTTTGTTGTGTTCTCTCTTCTGATTGGATATCAGGTTGTGGGATCCCAGAAAAGTTTATTTGCTGATTACATGCAGAATGGGTGACTGAGAGACCTGTGTTATGAAGCGCGCGCACACTATATAAGTGATCACTGTATGACTATAGAGCGATTTAACACGTATATCAACATAAATATATCGCTCACTTCACCTTTTAACTTTCACTCTCAAATTTGAAAGTGTATTGAACTATGAAAATAAAATATGCCTTGTGATTCAGTTTCTTTCTTGTCTCAAACGGTAAAGTTTAGAAGAATTATAATTTTAATGGTGGTCTGATTTCACCCTACAGTCCTCTGTCCAAGCTGTTGTTTCCAGCGCTGGACGACAACCTGCTCAAGTTCCTGTACGATGACAACCAGAAGGTGGAGCCAGAGTGGTACATCCCCATCATCCCCATGGTGCTGGTCAACGGAGCTGAAGGCATCGGCACCGGCTGGGCCTGTAAGATAGCCAACTACGACGTCCGGGAGATCGTCAACAACATCAACAACCGCTTACTCAAACACCAGGACCCACTGCCAATGGTAAACTGCCCTCACAAACTTTTAATTTCTATTTGAAAGATCCTATATTATGTATTTTTTCAGTTTCAGATTTGTATTACTTACTAGAAACTTGTTTTCATGGTGAAGTGTCCAAAAATCCCTTTTCACTTCTCACACTGGCATTGCTGTGTGATTTTTTTAAGACCACGTGACCACCCAAAAGTTGTGTGATTTGCCAAAAATCACGTCAATAAAAAAAATAAAAAAAATAAAAATAAATAATAAAAAAAATAAGCCGGCTGTGTCTGCAATAGTGTATTACAGAACAGTTAGTGGCGTTCAGAGCGCAGGATCTAGGCCGACTATAGACTACTGACAAAAATCACACAACACATTTCATCTATTTATTAACAATATTTATGAATTTAGGCTATATTTTGCTGCTCCAACTCAAATTCAGCCCAGCCAGGCGATAGTTAAGTTTCAGTTTCGTTTTCATCTCCGTGGTATACAACCGTTTGGACCAGCTGATCGGTTTTCGTCAGCGGGAGTCAGTCTGCGTTCCAGTTGTACTGGGAAGTCGGATTTATGGTGCCAGTGATAATTGAACTAAATAATAAAATAAAGCTATCTCCTCCTTCCTATATCTGTCTATCTTTATCTCTCCACTGCACACTCAGTCACTACTATCCATGCTAAAAGGAAGCAGGATTGTAACCTCATTTAGCACATTATTTTTAAATATTTTATATTATTTATTCTTTTTTTTTCTCCCCCATCTAATTTTGCCGATTTTTAGAAAAATGTGTTGGTTTGTAAGCGCTAAGGGAGCATGTTTAACCTTACCTTTTAAATGTATTTTATTTGTGCTACACAGGCTTAGATATTAAGGTTTTGGTAGACGTTGACAATTCGTACTATTTTTTTCAGAAAACCCTCAGGCATTAAGGACATGCATCCTAAACTGCCATAGTCATGAATGGGTTAAAGTAGCTACAAGGTACTTTCATTTTGTGTTAATTCTTGCGGCCTGGGTGAGCATACCCGGACAAAGACATTAAAAACACTGTAAAAATAACATTCTTTGCACTGATTTCCTCGTTCGCTGTTACATGTAATTTATGATCATCAGAGGAAAAATTAGACAGTTTTTAGAAATATTTAAAAGTTCCTTGTATCTAATATGTAAAATTGACTTTTTCGTCAAAACAAAATTAAGTAACGAATTATGAGTCAATCAATCACGTATTGGGTGCAACAATGTAGGCTAGGTTCAAAACAGTAGGCCTATCTCAGAGAGAGAGAGAGAGAGAGAGAGAGAGAGAGAGAGGGAGAGAGAGAGAGAGAGAGAGAGAGAGTTTCCAGTCAACGTTTGTCTGAATCATATTTTATTAGGAAATAAGTACTTATGCTGCCTTTTTGTGTTATTGAAGGGCGAGAAGACAATAAGAGTTACCCTGTGGCGGGAGGCCACCATCTGTACTCTTTTGATCGGGTGGCCTTTGAGAGTGTCCCACCTGAGGGGGACGACTCTCCACAATCTGTGGACCACTGGCCACAGCACAGTTCAGGTGAGAAAATGACTACATGTATTGTATTGACCAATAGGATTGCTGTCATACCAGGCCGGTTCAGGAAACTAATTATACTCTTATTTCCTATAGGTGCTGCAAGGAAAAGTAAAATTCAATGCAATTGGATTTTGCATTTCGGAGAATACCGTTGATCTCATAAACGAAGAGGAGAAGGAGGTCCAGATACATAACACGGTCTGGGTCAACACCTTCCCTGATGGCATCGTCCCATGCCAATTAGGCTTGAGCTTTCCTTCGGGAAAGGCCTTGAGGAGGTAAAAATTATACACGAAGACGACGATTGAAGATGCCAGGGAGGTCTGCGATGGGGAGAAAAAAAGAGAAAAAAAGCATGGGCTGTAGTTGTAAGAAAATTGCCTAAGTCACCATTTAAAATAAGAAGGGCAGCAGATAATATAAAATGATTGTCCTACAATTTAAATACATATGAATAACTCACCAAAGCAGATAGTTGTAGGCCTATATCCAACCGCGTAATGCTCACTCAATGTCACAACGCTGAAGTTGGCAGCTGATTTGCAGCAGCCGATTCGGCAGTTAAGGAAAAGTTAAGGGATTCTTAAGGAGCGGCGGAGCGACTGATTCTCCGTTGTTTAACCTCCTAAATCGCCGCGGTAAAGCCACATAAATTAGTCTAGATTATCTAAGAGAGTCTAACCATTCTTTAAAAACAGTTTACAATTGATGTAACCTTTATTAAGTTTGTTTAAAAGAAAGAGAGGGGAGATTTCACTGCTTTTTTTGCATCTGGACCACATTAGAACTGGTCCTGATTGAAAACCACTGCACCTAGACTCTTCAAATCTGGACTAGAATATCACGGAGAGGCTATACATTATGGAAAACATAGTTTCTGATTTGTGAAACCTTTTTTCTATTTGTGAAAATGCAATAAAGATAAATTTCAAGTTTTTTTTGGGGGGTCCTGATTGAAAACCACTGCACGTAGACTCTTCAAATCTGGACTAGAATATCACAGAGAGGCTATGCATTATAGAAAACTTAGTTTCTGATTTGTGAAACTTTTATTCTATTTGTGAAAATGCAAAGAATGCCCATTTTAATTGTTTCTAGGGGTCTAGGCCGCATTAAAACTGGTCCTGATTGAAAACCACTGCACCTAGACTCTTCAAATCTGGACTAGATTATCACAGTGAGGCTATAGATTATAGAAAATTTAGTTTCTGATTTGTGAAACTTTTTTTCTATTTGTGAAAATGCAAAGAATGAAAATGTTAATGGTTTTTAGGGTTATAGGCCACATTAGAACTGGTCCTGATTGAAAACCCTTGCACCTAGACTCTTCAAATCTGGACTAGATTATCACAGTGACGCTATAGATTATAGAAAACATAGTTTCTGATTTGTGAAACTTTTACCCTATCTGTGAAAATGCAATAAAGGCACATGTCAACGCTTTTTTGGGGTCTAGACCGCATTAGAACTGGTCCTGATTGAAAACCACTGCACCTAGACTCTTCAAATCTGGACTAGAATATCACAGTGAGGCTATACATTATAGAAAACATAGTTTCTGATTTGTGAAACTTTTATTCTATTTGTGAAAATGCAAAGAATGCCCATTTTAATTGTTTTTAGGGGTCTAGGCCGCATTAGAACTGGTCCTGATTGAAAACCACTGCACCTAGACTCTTCAAATCTGGACTAGAATATCACAGTGAGGCTATACATTATAGAAAACATAGTTTCTGATTTGTGAAACTTTTACCCTATCTGTGAAAATGCAATAAAGGCACATGTCAACGCTTTTTTGGGGTCCAGACCGCATAAGAACTGGTCCTGATTGAAAACCACTGCACCTAGACTCTTCAAATCTGGACTAGAATATCACAGAGAGGCTATACATTATAGAAAACTTAGTTTCTGATTTGTGAAACTATTTTTCTATTTGTGAAAATGCAAAGAATGCCCATTTTAATTGTTTTTAGGGGTCTAGGCCGCATTAAAACTGGTCCTGATTGAAAACCACTGCACCTAGACTCTTCAAATCTGGACTAGATTATCACAGTGAGGCTATAGATTATAGAAAACATAGTTTCTGATTTGTGAAACTTTTACCCTATCTGTGAAAATGCAATAAAAGCACATGTCAACGCTTTTTTGGGGTCCAGACCGCATTAGAACTGGTCCTGATTGAAAACCACTGCACCTAGACTCTTCAAATCTGGACTAGATTATCACAGTGAGGCTATAGATTATAGAAAACATAGTTTCTGATTTGTGAAACTTTTACCCTATCTGTGAAAATGCAATAAAGGCACATGTCAACGCTTTTTTGGGGTCCAGACCGCATTAGAACTGGTCCTGATTGAAAACCACTGCACCTAGACTCTTCAAATCTGGACTAGATTATCACAGTGAGGCTATAGATTATAGAAAACATAGTTTCTGATTTGTGAAACTTTTTTTCTATTTGTGAAAATGCAAAGAATGAAAATTGTAATGGTTTTTAGGGGTATAGGCCACATTAGAACTGGTCCTGATTGAAAACCCTTGCACCTAGACTCTTCAAATCTGGACTAGATTATCACAGTGACGCTATAGATTATAGAAAACCTTGTTTTTGATTAGTGAAACTTTTTTTCTATTTGTGAAAATGAAATAAAGGCACATGTCAACGCTTTTTCGGGGTCTGGACCGCATTAGAACTGGTCCTGATTGAAAACCACTGCACCTAGACTCTTCAAATCTGGACTAGAATATCACAGAGAGGCTATACATTATAGAAAACTTAGTTTCTGATTTGTGAAACTTTTATTCTATTTGTGAAAATGCAAAGAATGCCCATTTTAATTGTTTTTAGGGGTCTAGGCCGCATTAAAACTGGTCCTGATTGAAAACCACTGCACCTAGACTCTTCAAATCTGGACTAGATTATCACAGTGAGGCTATAGATTATAGAAAACATAGTTTCTGATTTGTGAAACTTTTACCCTATCTGTGAAAATGCAATAAAGGCACATGTCAACGCTTTTTTGGGGTCCAGACCGCATTAGAACTGGTCCTGATTGAAAACCACTGCACCTAGACTCTTCAAATCTGGACTAGAATATCACAGTGAGGCTATACATTATAGAAAACATAGTTTCTGATTTGTGAAACTTTTATTCTATTTGTGAAAATGCAAAGAATGCCCATTTTAATTGTTTTTAGGGGTCTAGGCCGCATTAGAACTGTTCCTGATTGAAAACCACTGCACCTAGACTCTTCAAATCTGGACTAGAATATCACAGTGAGGCTATACATTATAGAAAACATAGTTTCTGATTTGTGAAACTTTTACCCTATCTGTGAAAATGCAATAAAGGCACATGTCAACGCTTTTTTGGGGTCCAGACCGCATAAGAACTGGTCCTGATTGAAAACCACTGCACCTAGACTCTTCAAATCTGGACTAGAATATCACAGAGAGGCTATACATTATAGAAAACTTAGTTTCTGATTTGTGAACCTTTTTTTCTATTTGTGAAAATGCAAAGAATGCCCATTTTAATTGTTTTTAGGGGTCTAGGCCGCATTAAAACTGGTCCTGATTGAAAACCACTGCACCTAGACTCTTCAAATCTGGACTAGATTATCACAGTGAGGCTATAGATTATAGAAAACATAGTTTCTGATTTGTGAAACTTTTACCCTATCTGTGAAAATGCAATAAAGGCACATGTCAACGCTTTTTTGGGGTCCAGACCGCATTAGAACTGGTCCTGATTGAAAACCACTGCACCTAGACTCTTCAAATCTGGACTAGATTATCACAGTGAGGCTATAGATTATAGAAAACATAGTTTCTGATTTGTGAAACTTTTTTTCTATTTGTGAAAATGCAAAGAATGAAAATTGTAATGGTTTTTAGGGGTATAGGCCACATTAGAACTGGTCCTGATTGAAAACCCTTGCACCTAGACTCTTCAAATCTGGACTAGATTATCACAGTGACGCTATAGATTATAGAAAACCTTGTTTTTGATTAGTGAAACTTTTTTTCTATTTGTGAAAATGAAATAAAGGCACATGTCAACGCTTTTTTGGGGTCTGGACCGCATTAGAACTGGTCCTGATTGAAAACCACTGCACCTAGACTCTTCAAATCTGGACTAGAATATCACAGAGAGGCTATACATTATAGAAAACTTAGTTTCTGATTTGTGAAACTTTTATTCCATTTGTGAAAATGCAAAGAATGCCCATTTTAATTGTTTTTAGGGGTCTAGGCCGCATTAAAACTGGTCCTGATTGAAAACCACTGCACCTAGACTCTTCAAATCTGGACTAGATTATCACAGTGAGGCTATAGATTATAGAAAACATAGTTTCTGATTTGTGAAACTTTTACCCTATCTGTGAAAATGCAATAAAGGCACATGTCAACGCTTTTTTGGGGTCCAGACCGCATTAGAACTGGTCCTGATTGAAAACCACTGCACCTAGACTCTTCAAATCTGGACTAGATTATCACAGTGAGGCTATAGATTATAGAAAACATAGTTTCTGATTTGTGAAACTTTTTTTCTATTTGTGAAAATGCAAAGAATGAACATTTTAATTGTTTTTAGGGGTATAGGCCACATTAGAACTGGTCCTGATTGAAAACCGTTGCACCTAGACTCTTCAAATCTGGACTAGATTATCACAGTGACGCTATAGATTATAGAAAACCATGTTTTTGATTTGTGAAACTTTTTTTTCTATTTGTGAAAATGAAATAAAGGCACATGTCAACGCTTTTTTGTGGTCTAGACCGCATTAGAACTGGTCCTGATTGAAAACCACTGCACCTAGACTCTTCAAATCTGGACTAGAATATCACAGAGAGGCTATACATTATAGAAGACTTAGTTTCTGATTTGTGAAACTTTTTTTCTATTTGTGAAAATGCAAAGAATGCATATTTTAATGATTTTTAGGGGTCTATGTCGCTTTAGAACTGGTCCTGATTGAAAACCACTGCACCTAGACTCTTCAAATCTGGACTAGAATATCACAGTGAGGCTATGGATTATAGAAAACATAGTTTCTGATTTGTGAAACTTTTACCCTATCTGTGAAAATGCAAAGTATGCACATTTTAATGGTGTTTAAGGGTCCAGAACTGGTCCTGATTCAATCATCAAGCTTCTGTTAAAAAGCTTTGCTCATGAAAGAGAATGCTTGTGTGAATATGTGAAGTAATTTGGCTCCACCTAGTGTCCACTGTGTAGAACTGTCTCAGGGCCCATAGAGCAGGGACAGTTCAAACCCTCTCCACTCTTAGAACTATACAGTATATTTATATATTTATGAAAATATTCTGACACTTTTCTCTAACATATATAACTATACAATTGGGATGTTTGGTGGAGAGGGGGCCGAGGAAGTGTTCAATGTAATTTGATATGTGGTATGAGGCACTATTACAATTGGACACAATGTATCTGCCGGGAGGAACTTCATAGGGAATGGTCCAGGTGTGTGGGTCCTTGTGTATTTTGGGGAGGAGGTAAAAATGTGTGTCGCGGGTCCATAGAGGAAGTCCTTTTATTTGGAGGTGATGATTTTTTTTTATTATAAAGTGAGAGGATGATGGTCCGGAGTGCTGTCTGTGTTTCTGTTTGAATGCTAGATGGGATAGGTCGGTAATGGAGGGTGTTAGATAGCTGCCGGTTTGCTTCAATGAGGTATATCCATGATAATAATTTTGGAGCCTTTGTCCCCTGGTTTAATTATGATGTTGGGGATGTTGGTGAGTTGTGATAAGGCCCTGCACTCGGCCTCCGACAGATTGTCGGGGACATCTGGCGGAGGCCGGTATGTGCGCAGGGCTCGTATGTTTTGTTTGATTTAATCTGTGGTGGTGGTGTCTACTGTGGCTGTGAGGGGTTCCCAATTGGAGCTGTAAGTAAATGATGATTTTGTGTGTGTGTGGTGGGTCTGGAGTGGAAGTAGTTGGTGATTTTCAGTCGTCTGTGGTATTGGTGCAGGTCCCTAATGAAGTTCCTCCCAGTCAAAGTTGGATGGACGGGATGTATGAAAGGCCCTTCTCCAGGAGGGTGGATTGGGGTGAAGAGGTTGAGGATGTTGGATGTAGAACTCAGCCCCAGGTCAGTGTTGTGGTCGGTGTGGTGGTAGCCGGGTTGCGTTTGGGCGGAGTCATACATTTAACAGTGAGCACCAGTTATTGAAGATGGCTTTGGCTGTGGCGGGTTTCCAATGTATAGATTCAAGATTCAAGGATTTTATTGTCATTGTAGCACACAACGAATATTGACTCAAATTATGACCAGTGCATGCAGTGATGTGGTTGGCAACTGTAGATTGGACATAACAAATGTCATGTGTATCAAAAAATGGTTCTGTGTTGTTTCAGATAAACGCAGAGAACCTGGGTGCTGCAAAGTCTTTGTGACGCGTCTGTCGTCTGGGGAAGCAGTGCAAAAAGGCTTGGCTTCCAAGCCGTGATGAAGGTAAGAACATTTTACCTACTGAATTACAGTCAAAACCGAAATTATTCATACCCCTGGCAAATTTTGACTTAAAGTTACTTAAAGCTACTACGAGTAAGTCGGCACGTTGGCGACACCTTCGAACAAAAGCGGTAGTATTATTACGACGCCAGCTGTCGTGAAGCTGTTTTGTAGCTCGTGCAGGCGTGCAAGATTCAAATAATCAGGAAGCAATATGGTGCGTGTCCGTGTGTTGAAAGTGTGAGGGCACCGGACTCTTTTCGGCTCCGTGAGTCTATGGGTGACACAGCATCAACTAATGCCAGTAAGTGCTAAACACACCTGATTGCAATGAGTTGATGCATTGTCACCTCTCACGGAGCTGAACGAGTATGTGTCCCCACACAAAGCGAATGAACGAGAGACGGCAGTTAGTTATGGATCACGATGAGGTAATGTGTTTATGTTGTAAATAATGACTATTTCCGATGAATAATGGTCATCTGATGATGCTGGTGAGGCAAAGTAAACTTTGTTTTAGTAGGCTACCGCTCATTCATTTAGGAGTAAACACTGCAGTCTAGTTTCGCTGCGTGAAATTGTGTATACGTTGCTTGGCAACGCCCTCCCGCCGGACTATCACTCTCCCTTATAGCTTTTCTTCATTGCATTTTCTTTTTTTTTCTTTTATGGTTCAGCCCCGTTATCGGTCATTATGACGACAAACAACTGTCTCAAACAAGGCTCCCGCTCCCCTTCCCTCACCTGGAGGGATAGGCTTCTCAAATCGCGTTCCTGCGCCTCACTGAAATCTGTGACCAATACGGATATGTGACCATAGAGCATGCACGCGTGAACCGAAAATCGGACTGGGTGTACGACCAGATCAAATTCAGTAATAAAAACTATATAAAAACGTCTTTCTTTGCACTGATGGTCTCGTTTGCTGTTAAAGGTAATTTATGATTATGAGAGGAAACATGAGGCTGTTTAAAAGATATTTAAAAGTTACTTGTTGCCGCTTTAACTTTTATGAAACCAGCAAGCTTTTTCTTGATTGGAAATGACACAGGCTTCTCCCAAAAGATATTAAGACGATGTACAAGGGGCATCATTGTGGAAAAAAATGGTCAGCTTTTATTCACATTTGAACAAAAATTGGCGAAATTTGCCAGGGGTTTGAATAATTTCGGTTTTGACTGTATATATTGCAAATGCTTTGCTTTGTTACTTTTGAAAATGTGAATATGAATGGAGTTACATTTGTTTGGATTTAAAGGCATACCAAGCGATCTCCAGTGAATATTTTAGATACATTTTATTAAACAAATATACAACAACATTAAGCAATACAAATGTACAATACAGTTTGAGAGAAAAAATCCTTGTCCTAATCGAGTAGTCATAACTAAATATATAAATGAAACAGAAGATGGATAGCTTGCTGGTGTAAAGGGGACATATTATGCTAAATCTCGGGTTAAAATGTGTATTTCAGAGGTCTACTAGAAAACATTACTCTTCCGCATGCCCACTGTATAAATAACTCTTCAAAATAACCACAGTACACATGTGTTTTAAATGGTTCTTTATTGATTGGTCAAACATTACATGTTTTTCATTTGGCTTCCATATATGTTTGGGTTTGGGGTTAGGTCAAAGTTCAAACACAGATTTTGTTTTCAGTCAATTCAATCATCAAGCTTCTGTTAAAAGCTTTGCTCATGAAAGAGAATGCTTGTGTGAAGATGTGAAGTAATTTGGCTCCACCTAGTGTCCACTGTGTAGAACTGCCTCAGGGCCCATAGAGCAGGGACAGTTCAAACCCTCTCCACTCTTAGAACTATACAGTATATTTATGTCATGTGTATCAAAAAATGCTTCTGTGTTGTTTCAGATAAACGCAGAGAACCTGGGTGCTGCAAAGTCTTTGTGACGCGTCCGTCGTCTGGGGAAGCAGTGCAAAAAGGCTTGGCTTCCAAGCCGTGATGAAGGTAAGAACATTTTACCTACTGAATTACAGTCAAAACCGAAATTATTCATACCCCTGGCAAATTTAGTTCAGTTACATAAAGATAACCCTAAAAGTAAGTGTTGGAGCCATTATCACTCATTTAAATGCATGAGAAATGCCTCCATCTGGTGTTGACCAGTGGTAGTGATGCAAAGCATTGTAATCAGGTCAGTAATTGTAGGCAGGTGTGCAAACAAACAGTGAATGCTGAGAGAGCACACAATCTTTTACTGCTCCTGACACACTCTGATAACGACAGAGTATAACAAACAGTGATATTAACGTAAGTTTAATGTATTTGCACTTTTCAGTTTATTGGATTTATTTTGCTGCATGTTAGAGCCAACACATGCACACGCTCACACAACCTACCGGACAGACTACAATCAACTTCCACAAACCAAGTAAGTGCATAAAGGCTTTGGCACCAAACTAAGAAAGATATTGACCTAACACCACTGACTGATTTGAAAACCGTTCGGGGAAAAAGTTAGATTACATTTGAACATAGTTGAAAATATGCATTTTCTCACTGTGAAAAGTTGAGAAAAGCAATAAAAATCTTATGAAAGCTTATTCTGAAATTTGCTTCATATTTCAATGTACAACTGGTTTGGCATCCTGAGATCTGCTTGGCAAGCTGTGTAACACTATTGAAAACCATTTGGGAAAAAAGTAAGAGCACATTTGAACATAGGTGAAAACATGCATTTTCTCACTGTGAAAAGTCCAAAAAAGCAATAAAAATCTTATGAAAGCTGATTTTAAATCTGCTTCATATTTCAATGCAAATACTATGTACAACTTTGTTTGGCATCCTGATTTCTGCTTGGCAAGCTGTGAAACATTCTTCAAAACCATTTGTAAAAAACGTAAGAGCACATTTGAACATAGTTGAAAACATTTATTTCCTCCCTGTGAAATGTTGAGAAAAGCAATAAAAATCTTATGAAGGCTTATTCTGAAATTTGCTTCACATTTCAATGCACAACTGGTTTGGCATCCTGAGATCTGCACATAGTTGAATATATGCATTTTCTCACTGTGAAAAGTTGAATAAAGCAATACAAATCTTATGAAGGCTTATTCTGAAATTTGCTTCATATTTCAATGCACAACTGGTTTGGCATCCTGAGATCTGCTTGGCAAGCTGTGTAACACTATTGAAAACCATTTGGGAAAAAGGTTAGAGCATATTTGAACATAGTTGAACATATGCATTTTCTCACTGTGAAAAGTCCAAAAAAGCAATAAAAATCTTATGAAAGCTGATTTGAAATCTGCTTCATATTTCAATGCAAATACTATGTACAACTTTGTTTGGCATCCTGATTTCTGCTTGGCAAGCTCTGAAACATTCTTGAAAACCATTTGTAAAAAACGTGAGAGCACATTTGAACATAGTTGAAAACATTTATTTCCTCCCTGTGAAATGTTGAGAAAAGCATTAAAAATCTTATGAAGGCTTATTCTGAAATTTGCTTCATATTTCAATGCACAACTGGTTTGGCATCCTGAGATCTGCACATAGTTGAATATATGCATTTTCTCACTGTGAAAAGTTGAATAAAGCAATACAAATCTTATGAAGGCTTATTCTGAAATTTGCTTCATATTTCAATGCACAACTGGTTTGGCATCCTGAGATCTGATTGGCAAGCTGTGTAACACTATTGAAAACCATTTGGGAAAAAGGTTAGAGCATATTTGAACATAGTTGAACATATGCATTTTCTCACTGTGAAAAGTCCAAAAAAGCAATAAAAATCTTATGAAAGCTGATTTGAAATCTGCTTCATATTTCAATGCAAATACTATGTACAACTTTGTTTGGCATCCTGATTTCTGCTTGGCAAGCTCTGAAACATTCTTGAAAACCATTTGTAAAAAACGTGAGAGCACATTTGAACATAGTTGAAAACATTTATTTCCTCCCTGTGAAATGTTGAGAAAAGCAATACAAATCTTATGAAGGCTTATTCTGAAATGTTCTTCATATTTCAATGCACAACTGGTTTGGCATCCTGAGATCTGCTTGGCAAGCTGTGTAATGGCGCTTTTCCACCGCATGGTATCAGCTCGACTCGACTCAACTCAACTCGCATTTTTGGCTTTTCCACCGCAATTTCATGGTACCTGGTACCACGTAGCGGCTGCTTTTTTGGTATCGCCTCGCTCTAGGTTCCAAGCGAGCTGAGCCGATGCTAAAAGGTGACGTCGGCAGACGGCCGGCCACTGATTGGCCAGAGACTACCGGCTTCATTCTGTTGTTTATTCTCCCCAACTCTCCGGGACTTTTGAGTGTATTTACGCCGCGTGCAGCCTTCTCTGGCTCTCTTTCATTTGATTTGCATCACAGATCTGAATTTATTTTCCATATATTCGCTAAGCTCACCCAGTGTTGGTTGTTGGGGAAGTTACTTATCATACGAGAGGAGACATGTAGGGCAGCTAGCAGCTAGGCTAATAGTAGCCAGCTGGGACAGACATGATAGCGAGCGATTACATTACAAGCCTCGGACTGAACTGATTACCTCAATAAAATATTCAGGCTGAGACACGGCTTGCATTTGAAAACACGTATCCTGAAACAAGCACTAAACAGTCAACTTTATCATGCCCGTGTTTACGTGCATAGGGATGTACGTGACGCATCCCTACAGCTGACTGTGTGGCAGAGTCACACATCGGGACAACAACCATCCCTTTTAATGGCCCGTAGCAATATTCTTCTACTTCTTTTAGCAAACCGATACAAGGGGGGTATTTCTTAAACATTTTTCATCCGTGTTTTTGGCGGTTGGTTCAGTTAATAGTGCAACAACTGCTCGCAATTTCTGCTCTGCTACTTTGCTCCGGAGTAGGCTTTCAGCCCCTTACGACGACCCCGCCCACGTTCAGCAGGTACTATTTGCGGTGGAAAACGACCCGTGCTGCTACCAAACCAAGTTGAGTCGAGTCGAGCTACATTTGCGGTGGAAAAGCGCCATAACACTATTGAAAACCATTTGGGAGGACTTCCGGTAGCGCTATGGAGGGATAGGACGCACTTTTAGGTTGCTCTGCACTCTTCCGAACAAATAATACCAAAAACTGAACAGAATTTGCTTATAACTACTACAGTAATATACCCGAGAGACCGAAAAATTAACGATACAATCGTTAACGGGAAAGAGTTCACTATGCCAAACAAAAAGAAATCGAAGAAAGACGGAGATGAAGGCCACGCAGAAGCCCCGAGCTCCCCTGAGCCGGAGAGCCCCGCAGACGAGGAACAAACGGACCAAACGCCGGTTCTGCAAGCTATTAAAACCCTCCGCCGAGAACTCTCCACAATGAAGCAGGATATATGTGCTAAAATAGACTCTCGCATTGAAGACGTAACCACGACCCTGAGAGGGGAAATATTACGACTGGAGTCGGATTTCAACGGTAAGCTAGGAGCCATTCAAGCTACCTCCCTCTCTAACAGCAAGACGATACAAGAGCTAGAGCTAGCGGCTACTACTAGCTCCGACGCTACAGACGGCTTAAACGCCGAAGTGGAACGCCTTTCTAGCTTGGTGTCAAAACTGTCGGAAAAGTGTCTGGACTTAGAGGGACGCTCAAAACGTCAAAATTTGAGAATAGCCGGGGTAAAGGAGGGAGCGGAACATGGACAAAGTGTGCGTGATTTCACTGCGCAGCTACTCAAAGATACTCTCGCTCTGGACGAAAAGCCCACACTTGACCGAGCGCACAGGGCGCTTAGGACCCGACCGGACGACCACGGACCACCACGCCACCTGATCCTGCGGGTGCACCACTGCCATGTACTGGAGGAAATACTGCGTAAAGTGGCGAAGGATAGGAACCTATCATACCAGGGACAGCAGATAAGGATCTTCCAGGATTTCCCCGCCGAGGTCGTCAAACAGAGAGCTCTTTTCTCCAAGACGAGGGCGATCCTAAGAGATGTACAAGGAGTTCGTTTTGGGCTCCTATACCCGGCCAAGCTCCGTGTCACATACGATGGCACTGACACCGTCTTCACCGACCCAAATGAAGCACACCGATATGCTCAGAGAAAAGCCTCAGCCGACAGGGGATAGGGGATAAGTATCATAATGCCTGGCTCACTGACTGACTGTGTTTGATCATTTGACTCAATGCCTCATATTGCACAAACACGTTTGACTGAAATACAGCCTAACTGTCATGAGGCCTATGCCTGTTAAATTCACATAGCCTACATTTAACCTCAAGGGCCTTGTTGTGACTCGTGCTGAGGGGTTTCTGTCTCATGCCAGGCTTATTTTTATTTATCTTTCTGATCCTGTGTTGTTGGAATCTTAAGAGGATAAGTTTTGAATGATTACTGCTCCTAAATGGAAAAAGTCCTTGGAGCCATAACAAGTGTGGCAAGCTGAACCTGTACATTGCTCATTGTGTGTTCTGTTCAGTTCATGAGTATGTTTAAGCTGCAGGGTTACCTAATTGATATTAGAAGTTAATTGTACGTTGTGAGACTAGTAAGGGTCTTTTGGGGTTTGCTGTTCAGAGCAATACATGGGGTGGGTTCTGGGAGGGATGGGTTGGTGTTAACTGGGGGTTTAGCTGTTTTTTGTGTGTTTTCTTCTCCTCTGTATATTTTGCTACTCTTTTTCTTATCGGAGCAACTCTTTTTATTCTCACTACAACTGAGCTAGATGAAGGGCAATCTTAATTTAATTAGTTGGAATGTCAAGGGGCTAAATCACCAAGTGAAAAGGGGTAAGGTCTTAACCCACCTAAAACGGCTCAGGGCTGGAATAGTTTTCCTTCAAGAAACCCATTTACATGACTGACCATGGGCGACTAAGTAAATGCTGGCGTGGACAATTTTTTCATTCTAATTTCAGGGCTAAGGCCAGGGGCACAGCTATCCTTATTGATAGTAATATTCCTTTTGAGTCCTCAAACATTATATCAGATAAAAATGGACGTTTTATTATTGTTTCAGGCAAACTTTACAATAAATCAGTCATCTTGGCCAACGTCTACGCGCCTAACGTTGATGATGTAGAATTCTTTAAGAGATTTTTTTCTCAACTCCCTGATCTCAATTCCCATTCTCTTATTCTTGGTGGGGATTTTAATTGTTATCTAGATCCAGTCTTAGACCGCTCTTCCCCCAAACCTGCCACTCTTAGCAGATCTGCAGGTTATATCAAATCATTTCTTGCTGATTATAGCCTCTCTGATCCATACAGGTTTTTATACCCCACAGGAAGAGAATACTCATTCTTTTCACATGTCCACCACACTTACACCCGAATTGATTATTTTTTTGTCGATAACTCATTGATGCCAGACCTAAAGTCATGCAGTTATGAAAGTATTGTGATCTCAGATCATGCTCCTCTGCTCCTTCAACTGGCTTTCTCTGACGTTGAGTATACAAGAAGGCAGTGGAGACTGGATCCATTGTTGCTCACAGATGAGAGTTTTCTTTCACACATCTCTACACATATTAAAACTTTTTTCAGTATAAATAAAACACCAGATGTGTCCAATGCAACAATTTGGGAAGCCCTGAAAGCCTATTTGAGAGGTGAAATTATATCTTTTGCAGCATACAAAAATAAGTGTACAAAACAGAAACAAACTGAAATAGCTGATCAGATTCTGAACATAGACAGACAATGTGCTAATTCACCTTCACCTGAACTTTACAAAGAACGTTTAAAACTTCAGACAGATTTCAACCTTCTTTCCTCTCGTCAAGTTGCTGACCAGTTGCTTAGGAGCAGAAGTACTTTTTACGAGCATGGTGACAAGATTGGTAAACTCCTGGCCAATCAACTGCGCGGATTTAGAGCGAAGCAACTCATCCCTGGAATACGGACAGACAGTGGGTGTACAACATCAGATCAGAAATTGATAAACGAAAAGTTCAAAACATTCTATTCAAATTTGTATAGTTCTGATTGTACAGTAGACGTAACGGTGATGGAAACCTTTTTCAGTAACCTAAACATGCCTTCCCTCTCTCAAGACCGGAGACATAGCCTTGAGGCACCTATTACTCAGAAGGAAATTATTGCAGCAATAACATCTATGCAATCAGGCAAATCTCCTGGTCCAGACGGACTTCCATCTGACTTTTTTAAGAAATTTTCAGCCGAATTGTCGCCTTTTTTATGTTCAGTATTCTCAGACTCATTTGACTCAGGTAAACTCCCGCCTTCGTTCTACCAGGCCTGTATTTCCCTATTGTTAAAAAAGGATAAAGATCCTCTAGATTGTGCATCATACCGACCAATTTCACTATTAAATACGGATGTGAAGATACTTGCTAAAATTCTCGCCCACAGATTGGAGGATGCTCTCCCCTCTATCATATCCCCCGACCAAACTGGGTTTATAAAGGGACGCCAATCATTTTATAATATCCGCCGGCTAATGAACATTTTATATTCCCCCAGAAATATTGAATCAGAATGCCTCACTTCTATGGATGCTGAAAAAGCATTTGATAGAGTAGAATGGAATTATTTGTTTTTCACCCTTGAAAAATTCGGTTTGGGTCCTGTTTTCACTTCTTGGGTTAAATTATTATATGCATGCCCTTCTGCCTCAGTATTAACAAACAGCCGTTACTCAAGTAGTTTTGATCTGCACCGTGGGACCCGGCAGGGTTGTCCTTTGAGCCCGCTCCTTTTTGCTATTGCAATCGAACCACTTGCGATTGCCATTCGCGGTAACAAACAGATTCGGGGGATATGGAGAGGAGGAAGTGAACATAAGGTATCATTATACGCCGATGACTTACTTTTGTTCGTCGCCAAGCCAGCCACCTCTTTACCGGAGCCACTTTCTGTGTTGGAGGTCTTTAGTCAGTTTTCTGGCTATAAACTTAACTTGAGTAAGAGCGAACTCTTTCCGATTAATAAAGAAGCTCTTAAACTTGATTATACAGCTCTCCCACTCAAAGTGGTGACAGATCATCTGAGTTACCTTGGGGTATGTTTTACCAGAAATTTTAAAAACCTATTAAAATCGAACTTCCTCAAATTATTGGATCAGGCGAAGCAAATATTATCGAAGTGGTCTCCTCTGGCCTTCTCTCTCATAGGTAGAATAAACTCAATTAAAATGACATTACTCCCAAAGTTCCTATATCTATTCCAATGTCTCCCCATCTTTCTCCCCAAATCCTTTTTTCAGGCCCTTGACTCTTTAATGATAAATTATATTTGGAATGGTAAACACCCTCGGTTACGGAAAGCTTTTCTTCAAAGACCCAAACAAACAGGTGGAATGGCCCTCCCTAATTTCCAATACTATTACTGGGCTGCTAATATCCGTTCTTTAGTGTACTGGGTGCATTTTCACCTTTACGACTCAGCCCCAGTCTGGGTAACAATGGAGTCGAGCGCTGTTAGCCCATTGTCTCTATCTGCCCTCTTAAGTGCCGCACTTCCACTCTCTTCGGCTATTCCCAACAGTAGTCCCGTGATTAAGCACTCCCTTCGAATCTGGACCCAATTTAGGAAGAATTTTGGAATGCAGAATTTTTCACTTTTCAGCCCAATTGCAGCTAATCACTTGTTTACTCCCTCGACGGTGGATGGTGCATTCAAGATCTGGCATAAAAAAGGCTTAAAATGCATCGGTGATTTATTTATTAATGATCTATTTGCTAGTTTTTCTCAATTGACAAAAAACTTTGGTATCGAAAAGACAAATTTTTTCCGATTTCTGCAAATCAGGCATTTTACGCAGAAGTTAATTCCCCAATTCCCTTATAAACCGCCAGCCAATCATGTCGATTTGTTTCTTTCTGTAAACCCCACATTAAAAGGCTCAATTTCTGTGTTTTTCAACCTTATTTCGAAGTTGCATAGCCCCTCATTAGCAGCTATAAGAACCCTGTGGGAGCAAGACCTAGGTTCTGCCTTCACAGATCACATGTGGGATTCAGTCCTGGATCGGATACACTCTACCTCCATGTGCGCCCGACATGCTCTTGTGCAATTTAAAGTAGTACATCGTATCCACATATCTAAAACTAAATTAGCCCGTATGTTCCCCGATGTAGACCCGACCTGTGATAGCTGTAAGAGCGCACCGGCATCACTCTTTCTCATGTACTGGTTGTGTCCCACCTTGACTGAGTTCTGGACATCAGTTTTTCAAACAATTTCTGAAGTACTTCAGCATCAAATTAAGCCGAACCCTTTCACTGCAATTTTTGGCATTGCACCAAATCCAGGCTTACCTAAAGTGAAGCTGAGAGTACTGGCCTTCACCTCACTACTTGCTCGCAGGGCTATCCTACTCAAGTGGAAAGATCCTGCTCCTCCTTCCCACTCACATTGGATTCGAGACATTATGGCATGTATGAATTTAGAGAAAATACGTTACACTACCCAGGGATCCGAGAATAAATTTGACCGAATTTGGCGCCCCTTCCTAAATTATTTTAAAAAAACAATAACTATAGAAGAGTAGCTCCCCCCCCCCCTTTTTATTTGATTTAATTTGATTTCTTTGTGTTTTTTTTTTTTTTTTTTTTTCTTCTTTTTTTCATATTAATTGTTTATTTCTGTTTCTCGAAGTGTATATTTCGTGTTGTTGGGTGTGAGGGTGGGATGTGGGTGGGGTATGTTCGGGAAAAAAAAGGGGGAAAAGAATGGCAGGTCTTTTCCTCACACTGCTCCTGCTGGCCGGAGATGTTCAGCTAAATCCTGGGCCAGTGACCACTGGAGCGCTGCAGAGCCCCGGCGCAGTCCCTGTGTCCGCGATTCACTCGGTGCTACCGGTGGTGAGTGAGCATGAACCCCCTGAGTCGGGCTTCTCCACTTATAATTTAAATCTCGGACATGGTGACTTAATGAATAACTTATCGTTCCTGGACTGTGGAGACCTTGATAGGTCCACTGTGTGTCCTACTAAATCTGCTGACGATTCCGCTGCGCGTTGTAACCCCGCAGTGAAGAGACAGAGGTTATTCAAAACTTTTCAAACTGTCAATCATGCGAAAGTTTTGTGGGACCCGAAGCTGAAACCAAGGGGGTTATTCGGCGGACAATTCAACATCAGGAGCATTACTCCAAAAAGCAATCAGCTAATTCATCTTCTGTCTGACTCAAATATGGACTTTCTTTGTCTGACTGAGACGTGGTTGAAACAGTCTACTCCCTCAAGTGTATTTACAGTGCCTGGATATCAATGTTTTAGACGAGACAGACCAGATGGAAGGGGAGGGGGGGTGCTTTTTTATGTAAGAGAAGGCATTAAATGTGAGCGCGAGGTTTATAAAGCGGGTAGCACTTTGGAATATGTTGGGATAAAAATCATTTTGTCTAAACAAATGTCTTTTAACATTATAGGTGTCTATAGGCCTCCTTCTGCAGATGACACTTTTTATGATCAACTTGCTGAAGTCTTGAATGAGTGCAATCACAACAAAGAACTACTGCTTATGGGTGATTTTAATGTGAATTGGGAGGATAAATCCAAAAGGAAAAAACTAAAAATGATTACCGAAAAATTCCACTTAGAACAACTAAGGCCCAACTAGGATTACAAAATGCTCAAGTACACAAATTGACTTGATATTTACTAACAGAGCAGAAAGAATAATGAAAAGTTATAATTTAATTACCGGCCTATCTGACCATAATTTAACTCTGTGTGCTAGAAAACTGTCTAAAAATAGATTTAGGAACACAGCAAATAAGACAAAAATCTGCAAGTGCATACCGAAAGCTAAACAAGAAGAATTTGCAAGTGAAATTAACAGTTTGAATTGGGATGATGTATTATCCTCTGATGATCTGAACTATGGGTGTAACACTTTAACTCACAAAATTAATTCTGTGAAAGAGAGATTTAGTGTGAGTGTCAAGACACAATTTAAAAACAAAAATAATTTACCTTGGTTCAATGAGAATTTATGGAAGCTGATGAAAACTAGAGATGCTGCACTGAGGAAGGCAATTAAAACTAGAAGAGAAATTGATATGCTGGTTTATAAAGGTTTGAGGAACAAAGTTATCCAAGAACTAAGATCAGCTAAATCCCGATTTTATGTCAATATTTTAAATGAGGCAAGAGGCAACATTAAATTGATATGGGAAAATATTGATGATCTCACAAGGAGAAACCATAAATCTATTGGAGATCTTATATTAAAAGTACAGGGAGAGTTAATTGAAGATAATCGTGTTGTTGCTTCTGCTCTTAATAATTTTTTTCTTGAATCTGTATGTGAACTTGGGAAAAAATTTCCAACAAGAAAACTGGATGTTGCTCCACTAGATAAAACAGCCCCGGTCTTTGAACTGGTAGAAACAAATGTGTCACAAGTACAAAAAATCATCAGCTCTCTGAAAAGCTCAAAATCTAGAGATGCTTTTCACTTTGACACCAAGTTTGTTAAGTCACATAAGGATATTTTATCCTGTCCTGTCACTCACCTAATTAATCTCTCTTTTAAACGTAGTCTTTTTCCTGATGACTGGAAATGTGCCATTGTCACACCTGTTTTTAAATCTGGAGACCGCCTTGAAGCTAGTAACTATCGACCTATAAGCATACTGCCAGTATTTTCAAAAATTGCTGAAAAGGTTGTCATTGAACAACTGACCTCATTTCTTAACACCAGCAATTTTGGTCTACATTGTATGCAATTTGGTTTTAGAGCGAACCATTCAACCGAGACTGCCTCCTTACATTTAATAGAGCAAATTAAATCACGGCTCGATAAAGGCGGAGTAGTTGGTGCTGTATTTTTAGACCTGCGTAAAGCATTTGATACAGTTAACCACAGTGTCTTAATATCAAAACTTTCTAAATTTAATTTTTCGCCTAGAGCTCTGGCTTGGATGTCGTCATATTTATCAAACAGGAGGCAATGTGTTAAAGTCTGTGATGCACAGTCCAGTTACAGGACATGTACTATGGGAGTCCCACAAGGCTCGGTATTAGGTCCTTTATTATTTAGTCTTTATATTAATGATCTTGCTGAACAGTGTGCTGACGTCGATCTGCAGATGTATGCAGATGACACTGTTGTTCATGTACATGCTAAAACAGCTGACTTAGCAGCTGCTAAGTTAACAACTGCACTGGAGAGAATCACTCTTTGGCTTGATCAATCATGTTTGAGTTTAAATGTAAACAAAACAAAATGTATGTGTTTTTCTAAAACCATGGTACAAATCCCTGATGTTGAGATTCTCATTAAAGGTGAACGAATTGATATAGTTACTGAATTTAAATATCTTGGCCTGTTTCTGGATCCAAATTTAAAATTTAAGAAACATGTCAAAAAAATGGTTAAAACCATAAAATACAATTTAGTTAATTTTAAACACATCAGAAATTGTCTCTCTCTGGATGCAGCCAAGATATTTATGCACGCCATGATTTTGTCCCGCATGTCATATTGTATCACCTGCTGGGGGCAGGCTGGTGAATCTACTTTGAGACCTCTGGAGTCTTTATACAAACAAACCTTAAAAACACTGGACAAAAAGCCAATTCGTTATCATCATTGTAGGATACTTGAGAAACATGAGTTATTGAGCTTTGAGAATTTTAGGTTATTCGTCAATTTGTGTATGGTCTATAAAATTTTAAATGGTTTGGCCCCACAGTCATTATGTGTTTTTGTCCACGCTCGCTCGTCAAATTCCATCAGATCCACTAGAATATCCTCCATACGAGATTGTACCATACCATTTCGCCGCACTGTAGCGGGGCAATCTGCTTTTTCTGTAAGAGCCACAAACCAGTGGAATACCTTACCTGACGCCGTAAGGGGCAGTAGCTCTCTCAGAGTCTTCAAATCTAACCTAAAAAATCTGTTAAAAGCTGCTCAGCTCTGCAACCACTAATTTGGTCCTTAGACTTGTTTTTGTGTGTGTGGGCGTGGGTGGGATGAGGAAGGTGGGGGGAGTTGCACGCAGACGTGTGTAGCCATGTTGTTGTGGTGTTTTATCCCTGTATACTAATAATCTGTCTTGTTACTGTGTTGTATTTTTGTGAACTGCCAAGGGACTACAGATGCAAATTAGCTTAAAGCTATAATCTGGTATAGTGCATCAAATGGCAACATTTATGTTCTAACTGTACATTGTCCCTTTTAAATAAAGATTAAAAAAAAAAAAAAAAAAAAATTGTACTAATTGTGCTACAATTTCTGTGTTACGAACATTTAATAAAAAAACCTTTGAAAGAAAGAAAACCATTTGGGAAAAAAGTAAGAGCACATTTGAACATAGTTGAAAACATGCATTTTCTCACTGTGAAAAGTCCAAAAAAGCAATAAAAATATTATGAAAGCTGATTTGAAATCTGCTTCATATTTCAATGCAAATACTATGTACAACTTTGTTTGGCATCCTGAGTTCTGCTTGGCAAGCTGTGAAACATTCTTGAAAACCATTTGGGAAAAAGGTTAGAGCATATTTGAACATAGTTGAAAACATGCATTTTTTCACTGCGAAAAGTCCAAAAAAGCAATAAAAATCTTATGAAAGCTGATTTTAAATCTGCTTCATATTTCAATGCAAATACTATGTACAACTTTGTTTGGCATCCTGAATTCTGCTTGGCAAGCTGTGAAACATTCTTGAAAACCATTTGTAAAAAACGTAAGAGCACATTTGAACATAGTTGAAAACATTTATTTCCTCCCTGTGAAATGTTGAGAAAAGCATTAAAAATCTTATGAAGGCTTATTCTGAAATTTGCTTCATATTTCAATGCACAACTGGTTTGGCATCCTGAGATCTGCACATAGTTGAATATATGCATTTTCTCACTGTGAAAAGTTGAATAAAGCAATAAAAATCTTATGAAGGCTTATTCTGAAATTTGCTTCATATTTCAATGCACAACTGGTTTGGCATCCTGAGATCTGCTTGGCAAGCTGTGAAACATTCTTGAAAACCATTTGGGAAAAAGGTTAGAGCATATTTGAACATAGTTGAAAACGTGCATTTTCTCACTGTGAAAAGTCCAAAAAAGCAATAAAAATATTATGAAAGCTGATTCTGAAATCTGCTTCATATTTCAATGCAAATACTATGTACAACTTTGTTTGGCATCCTGAGTGCTGCTTGGCAAGCTGTGAAACATTCTTGAAAACCATTTGGGAAAAAGGTTAGAGCATATTTGAACATAGTTGAAAACATGCATTTTCTCACTGTTAAAAGTCCAAAAAAGCAATAAAAATCTTATGAAGGCTTATTCTGAAATTTGCTTCATATTTCAATGCACAACTGGTTTGGCATCCTGAGATCTGCTTGGCAAGCTGTGAAACATTCTTGAAAACCATTTGGGAAAAAGGTTAGAGCATATTTGAACATAGTTGAAAACGTGCATTTTCTCACTGTGAAAAGTCCAAAAAAGCAATAAAAATCTTATGAAAGCTGATTTGAAATCTGCTTCAAATTTCAATGCAAATACTATGTACAACTTTGTTTGGCATCCTGATTTCTGCTTGGCAAGCTCTGAAACATTCTTGAAAACCATTTGTAAAAAACGTGAGAGCACATTTGAACATAGTTGAAAACATTTATTTCCTCCCTGTGAAATGTTGAGAAAAGCAATACAAATCTTATGAAGGCTTATTCTGAAATGTGCTTCATATTTCAATGCACAACTGGTTTGGAATCCTGAGATCTGCTTGGCAAGCTGTGTAACACTATTGAAAACCATTTGGAAAAAGGTTAGAGCATATTTGAACATAGTTGAAAACATTCATTTTCTCACTGTGAAAAGTCCAAAAAAGCAATAAAAATCTTATGAAAGCTGATTTGAAATCTGCTTCATATTTCAATGCAAATACTATGTACAACTTTGTTTGGCATCCTGATTTCTGCTTGGCAAGCTGTGTAACACTATTGAAAACCATTTGGGAAAAAGGTTAAAGCATATTTGAACATAGTTGAAAACATTCATTTTCTTACTGTGAAAAGTCCAAAAAAGCAATAAAAATCTTATGAAGGCTTATTCTGAAATTTGCTTCATATTTCAATGCACAACTGGTTTGGCACCCTGAGATCTGCTTGGCAAGCTGTGTAACACTATTGAAAACCATTTGGGAAAAAGGTTAGAGCATATTTGAACATAGTTGAAAATATGCATTTTCTCACTGTGAAAAGTATGAATAAAGCAATAAAAATCTTATGAAAGCTGATTCTGAAATTAATTTCATATTTCAATGCAAATACTATGTAAAACTTTGTTTGGCATCCTGAGATCTGCTTGGCCAGCTTTGAAACATTCTTGAAAACCAATTGGGAAAAAAGTAAGAGCACATTTGAACATAGTTGAAAACATGCATTTTCTCACTGTGAAAAGTTGAGAAAAGCAATAAAAATCTTATAAAAAACTTTGTTTGGCATCCTGAGATCTGCTTGGCAAGCTGTGTAACACTATTGAAAAGCATTTGGGAAAAAGGTTAGAGCATATTTGAACATAGTTGAAAATATGCATTTTCTCACTGTGAAAAGTTAAATAAAGCAATAAAAATCTTATAAAAGCGATTCTGAAATTTGTGTACTTCCCTTTTTCTATGACCAAAACCGTTTGCCATGATTCACCATTCTATGAATTATGGTGAATAAGGCAGTGGAGATTCTGAATCCTGCTCATCACTCTGGATGCAGTGGCAAAACAAATCCAGTGGACTTGGCCAGCAGCTCATGGTGAAGATAACTTTATTGTGATGTTTGGTGGGTTCCAGCACTCAAGGTACTTGGCGTCATCTTGGAAGGTAGCGTGTGGACAGGAGCACTTGTGCAAGCTGGAGTTGCTACAACAGGGACAGCAGATTCATTTCTGAAATCCTGTCACGTGACGCCCCTGCAATGCTGATCAGGAGCCTATATCTTCTCCTGCTGAGGGCTTTCACTGATTACATATGTAACCGGGTGGTACAGCTAATATCTTTATGAATATAACACTTTCAGTTGCAGTACTTGGGAATGGGATTGCGGGTGGTTTGCAATGGGTAGTGTGGCCGTTTGGTCACAGGGTGGCAGTATTGAGTCTTACTATATAGTGCTGCGCCCAATGCATCCTGGTCCCTTCTTCCGTTGTTTACCTCTGGACAGCGTTGGTCTTTTCCGTGAAGACGAGGTATCTCCATTGTTTGCGTTTATAGAGTGGCTTATGGACATATGCTGCCGGTTGTTGCTGTATGGAACAGTTTTATAGCGATACCAGTGAGTATTTGTGTTGGATGGCCGTGTTTGTTTAGGATGTCTGGGGATTTTCGGCGCCAGTCGCCAAACGTGGGCGTTCGTTTGCAATGAGATGTATGGCACCACGCGGTGTGTTTGTGAATCGCAGTGTCGTTTAACAGTGTCTATCTTTTAGAGATAACGACTCGGGGGAAATAAGTCCGCTGGAAACTTCGGGAAGGGCTTGCTTTAGTTCAAGTTGCTGAAATGTAAGTGTTATTCAATGTGTATAATATGTATAATGAGTCATTTACTGTTTATATTATTAAATGACCTGTTAATGTTTATAGTGGCGAAATATGTGTGTAACGTGATGATTTGTATTTTCTGTTCAGTCATGCCACTGCCGTATTTTATAGGCTAGTATTTTATAGGCTAGTATTTTATAGGCTAATATTTTATAGGCTAGTATTTTATAGGCTAGTATTTTATATGATAGGATTTTATAAGCTAGTCTTTAGCTGTATTTTTCTATTGAAGCCTTTTTCTATATTAGTATTTACTTTATTCATTTCTTTTATGATTCGGTCTCCTAGCGTTAAATTGTAGTGCAACTGTTGAGCACTGTGGGAATAAATAAAGTCTTTTAAATCAAAATATATCACTCTGTCACAATAATTGAAATGTGTTCTATAATAAATTAATGCTACAAAAACCCCGAATTCATTGTGTCCTGTGTGGCAACCAATTCCACGGGCTACATAATTTGGTACCAGGAGTGGGGTGTAGCAAGAACAAATTTATTTTTTTAATTGGCAACAGAGTGATTTAGTTTTAGTTTAGAAAATACGGTAGTGGTGAAGATTCCAGGTCCTTTGGTGATTGAGTCGGTGAGGCCAGCCTGCGGTGGAGGTGTTGAGCAGCGGGAGACGTGCTGAGGTGCTCCAAGGTTTGCTGCTTCCTGGAGAGACGACTCATCGGTACCAGAGCATCTGTGAAGAGGATTCAGGGACTCAATTTTCAGCTGCGAAGAAAAGAAACCTTCAGCAGGACATCAAGTTAAAGACTGTCTTCATAGTATCCTTAACTCACATTTTGGACTGGTGTTTCACATTGTAACCGGACTGTGCATAGACTTAAAGGTCTCATCATGAGTGAATCGGAAGATGAGGGTACTGTTATTGATAAAAATGTCCAGCCAAGCCAGGTTCCAGGTACAAGTAGCAAGGCTACAGGGGAAATGCAGGGTCATTTGCAAGAGCTCGCCAGATTGCGAGATGAGCTTTCCCGGTTAAATGCTGAAACAAGGGCTCAGAGGGAAAATAGTAACCCCGCACCAGCACGTTCATACACCTATGTTCCAAGAGAACGTCACATCACACCATTCAGTGGGGAGGGTGGTACAGATGGGAGGTCAGTTGAAGAGTTTATTGAAGAGGTTGAAAGGGTCTTGAGGTCCAGAGAGCAGACACCATCAGAACAGTGTGACTACATAGTATCTCTTCTACGTGGTCCTGCCTTAGAAGAAGTTAGACTATGCATGAGGGGCCAGTCTGTGTTTCCTAGTGATTTGTTTTCCTTCTTGAGAAATGCTTTTGGGGAGAAACGCAGCGCCACACAGCTTTTGCAGACCTTTTACAACCGTAGACAAGCTGACGGGGAAGACCTCCGTGATTACTCCCATGCATTGTCCCAGCTTTTGAGCTCTGTAATGAAGCAGTCCACAGATGCAGTAGCTAATGAGGAAGCTGTTCTCAGGGATCAGTTCATTGAGGGTCTTAGAGATGCCGCGCTACGGCGTGAACTCCGGAAGATGGTAAGGGACAGACCGGGCTCCTGTCTTCTAGATGTGAGGGATGAAGCCCTCCGGTGGGATATGGAGGACAGCAGGTCCCATAAGCCCAGAGTTGTAAAGAGCAGCCATGTTAAGTCTGAAGTCTCGGAAATGCAGAGTTCCGCTATTAAAACAAACGATGTCCAATGCACAGTATTAGACGATGTCCAAAAAACAGTAGCCCATCAGGAAAAACAACTAGCAGAGTTAGCTAAAACACTCGCTCAGCTAACTAGCGCTGTAAGTGAACTGAGTAGGCGCAGCACTCAACCGACATACCGAGAGCCTCAGCATCAAGCTAGAGCCCAGCCTAAGTTCACACCCGATGGTCAGCCGATCTGTTTCAAGTGTGAAGGCGTGAGCCACATTGCGAGAAAATGCCCACATGCTAGAAGGGGCCAAAGTGTAATGACACCTGATCTTTCTGTAGCGCAGGAAAACCCTTACCCTCGGTTGTCATGAGCCACACAACACGGGGGGAAGCAGTTGGCTCACGTAAAGACATGACAGACAGATGTAAAATCTTAGAGAACGCAGTTGGGGAATGCAAGACTGTTGAGTTGAAACTCCGGGGTGTTACAGTACCATGCCTGCTTGACACGGGGAGCCAAGTCAGCACAATTTCTGAAGGTTTCTTTAGAGAGCACTTGGCAGTAGAGGGTGAAGATGTGCATTCGGCCTTCGAGTGGCTTAAAATCACTGCAGCAAATGGTTTAGACATACCTTATATAGGCTATGTGGAGTTTGATGTAGAGGCAATGGGTTTGACTATCCCGGAACGAGGTTTTCTTATAGTCAAAGATTCTGCACACTCTTCCTCTGTTCCAGGTCTCGTGGGGATGAACATCGTCAAAAAATGCCAGGAGTTAGTGCACACAGAGTTTGACACCACACTACAGGGTAAACTTGACTCACACTGGAGGGAGGCTTTTCATCGTGTCCATGCTGTAAATGTAACAGACAAGCTCTCTTTCGCTAGAGTAGCTGGTAAGGGTGTAGTCCATGTGCCCGCTTCATCTGCTGCCACAGTCATGGCTAGGGGACTCAGAACTGTGAGTGAGAATGGTCCTTTGTTGTTGCTGGAGCCTGTGGGTACAGCTGTGCCTGATGGTTTGGTTGTTGTTCCAACCTTGGTTTCTTCTGAGAGTCACATTTTCCCTGTGCAGGTAATGAACATGTCTGATGAAGATATCTGGCTAAGGCCAAGAACCCGGTTAGGTGTCTTGACTCATGTAGATAGTGTGAAAAGCGATGAGTCTTGTGAAGTACAGTTTCAAAGAATCTCAGCAGATACTGAACAAGTGAGTATCGACAAACGTCCTGAAGCTTCTATAGATGTACAGTCTATCTTAGCCGAGCTCAATGTAGGCGGTAGCCCAGAACAGCAAGCACAGTTGGCTTTGTTGTTGGAGAAATACTCTTTTGTGTTTGCGAAAGAAGATGAAGACTTGGGTTACACTGACAAAGTACAACATGAGGTCCATCTTATGGACGACATTCCAGTGACACAGCCATACAGACGTATCCCACCCACACAGTACAGTGAAGTCAGAGAACATATTGGCAAACTGTTAAAAAAGGGAGTCATTCAAGAAAGCTCCAGTGCTTATGCTTCGCCAATAGTGCTTGTGAGGAAGGCAGATGGTAGTCTAAGGTTATGTGTCGATTACCGAAAACTCAACTCAAAGACAAGACGTGATGCATTTCCTCTCCCGAGGATTGACGAGAGTTTTGATGCACTAAGGGGTGCACAGTTCTTTTCCACCATTGATCTAGCGAGTGGATACCACCAGGTGGCCATGCATGAGAGAGATAGGGCTAAAACAGCTTTTACTACACCATTTGGTCTCTACGAGTACGTGAGAATGCCCTTTGGTGTTTGTAACGGGCCAGCTACTTTCCAGAGACTTATGCAAGTCACAATGAATGATCTCATTTTTCAGATGCTTCTGGTTTATCTTGACGACATTCTTGTTTTTTCTGAGACATTTGAACAGCACCTGCAAAGACTTGAGACAGTGTTAAAGAGACTAGCAGAGACAGGTCTTAAGGTAAAACCACAAAAGTGTGCATTTTTACAACAGTCAGTGAAGTTTTTGGGCCACCGGGTGTCTGCAGAGGGTGTGGGGACTGACTCTTCCAAGGTCTCCGCTGTTAAGAACTGGGAAGTTCCAGCCACTGTTAAAGAGTTGCAGTCGTTTATTGGGTTCTGCAGTTACTACCGGAGATTCATCAAAGGTTTCTCACAAGTTGCTGGTCCACTACATGACTTAGTAAACAAATGTTCAGGTGTGAAGAAAACAGGAAAAGTAAGTCACCAGGTTGGTGCAAAGTGGTCACCAGAGTGTGAGGCTTCTTTTGAGCAGTTAAAGGAAAAACTTACGTCAGCCCCCATTTTGGGCTTTGCAGATTTCACACAGCCTTTTGTAGTTGAGACAGATGCCAGCCTAAACGGATTGGGAGCTGTGTTGTCAACAGCAGGGGGACAAAAAACGGGTCATAGCATACGCTAGCCGCAGACTACGTCAGGCTGAGAAAAATGACCGGAATTACAGTAGCATGAAGTTGGAGTTACTTGCACTTAAATGGGCGATTACTGAGAAATTCCGGGGTTACTTGCTCGGTGCAAAGTTTGTTATCCTGACTGACAACAACCCGCTCTGCTACCTCCAGACGGCCAAGTTGGGTGCTATAGAGCAGAGGTGGGTAGCACAACTGTCTGTTTTTGATTTTGAGGTTAAGTATCGTCCTGGTTCTAGCAATGCAGCTGCAGATGCACTCTCTAGGCAGGAGTTTGCAGGGGAGCCTGAAACTGACCATGATGCAGAGTTTGACAATTGTGTTGCAGTGTGTAACCCTATTTGGAGAGGAACAGTTTTGGATCCTGGCCTTGCCACTAAAGGTCTTGAGTGCTTCAAAGTGAGACAGATCCGGGTTGCCGAGTCGGTTTCTGGTGAGGATAGTTTGGGGCAAGGCAACACACCTACGCTGCCGGGTTACACTAAGGACGAGCTCATAGGTTTTCAGACCAGTGATTCCACTCTAAAGGGGTTTAGAGCGTTTTGGGATCGGGGGAGGAGGCCAGGGCCTAAAGAGAGGAAAGCCCTGTCAAGTCAGGTAAAAAGACTGTTGAAACAGTGGAGTAAAATACAACAAAGGGACGGGTTGCTATACAGGGTTATTCATGACGCACGTCATGATGAAGTGTGGCAGTTACTTGTGCCTAGTTGTTTGAAGGACCAAGTCTTACAGAATGTACACAACAACATGGGACATCAGGGCATAGAGCGCACTATAAACCTGTTAAGAGAGAGGTGTTTCTGGGTGGGGCTATGTGTCGATGTTGAAAACTGGGTTAAAAACTGTGAGAGGTGCATTCTTACCAAGATGCCGCAGCCAAAAATCCATGCACCAGTTAAAGCCTTTCTGGCCTCTCGACCACTAGAAGTAGTGGCAGTTGATTTTACAGTGTTGGAGCAAGCCTCAGACGGGCGTGAAAATGTCCTGGTTGTGACGGATGTATTCACAAAGTTTACCCAAGCATATCCTACTAAGGATCAGAAAGCTGACACAACAGCTAAAGTTTTGCTGAAGGAGTGGTTCATGAAATATGGGGTTCCAGAAAGACTTCATTCAGACCAAGGTAGAAATTTTGAGAGTGAAGTTATAGCAGAGCTTTGCAGACTCTATGGCAGGGGTGTCCAAACTTTTTTCACTGAGGGCCACATACAGAAAAATCTACGAAGGGCCGGGCCACCTTGCAAAAATAACACATTTATCAGGACATGTAGCTGCTCTGATGTTTCATAGTGTTTTCATAAATTGTAATCCTTCTTCACGGCAACACTTTACTTGCACATTAAACAGATACATTTCCCCTCTTGTTAAATGCCATTGATACACCCAGTGTTTTCTGCTTTTGCGTCCAATGTCCAGCTGGGTGAAAATAGTAGCCAGCTGAGATCCCGACCCTCCTATGGGGGTCCGGGGGTATGCCCCCCCGGGAGATTTTTTTTAAGTTTTTAAAGTGAAATGCATGAATCTGGTGCACTTTGAGAGGGAAATTAAGAGGCTAAAGCTGAAGAATTGTGTATGAAAAAAAATGGAGACACTGTGTCAGATGAATTAGAAGCTATTGGAGAAGGACACATGGATTTTCCATAATAATATTAATTTAAAATAAAATGTTATGCAGGGTCCTCTGGGATGGGCTTGGAGCTATTTTTCTTTTTTGGGACATATTTCTCTGTAATATAATGAGTGCATTTAAATTATTTAAAAATTAAAAGGGCCACATTACATTATATTTTTAAATAAAAAGCGGCCCGCGGGCCGCAGTTGGCCCGCGGGCCGTAGTTTGGACACCCCTGCTCTATGGGGTTAAAAAGACACGGACAACTCCTTACAGGCCACAAGGAAACGGTCAGTGCGAAAGATACAACAGAACACTGCATGATTTGTTGAGGACGCTTCCTCCAGAGAAAAAAAGGCGTTGGCCAGAGCACCTTCCTGAACTAGTGTACGCCTACAATGTCACTCCTCATTCCTCTACGGGGTACTCGCCATATTTTCTGCTTTTTGGGGTGCAGCCACATCTCCCTGTAGATGCATTAATAGGACGTGAGTGTGTTTCAGACAGGAAACAGGACTGGTTGACTGTTCACCAGGAGAGACTTAGACAGGCACATGAGAAAGCGAGAGTGTACTCAGAGCAGAAAGCAGCGGAGAGAATCACACTGCAAAATGAAAAAGTGTATTGTCCTCCTGTCGACATTGGTCAGTTGGTTTTTCTGCGTCATCGCCCTTTAGGTAGACACAAGATTCAAGACGCATGGGGTCCAACAGTTTACAAGGTAGTTGACGTCTACGGTACCACACACACAGTTGAGCCTGTTGAGGGAGGTCCTGTTAAGAGGGTTCATAGGTCAGAGTTGCGTCCTTGTCCCAGACCAGTTCCAAAACCAAGAACTAAAGCTAGGTTGCAGACTAGAACACAGCCTGTAGCCAAGGACATGCCAGAGTCACTTGGACCTGATTTTGTCGTTGTTGAAGAAGTGTTTCCTTCTCAGCTTGTGCAACCACCAAACCTGTTACATGTTGCAGAAAGAGAGAGAGTTGATGTATCAGTATCTTCAGATGAGAGTGACTTTGAGGAATCTAAAGAAAGTTATCCAGATGTGAAAAATGTTGACACCGAAACAGAACATGTGGATAGTGATGTGTATCCAAAGAACAGTGAGGACAGTGATGGTGACAGCACCTCAAATGGGGACGACGGGTATACATTTCCAGTCAATGATTGTGCACAAAGTAAAGCCTATACACCTAGAGCTGCCGTTAGAAAAAGCAAAAGGGCAACAGCTGGGTCTCATTCTAACCCATTTCACCTTCCGAAGTCATCTTGTAATGCTGTTTCAGTCAGCGCAGACAACGAGGTTTGGACGAACGTCTGTACTTCTCTATTCACATTTCTCTTCACAGCCGTTTTGTATGGACTTTTTCGGTGAGAAATAGTGGTTGGGAGGGTACAAAGAGGAACACTTACAACACTTCATTGTTGAGCAAATACAAGCATTGTTGATGTTTTATGTTAGAAATGATCAGAGTAAAGCTGAAGCTGGATTTGAGCTTCTTTAAAGTTCTGTAGTCACCGAGGACGTTGACTTGCTGCAGGGGAGTATGTAACCGGGTGGTACAGCTAATATCTTTATGAATATAACACTTTCAGTTGCAGTACTTGGGAATGGGATTGCGGGTGGTTTGCAATGGGTAGTGTGGCCGTTTGGTCACAGGGTGGCAGTATTGAGTCTTACTATATAGTGCTGCGCCCAATGCATCCTGGTCCCTTCTTCCGTTGTTTACCTCTGGACAGCGTTGGTCTTTTCCGTGAAGACGAGGTATCTCCATTGTTTGCGTTTATAGAGTGGCTTATGGACATATGCTGCCGGTTGTTGCTGTATGGAACAGTTTTATAGCGATACCAGTGAGTATTTGTGTTGGATGGCCGTGTTTGTTTAGGATGTCTGGGGATTTTCGGCGCCAGTCGCCAAACATGGGCGTTCGTTTGCAATGAGATGTATGGCACCACGCGGTGTGTTTGTGAATCGCAGTGTCGTTTAACAGTGTCTATCTTTTAGAGATAACGACTCGGGGGGAAATAAGTCCGCTGGAAACTTCGGGAAGGGCTTGCTTTAGTTCAAGTTGCTGAAATGTAAGTGTTATTCAATGTGTAGTTTAGTATACATCTATTGATGCACTTAGACACATCATCAGTGATGGAACCTGGGGTCATTGGGTGTTTCGGGTCTCGCAACATCATACACCCTCACCCAGGCGACCCAGCCGGGATTGATCAAGTCCCAACTTGTGTCTAAGTAGCATGTACCCACGGATCACCCCTTTTGATCCACAGCCATCTAGAGGCCTTCTCAGCTGCCTCTGTGGTGGTCTTGATGGCCTTTCTCTGGCGTGCACCTGCGATTCCAAACATGCTGTATGCTTTGCAGAGAGATCGCGCTGCAAAGCCTCTACAGCCCACCTCTATTGGCACACACCGGGCACGCCACCCCCGACTGCGGCACTCCTCCACTAAGTTGGCGTACTTGGCACGCTTCCTCTCATTGGCCTCTTCCATGCGCTCTTCCCAGGGAACTGTCAGCTCCAGAAGGACCACCTGTTTTGTTGAATCTGAGAACAGAACTAGGTCTGGTCTCAGGGTGGTTTCCACGATGTGCTCTGGGAATCTGAGCTGCTTTCCCAGGTCGGCCTTCATCTGCCAGTCCGGTGCGGTTCCAAGGAGTCCTGCTGCCCCCCTTGGTTGGGGCTTAGGCTTCTCCCCTGCACGAATGAAAACAATCGCCTGTCTTGCTGGTCGGAGAGGCTTGTTCTGAGTGATGCTGGTGAAGATGGTTTCTGCTATCGCCTTCAACACCTGGTCATGGCGCCAAGTGTAGCGTCCTTCTCCCAGGGCTTTTGGGCAACAGCTGAGGATATGCTCTAGGGTTCCTCTCCTGAGGCACAAAGGACATGATGGTGCGTCAACCTTGCCCCAGCAGAAGAGGTTGGATGGGCTGGGTAAGACGTCATAGACGGACGCAATCAGGAACTTGATCCGGTAAGGCTCAGCTTGCCAAAGCTCAGACCAGGAGATCTTGCGGTCCACTGCCTGTTCCCATCTCGTCCATGCGCCTTGCTGTTTCATCCCCACCATCTGGCTAGCACGCAGTTCCTCCACGCCAGCTCTCACTTCCTCTTGGACCAATCGGCGTCTGTCTTTGCCCAGAACTTTGTCGTAGCGCGTGGTTGCAACGCTGCCAAGCCCTGCTCGTCCAGATGCCACTGGGCCGACCAGCACGCTGTGACGCAAGCGTGACTCCGCCTGCTCGACTGCTTCCTGCGCCCTCCACTTCCTCCCAGTCCTGACTACGATGCCAGCTTTGGAGACCTTCGGATCACTGGATTCCCTGTACTGCAGCACCTCTCTTGCACGGGTAACCATAAACTCCTCATTCAGGCTGCTAATGGGGAGCTTCAGTTTGTTGTTGTGCCCGTACAGAGCGATGCTACTCAGGCTTCGTGGCAGGCCCAGCCATCTACGGAGATAACAGCTGATCCTCCTCTCGAAGCCCTGTACCGTTGTTATAGGGAACTCGTACACCAGCAGGGGCCACAGAATCCTGGGGAGAACACCGTGCTGGTAAATCCAGGCCTTGAATTTACCAGGCAGACCCGACTTGTCCACTGCTGTCAGCCACGCTTCCAGCTCCTGATTTGTGGCCTTGATGGATGCAGCGTCTTTCAGGGTGCAATCAAAGGTCTTTCCGAGGCTCTTGATGGGTTTCTCAGTCACCGATGGAATCTGGGTGCCGTCCAGAGAGAAGCGGAACTTGTCAGTCACTTTCCCTCTCTTCAGCACCAGGGACCTAGATTTTGCAGGCTTGAAACACATCCGAGCCCAGGTGATGATCTTCTCCAAGCCCTGAAGGATCCATCGGCACCCCGGCACTGACGTTGTGGTTACTGTCAGGTCGTCCATAAAGGCTCTGATGGGGGGCTGGCGGACTCCAGACTTGGTGAGCGGACCTCTGCACTCGACTTCGGCTGACTTGACCAGCATGTTCATGGCCAAGGCAAAGAGGATCACTGAAATGGTGCATCCAGTGATGATCCCTTTCTCCAGCCGATGCCACTCAGATGTAACTGTCCCAGAGGTGACTCTCAGCTTGAAACTCTTGTAATAGTCCAAGATAAGGTCCCTGATTTTACCTGGGACATGGTGCCGGTCCAGTGCTGTTTCCACCAGCTTATGAGGAATGGATCCATAAGCATTGGTGAGATCGAGCCACAGCACTGCTAGGTCTCCTTTGCCTTCTCTTGCCTCTCTGATCAACTGCGTGACCACACCTGTATGTTCGAGGCATCCTGGCACCTTTGGGATTCCACCCTTCTGCACAGAGGTGTCGATGTATTCGTTCTTCAGGAGAAACTCCGTCAACCGACGGGATAGGATGGCGAAGAATATCTTCCCCTCAACGCTGAGCAGCGAGATGGTTCGAAACTGCTCGATGTTCTTAGCATTCTCCTCCTTGGGAATCCAGACACCTTCAGCAAATCTCCATTGTTGGGCTACCTTTCCCCTCCTCCAGATAACCCTCAGGATCTTCCACAGCCGGTGAAGGAGTCTGGGACACCTCTTATATAGCTTGTATGGCACTCCGCTTGGTCCAGGGGCTGAGCTGGCTCTGGCTGCCTTGACAACCTCCTGAACCTCCTTCCAACTGGGCTCCTTGCTGTTGAAGTCTGTGGTGGGTCCAGGGGGGTCTATCAAAGATCTGTAGGGACCTAGGTCTTCCTCCCAAGCAGCATCACTGTATGTGTTGCAGAGATGGTTGTCGATCTCCTCTTTGGGACAAACGAGGTTGCCGCTTCGTTTTTGCCCAAGTAACTGCTTGGTGACTCCAAAGGGGTTTGCGATGAAGGCAGACCGCCTCTTGGCCCTCTCTTTCCCCCGCCGTCTGTGCCATTCTGCCCTTCGAAGAGTGGTGAGCTTCTTCCTGAGGATGCCGCGAAGTTCTGATAAGGCATCCCTTTCCTCTTCTCGCGCTACCTTGTACTGCCGCTTCAGGACCCGCAGCTCCTGCCTTAACTGGCTGATCTTCTCTGCCCTACGGTTGTTCATGTAGGGGGTCTTGGTACCCAACTTCTCCACTGTACCAAACCTCTCGACAGCAAGGCTGATGATGATGGTTGCCATGGTTTTGAGCTTCCTGTCTGCGTCGCCCTTGGCTGCTGATTCTAGGATCGTATCCACATCATCATCGAACTGGAGCCACTGTTTCTCCTTACTGGCCGGAGGCCACTTGACCCGACGATGTTCGGTTACTCTGCCTGGGTCTGGGGCTACTGGTACGTGGAGGCTCCGAGCACTGTGGGGTGACTCCGGGCTTGGCTCCTCCTGCGTCTCACCAGGGGTTATCCCTGTGCGCTGTATCAGTTGCTCCTTCAACAAGCATTTCATCTTGGTCTGGTGGATCTTCAGGCCACGCGGGTTTTTGCATACTTTGCCGCAGACACATTCTGCAATCGTTGTCGATAATCCGTTTGCGTTGGTCGATAACTGTAGGTCCGTCCTATTGGGGTGCTCATTCTCCCCCCCTCTCGGGCGCCCCTGGGGGTATATTTCATTAAGGTTTTCCGTAGCTGATTTGGGTACTTCCTCACAGAAGTTGCAGGTTGGGTTGCTGGCCCTTCCTACCCCGGTTGCCGTCTCTCCGAGCTGTCCACTGTCTCTCCAGTTGTCGCCACACTATTCATGGTTGTCATCCAGTCTGTTCCTGAACGTCACTGGCCAGGCCAGGGTAAAATAGTTTAGTATACATCTATTGATGCACTTAGACACATCATCAGTGATGGAACCTGGGGTCATTGGGTGTTTCGGGTCTCGCAACATCATACACCCTCACCCAGGCGACCCAGCCGGGATTGATCAAGTCCCAACTTGTGTCTAAGTAGCATGTACCCACGGATCACCCCTTTTGATCCACAGCCATCTAGAGGCCTTCTCAGCTGCCTCTGTGGTGGTCTTGATGGCCTTTCTCTGGCGTGCACCTGCGATTCCAAACATGCTGTATGCTTTGCAGAGAGATCGCGCTGCAAAGCCTCTACAGCCCACCTCTATTGGCACACACCGGGCACGCCACCCCCGACTGCGGCACTCCTCCACTAAGTTGGCGTACTTGGCACGCTTCCTCTCATTGGCCTCTTCCATGCGCTCTTCCCAGGGAACTGTCAGCTCCAGAAGGACCACCTGTTTTGTTGAATCTGAGAACAGAACTAGGTCTGGTCTCAGGGTGGTTTCCACGATGTGCTCTGGGAATCTGAGCTGCTTTCCCAGGTCGGCCTTCATCTGCCAGTCCGGTGCGGTTCCAAGGAGTCCTGCTGCCCCCCTTGGTTGGGGCTTAGGCTTCTCCCCTGCACGAATGAAAACAATCGCCTGTCTTGCTGGTCGGAGAGGCTTGTTCTGAGTGATGCTGGTGAAGATGGTTTCTGCTATCGCCTTCAACACCTGGTCATGGCGCCAAGTGTAGCGTCCTTCTCCCAGGGCTTTTGGGCAACAGCTGAGGATATGCTCTAGGGTTCCTCTCCTGAGGCACAAAGGACATGATGGTGCGTCAACCTTGCCCCAGCAGAAGAGGTTGGATGGGCTGGGTAAGACGTCATAGACGGACGCAATCAGGAACTTGATCCGGTAAGGCTCAGCTTGCCAAAGCTCAGACCAGGAGATCTTGCGGTCCACTGCCTGTTCCCATCTCGTCCATGCGCCTTGCTGTTTCATCCCCACCATCTGGCTAGCACGCAGTTCCTCCACGCCAGCTCTCACTTCCTCTTGGACCAATCGGCGTCTGTCTTTGCCCAGAACTTTGTCGTAGCGCGTGGTTGCAACGCTGCCAAGCCCTGCTCGTCCAGATGCCACTGGGCCGACCAGCACGCTGTGACGCAAGCGTGACTCCGCCTGCTCGACTGCTGTATAATATGTATAATGAGTCATTTACTGTTTACATTATTAAATGACCTGTTAATGTTTATAGTGGCGAAATATGTGTGTAACGTGATGATTTGTATTTTCTGTTCAGTCATGCCACTGCCGTATTTTATAGGCTAGTATTTTATAGGCTAGTATTTTATAGGCTAGTATTTTATAGGCTAGTATTTTATATGATAGGATTTTATAAGCTAGTCTTTAGCTGTATTTTTCTATTGAAGCCTTTTTCTATATTAGTATTTACTTTATTCATTTCTTTTATGATTCGGTCTCCTAGTGTTAAATTGTAGTGCAACTGTTGAGCACTGTGGGAATAAATAAAGTCTTTTAAATCAAAATATATCACTCTGTCACAATAATTGAAATGTGTTCTATAATAAATTAATGCTACAAAAACCCCGAATTCATTGTGTCCTGTGTGGCAACCAATTCCACGGGCTACACATAAATGACCTGTAGGAGGTAATAATCCTCTGTCCTTAGACGACTGGTGTAGTGAAATAGCTTTGTCATGTCCCCAGTTCCACTTCTGGTCCATTGTCCTGCAGCTAGAAATAGATTAAATGATCTATGTGCGATCAATAAGAGAGGCCAACTTCATCCTCTATATACAGGTCCTTCTCATATAATTAGCATATTGTGATAAAGTTGATTATTTTCCATAATGTAATGATAATAATTGAACTTTCATATATTTTAGATTCATTGCACACCAACTGAAATATTTCAGGTCTTTTGTTGTTTTAATACTGATGATTTTGGCATACAGCTCATGAAAACCCCAAATTCCTATCTCAAAAAATTAGCATATCATGAAAAGGTACTCTAAAGGAGCTCTTAACCTAATCATCTGAATCAACTAATTAACTCTAAACACCTGCAAAAGATTTGTGAGGCTTTTAAAAACTCCCAGCCTGGTTCATTACTCAAAACCGCAATCATGGGTAAGACTGCCGACCTGACTTCTGTCCAGAAGGCCATCATTGACACCCTCAAGCAAGAGGGTAAGACACAGAAAGAAATTTCTGAGCGAATAGGCTGTTCCCAGAGTGCTGTATCAAGGCACCTCAGTGGGAAGTCTGTGGGAAGGAAAAAGTGTGGCAGAAAACGCTGCACAACCAGAAGAGGTGACCGGACCCTGAGGAGGATTGTGGAGAAGGGCCGATTCCAGACCTTGGGGGACCTGCGGAAGCAGTGGACTGAGTCTGGAGTAGAAACATCCAGAGCCACCGTGCACAGGCATGTGCAGGAAATGGGCTACAGGTGCCGCATTCCCCAGGTCAAGCCACTTTTGAACTAGAAACAGCGGCAGAAGCGCCTGACCTGGGCTACAGAGAAGCAGCACTGGACTGTTGCTCAGTGGTCCAAAGTACTTTTTTCGGATGAAAGCAAATTTTGCATGTCATTCGGAAATCAAGGTGCCAGAGTCTGGAGGAAGACTGGGGAAAAGGAAATGCCAAAATGCCTGAAGTCCAGTGTCAAGTACCCACAGTCAGTGATGGTCTGGGGTGCCATGTCAGCTGCTGGTGTTGGTCCACTGTGTTTTATCAAAGGCAGGGTCAATGCAGCTAGCTATCAGGAGATTTTGGAGCACTTCATGCTTCCATCTGCTGAAAAGCTTTATGGAGGTGAAGATTTCATTTTTCAACAAGACCTGGCACCTGCTCACAGTGCCAAAACCACTGGTAAATGGTTTACTGACCATGGTATTACTGTGCTCAATTGGCCTGCCAACTCTCCTGACCTGAACCCCATAGAGAATCTGTGGGATATTGTGAAGAGGAAGTTAAGAGACACCAGACCCAACACTGTGGATGAGCTTAAGGCCGCTATCGAAGCATCCTGGGCCTCCATAACACCTCAGCAGTGCCACAGGCTGATTGCCTCCATGCCACGCCGCATTGAAGCAGTCATTTCTGCGAAAGGATTTCCGACCAAGTTTTGGGTGCATAACTGAACATAATTATTTGAAGGTTGACTTTTTTGTATTAAAAACACTTTTCTTTTATTGGTCGGATGAAATATGCAAATTTTTTGAGATAGGGATTTTTGGTTTTTCTTTACTTTTTTGCCAAAATCATCAATATTAAAACAATAAAAGGCTTGAACTACTTCAGTTGTGTGTAATGAATCTAAAATATATGAAAGTCTAATGTTTATCAGTACATTACAGAAAATATTGAACTTTATCACAATATGCTAATTATATGAGAAGGACCTGTAGATGCCCTGACCAAGATCGTGCCTTGGTTCTTTACTTTGGAACACACCCACTATGCCAGATGGATACCAGTCCACTTGTAGGACACACATCCTGATGTCGAGTAGACCAAACATGGACAATTGGCGTTTGCAAGAGAAGTTAAAGAACTAACTAGTGCTATACACTCACTGGACTAACTAGTGCTATACACTCACTGGCCACTTTATTAGGTACAGTGGTTTTCTTGTTAACACATAAAACGTATCAGCCAATCACATAGCAGCAACTCGATGCATTTAGGACAACATATTACATTTAAAACCGAGCATCAGAATGGGGAAGAAAGTAACTTTGAACATGTTAATGTTGATAGTGCCAAAAGTGATGGTCTGAGTATTTCAGAAACTGCTGATCTACTGGGATTTTCATCCACAACCATCTCTAGAGTTTACAGAGAATGGCCCAAAAAAGAAAAAATATCCGGTGAGCGGCATTTGTGTGGATGAAAATGCCTTGTTGATGTCAGGATGGACATACTGGTTCAAGATGATAGAAAGGCAACATTAACTCAAATAACCACTTGTTACAACCAGGGTATGCAGAATACCATCTCTGAACGCAAAACGCGACCAACCTTGAAGCAGATGGGCTACAGCAGCAGAAGACAGGACAATAAAAGATTAGAAAAATCATGCCTGATTTCTGCTTGGCAAGCTGTGAAACATTCTTGAAAACCATTTGTAAAAAACGTAAGAGCACATTTGAACATAGTTGAAAACATTTATTTCCTCCCTGTGAAAAGTTGAAAAAAAGCAATAAAAATCTTATGAAAGCTTATTCTGAAATTTGCTTCATATTTCAATGCACAACTGGTTTGGCATCCTGAGATCTGCTTGGCAAGCTGTGTAACACTATTGAAAAGCATTTGGGAAAAAAGTTAGAGCATATTTGAACATAGTTGAAAATATGCATTTTCTCACTGTGAAAAGTCCAAAAAAACAATAACAATCTTATGAAAGCTGATTCTGAAATTTGGTTCATATTTCAATGCAAATACTATGTAAAACTTTGTTTGGCATCCTGAGATCTGCTTGGCTAGCTTTGAAACATTCTTGAAAACCATTTGGAAAAAAAGTAAGCACATTTGAACATAGTTGAAACCATTTATTTCCTCCCTGTGAAAAGTTGAGAAAAGCAATAAAAATCTTGTTGATTTAGAAGACAGGACAATAAAAGATTAGAAAAATCATGCCTGGTCTGATGATTCTTGATTTGGTTGCGAAAGTCAGATGGTAGGGTCAGAATTTGGGGTAAACAACATGAAAGCATGGATCCATCCTGCCTTGCTCCATTAACTATGCCACGTTAAAAGTCGCTTAAACCCCCTTTTTCCCCTTCTGATGCTCAGTTTTAACTTCAGCATGTTGTTGCGGCCATGTGATTGGAAGATTAGCTTTTTGTTTTTATAAGCAATTGAACAGGTGTACCTCATAAAGTGGTCGGTGAGTGTAGAAGATGTCTTCCATTCTGTGAAAAGAGCACTGTAGATATTCTTGTATTAGATATTAGGGACGTTGCAGATGAAGCAGTCATTGACACTGTCAACCAGGTTGAGAAACTTGGACGGGACCAGTATGACGCCTATGTCAGTGAATGCCTGGTCAACCAGACAAAGCCAATCAAAGAACACATCAAAAGGAACAGCCTCCCTTTATTCAGCCGGCCTCCAGTCCGAGAAAAGTCCAGGACCCAACAACAGCTCTCATCCCTGCTCCCTGTTCTCTAGGCTTTATATTGTATCCCAGATACGTGATGGAATGGATGAGTTTCTTTTAGCTCGAAAAACCAGGCATGTCCACTGGCATTGTCACAAATGGGCAAGCTAAGAACTGGAACCAAGTCAGACTTGGTGGGCTGTTTGGCAAACCTGATTTCATCACAAGAGAACAAATCCATAGTACAGGTCAACATACTTGATGGGGCTCGTAAACATGCTACGACCTGGTGCTGCTGAGACCTTTTCTAAATATTCACAGAAGGTGTTCTCACCATACAACCTGTCTAAGCTGGAGCATGTCAGCAGAGTGGATGTTGTGTGGATCAATATTTTCCTGACAGTTTAAAGGCGGAAACACGCAGCAAGATAGATGCCAGGAAGGAGAACAGTTCAGCCTTGTTGTCGTCAATGCGCAAAAACTCTGGCCATTTTCGAGGAATGGCACTTGACAGCTCAACTCTTCTACGAACTCCCTGAAGGGCCTGACCTCAACACTGAAAAACAAGTGATTAGCACCCATCATGCTGAAGTCTCAGCCTCGAGATGTAGAAGTTCTTGCACTATGCACACATGAGAAGGCATACTACTGCACCTTGGAGATACTGTGAAGGAAGGGTATAACAGTGTATCAATATGCACAGTTGACACAGATGTGTTAGTACTGGCAGTGACTGCAGCCCACTCTCTCAACATCAATGAGCTGTGGGTTGCCTTTGGAGCTGGAAAGAGTTTTCGGCATGTAGCAGCACACAAGATGGCAACGGGGTTCCATGCCTTTACTGGATCTGACACAGTGTCGTCTTTTGGTGGCAGGGGTAAGAAAAATGTGTGGGATACATGGAGGAGCCAGGAATCTGTCTATCAGGCAAGAAAGCAGCTCTTCACCCAGAAAGGGACATCAATTGAGGGACTTCCAACACAAGCAGCACTGATGCAAGACAAAAAGAGGGCTGCCTATCAAGCTGTTCACTGTTGGGGACATATGATGTTTCAGCCCCTCAACTCCCATCTAGACTACTATGGAAGGCCACAGTCAGATGGGAATTTCACTGGGCCGCACGATACAGGCCTGTTGTAAACTCCTCCGCTGTGAATGCAAAAAGGGGTGCAGTGGACATTGCAAATGTGTCAAGGCAGCACTTCCGTGCACTTTGCCCCTGTGGTGGACTGTGTTTTCAGAAATAATTATAAATGTGTTGATGGTTTTATTGTTATTTAATTCCGTGAATGCCAGATATGTGTGTATGTAGTTTAGCATGTTGTAAATAGTACCATTGCATTCCTCATTCTTGTACAAGTAGAATTAGGCCAATTTTGTATTTTTAAATGATTTATATGCATATGTGTTTTGGGTGTGACCTACAACTTTATGTGAGTAAAAAAGGGCTGCAATTACAAAAACCTCCCCGTGGTGCAGCCTGGGAAACACTGATTGGTACAATCTCATATTGCTTTATGATTATTAATATCAGCAGGCCAATATCTGTATACCTACCCGAGCAATCTAATAAGATGATGATGCCGAAGCGCCATAGACACTCGCCCCCCTCGGGGCCTGCACTGTCAATCGCATCAATCAATATTGAATGATTTTCCAGTTGTAAGGCAGACATACTAGCCATAGCGGCCAAACGCTTTGACAGTGTGCATGCAGGAAACCCACATTGGCCCTGCACAACACCGACCGGCCATCCCTGGAATGAAGCTGGTGGCCGAGATCCGACACAGACAGTATGGGTCAGCTGTCTTCAGCAGACCAAACCTCACCATCGAAGAGGTATGCACCCACACCACCGAAGGGCATATGGAAACCATCACAGTTTCCCTCCCAAACGTCTCTGTCACATCAGTGTACCCCCCAAAAGTCTATTCCTCCACTCTGAACTGCCAGACAGATGCAAGAGGAGATACCACATCAGCATTGGGGACTTCAATGCCCATAGCACATTGTGGGGCTACGCAGTGAACAACCGAGATGGAGAGGAAGTAGAAACCTGGCTCGAGTCAAAACACCTGACCCTGATCCACGATGCCAAACTGCCTAAATCTTTCCACAGCGCCAGATGGAAACGAGGATACAACCCGTACCTTGTTTGTGTGAGCAGCGAATCCAGAGCTGTGAAAGAGGTCCTGGACCCTATCCCCCACACGCAACATCGGCCAATCACCATAACCATCCGATCAGTTCTCCAAGCAACAACCGTCCCTTTCCGCAGAAGGTTTAATCTGTGGAAGGCCAACTGGATGTCATTCCAAAAGGTGACTGAAGACTCCATCCCAGGCATTCCACTACACCCAAACAATTATACCATGTTCACAGAACTGCTGAAAAGGTCAGCCAGGCGACACATACCAAGAGGATGCCAGACTGTCGGAAACATCCCTGTGGTAGGCTTGCCTACTGGAAGCCTACCACAGGGCATACCACGAGGACCCTTTCTCCTCCACCACCATGGAACTCGGAGAGATCCTGCTGAACGCAGTCGGGGAAGATCGGAGGCACGTCTGGAAGGAGCTGATAGAAAACACCAACATGACCAACAACAGCAGGAAGGCATGGGCCACAATCCGCCGCCTTGGTGAAGACCACACCACCCACGCTCACAACAGTCACAGCAAACTCAGTTGCAGCACAGCTGGTGGCAAACGGTCGTAGCCAAGACCGGTGCAGACCCACAGGAGAATACCGCCGGACAGCGGTACCAGACTGCCAACAACCAGCCAGCGCTCTCACCAAGCCCTTCGACCTAGAAGAACTCGAAGTTGCAATGAGCATTCTGAAACCTGGGAAAGCAGCAGGAATCGATGACATACTGGTGTAAATCATACAGCACCTGGGACCAAAAGCGTAGACCTGGCTCCTGGAAATGCTGAACTCATGTATGGCACAGAAAACCATCCCACCAGTATGGAGAAAGGCCAAGACTGTCGCAATTCCCAAACCTGGAAAGGACCCATCATCCCCAAAGAGCTACAGACCCATCTCCCTCCTCTGCGTCACCTACAAGCTCTACGAGAGGCTATTATGCATAGACCCTATGCATAGACCCCAAGCTGACTCAAGACCAAGCTGGCTTCCGCCCTGGCCACTCCTGTGCTGGGCAACTATTGAACCTCACCAACACATCGAGGATGGTTTTGAGCGCAAACTCATCACCGGAGCAGCTTTCATAGACATCACTGCTGCCTACGACACTGTCCAGCACCGCACCATGATCAGGAAACTTTTGGACATGACTGGTGACCTCGACCTGTGCCAAGTCATGAAAAGCCTCCTCAACAACAGGCGCTTCTTCGTCCAACTAGACGATAAGAAGAGCAAATGGAAAGCCCAAAAGAACGGCCTACCACAAGGCAGCGTACTGGCCCCCCTCCTCTTCAACATCTACACCAACGACCAACCACTCCCCCCACAATGCTGCCGCTTCATATACGCTGACGACCTCTGCATCACCACCCAACAGGAGAACTTCCAAAAGATTGAGTCTGTGCTGGAGAGCGCCCTCCAAGAGATGACTACCTACTTTGCTACAAGTCATCTCTTGTTTCATCCACCTGAAACCCAACCCTTCAAAAACCCAACTATGCAGCTTCCATCGGACACACAGCACCCCCACCCCGAATGAAATCCTTCCTGTACACAGTCCCAGACAACCAAAGAAACAGCAAGGACCAATATCTGGAAAGATGAATGGAACCAGCTCTACACACAAGCCCATGACTGGATGGAGAGAGGAATCACCCCAACAGAATGCCTCGCCAGCGGCCATGGCCAAACCTGGAAGACTCTCAACAGGCTACGAGTGGAGCAGGGGAGATGCAAATCACTTCTGAAAGCATGGGGCTACCAGCCAGAAGACAGATGCAGCTGTGGAGCAGTACAAACAATGTCCCACCTACTGCAGTGTGATCACGCCCCCCAGTGCAGCCCCCAGGACCTGGCTGAACCGACCCATCAGCTGTGACCTGCGCCAGATACTGGCAGAACAACATCTAAAGATTGAAACGGACTCGAAGAAGAAGATGTTACTGCTTGCAACTTACCTTACCTGGTACTTTCATTGTGGTAACTGTTTATATCACTTTGCTCCTTCGGAACCTAGAGCAATGTTGACAACTTTTATCACTTTTATCCGTTACACGGATAAAATAGCAACCTATCAAACAGGCTAAACTGATGGCTTTGAAAAAGATATTTACTTTAGTTGTATGCTGACCTTAAATGCTTACAATATAAGGTCAGCATACAACTCATGAACTGATTCTGAATTCATGACAATAGGCATAACTCCGCTAATATTTGAAGGTTTTACCACAATTTTGTTCCCTGAATGCCAGATATATGAAGTTGGCTTTCTAGCATGTTTTAAATGTGTGAGCATTCCCAAGTTATGGGCTTTTTTGTCACATATCCCCTATTCGGAATGGCCTAATTTGGCTCTTTTTGAGGGACTCGGGTAGTTCTTGTAGTGTATTTCATAATGACACATTCTTAGATTACTGATAATCAGGAGATTGCTTAATTGCATGCAGAATTAACGAAGGAAAACCAGAAGAAGAACCCTCTCTGTTTGTGTGTGTGAAGTTGAGACCGGAATGCTGGCTGGTTAGGTTATAGGTCTGCAGGGAAAAACAGCCGTTAAATCATGTTCAGCATATATGTTTTAGAAGGATTTAAGAGCCAATGGGGCTACCAGAACGGTTCATGTAGCGGTCAAGGGCTCTGGACGTACCAGGTATGCATCTTTTTACGAGCCTGAACTAGAGATGCATCTAGTTTACTCAAACAAACCCAGGAACACGTGTAGAACTAATGCTAATTTATGGGACAACGGTCCACCAGTGTTGCTGCAAAAGCACATGGGCAGACATCTTGGTGACAGGCCTTGCAGGCCAGAAGATGATGCTGTAAGAAAGTAGGCAGTGTCCAGATAGTTCGAATTCACCAATCAGACTGATTAAGGGCAGATCGTAGCGAGGGAAACGGACCAATCAGGCCATCACATTTGGGGTTAAAAAGAAGCACACACACGGACAGAGGGAAGGTTGGAATAATGGATTTGGCGAACCGGGCATGGCCAGCCTGGTCTGACACAGGCGCTGGGTTATTTTATCCTAATAAAATACTTCATCCACCTCAACTTACCCTGTCTCAGCAGATTCATTCTATTTCTCAAACTAACACCTTTTATGATGTACCCCGCAGAATATACTACATTCTAAAGAATAACCAAAAAATTCCATTTCGCCCAAAAACAAAAGTGCTCAGGAATCAATTTCATGAACAGGACATTCTAAAGATAAAAAAAATCATTGTTGAGGTTTGTTCTATCTCGGTAGGGGTATCTTGAAGCCTTTTTTGAGCACTTGCTGCTAGACTACTATGTAAAACTTTGTTTGGCATCCTGAGATCTGTTTGGCAAGCTGTGAAACACTCTTGAAAACCATTTGGGGAAGAAGATAGATTACATATTTCAACATAGTTAAAAATATGCATTTTCTCACTGTGAAAAGGCCAAAAAAGCAATAAAAATCTTATGAAAGCTTATACTGAAATTTGGTTCATATTTCAATGCAAATTCTATGTATAACTTTGTTTGGCATCCTGAGTTCTGCTTGGCAAGCTGTGAGACATTCTTGAAAACCATTTGGAAAAAACGTAAGAGCACATTTGAACATAGTTGAAAACATGATCTGCTTTGCAAGCTGTGTAACACTATTGAAAACCATTTGGGAAAAAGGATAGACCATATTTGAACATAGTTGAAAATATGCATTTTCTCACTGTGAAAAGTCCAAAAAAGCAATAAAAATCTTATGAAAGCTTATTCTGAAATTTGGTTCAAATGCAAATACTATGTACAACTGTTTGGCATCCTGAGATCTGCTTGGCCAAAACGTAAGAGCACATTTGAACATAGTTGAAAACATGATCTGCTTGGCAAGCTGTGTAACACTATTGAAAACCATTTGGAAAAAAACGTAAGAGCACATTTGAACATAGTTGAAAACATGCATTTTCTCACTGTGAAAAGTCCAAAAAAGCAATAAAAATGTTATGAAAGCTTATTCTGAAATCTGCTTCATATTTCAATGCAAATACTATGTACAACTGGTTTGGCATCCTGAGATCTGCTTGGCAAGCTGTGAAACATTATTGAAAACCATTTGGAAAAAAACGTAAGAGCAGGGTTAGGGTTAATTTAAACTGTTTTTAATTCTATTTGTGTACCTTGCTTTTAAACAGTATATGTTATTGAATTCTTTGAATGTAAGGCGACCTTGAGAGCTTTTGAAAGGTACCTCGAAATAAAATGTATTACTATTATTATTATCACTTTGAGTGGCGTGACTCGAGATTTCCCCATTACAAATGCAATATGAACTTCATCTTTTTTTTTTAAAGATATTTTTTGGCATTTTTATGCTTTTTTGACAGTGCAGAGAGACAGAGGCGAAATGGGGCAGAGAGGGGAGCGACATGCAGAGAACGACCGCGGGCGGGAATGGAACCCAGGTCCGCTGCTGGGCCCGGCCCGGGAGGGGGACGCCTTACCAACTGAGCTAAAGGCGCCCCCATCTGCGTCATTTGTGATCCCCAGTTAAGTTGCAGTGCCGTGGCCTTGTTCACTAGCATCGCAAAAGTTATGCAATTGTGCAGTTTTCACTTGACCAAAGTTCTTGGGCTTTAGGCATCTGTCAATGTGAAATCTGTCCAGCTGCTCTAGATCTTTAAACCAGGGTTAGGAATTACTTCATCCCATCCATGTTTAGCTTTGCATAGCTGTTGAATGATTTGAGTATGAATGGGGAGAGAAGACCAAGAGGATCATAAACAGAGCTGACAATAGAGAGTATATTCCTTCTGGTATGAGATGCGCTTTTTACAGTCACATTAAAGCTGAAGATATCGCTCTCAATGTCCCAATACATCCCTAGTGCTCTCTCATTAGGCAGCTTCTCCCTGTCCAGATCCAAGTTCTTTACTTGTTTAGCCTCGTCTTCCTCAGGGATGGATGCCAGTACAGCTCGACTGTTGCTAATCCATTTTGTCGACTTGAATCCACCAAGAGAACAGATTTCTCTTAGACTTTTGACAAGATCTATTGCTTGTTCCTCTGTTGGTACCGACTTCAGACAGTCATCAACGTAGAAGTTGGACTTAACTGTGCCAGCTACGTCTCCATCATGGCGGGGCATGACTGTTGTCCTCTGCAGTTTTTTGCAGTGGTGTCTTCTTCGTGAACACGAGCTTGGTGAAACATGCTCTCAATATCTGCCATAATGGCAATGGGCTCTTGGTGGAATCTGAGCAGTACTCCAATGAGCGAGTTTGTCAAGTTTGGGCCCTGAAGTAGTACATTGTTCAATGAGGTGCCTTTATAGGATGATGCACAGTCGAAAACCACACCATTTTTCAGAAACTCAACTTTAGTTTCACGTGGCTGTGCATCCATCTTCTTGCACTCTGATAAAGGATGCTTGGCAGCACAAAAAGCACATGTCTCATAAGGAGCTGCGGACATGTTGTATTTAACAGGTGACCTCTCTGTTGTACTTTTTTCAGTTCTGCTGTCAGACACCATTGCTACTGTGGTAGCAAAGCTGCTTTGCTTGCTCTTAAATGTGCTTGGCTTGGATTCAGCAAATCCAGAATGTCACCAAAGAGTGGATCTTGTAATAGTTTAGCTTGCCTTTCAATATATAGTACAAGGTCCTGTAGTCTTGCCCTCCTTTGGCTTGGCTCTAGAATATCACAAGCTTTTATCCTCCATCTTTCTTTTACTTTATAAGGCAGTTTTGATATGATGAGCCTTAAGTTTGAGGGCAGGTCAAGCTCCCCCATATCCTGCAGCTCCTGCATTGTGTTACAACAGCGTCTTAGAAAGAGTGCATAAGAATGCAGTGCTTTTCCATCCTCTGCCTTTATGTTATCCTAGGTAAGGGCCTTTTCCATGCATTTGCAATCCTTAATTCATCTCCAAAGTGAACCTTTAGCAGTCTCTTAGCCTCTGCAAAACCAACATAATCATTCATATGCAGACAGCTTGTAACCAGCTCTCTGCAGGGCCCAGAGGTGAATTGCTCCAGGTAGTATAACCTGTCAGACAGCTTGTAACCAGCTCTCTGCAGGGCCCAGAGGTGAATTGCTCCAGGTAGTATAACCTGTCCTGATTACTACTGGTCTTGTCCTCAATGCCATGCCGAAATGGCCTTATAAATATTTGGTAGTGATGTATTTTTGTGTTGAAGGACCAATATGTTGGCAATATAATTTTGTCTTTCCATTACCGCTAATAAATGGACATTATTCTTGGTCACTTCAAATCGAGTAGTTGCATGGGTATGAGGTCTAGTAATATACAAAGGTTGAAGTGGCACAGGACTTGGGCTTTGTGTTGGGCTTACATTGTCTGCATGCTCTGGTGGCCTTGGTTGTTGGTGTAACAGCCTCTGGAGTGGGGTTTTTGGCATAGTTCTAATCTCAGCAAATTCAATTGGAGATGGTTCTTCAATATCACTGTCAGGATTTTACTCATCATTTTCCAAATATTCATTCATGCAATCATGTTGTGTTTGTGGTTGAATCAATTGTGGAGTTTTTTGGTCCCTTTTTGGGTTGCAAACACATTATTGTTTTGTTTATTATAGACCCAAAGTTCATGTTTATATAACTCTGTTTGGGCCACCTCTACTCTTAGAGTTAAAGGTTTTAACTTAGCTTTGATTAGTCTGTCTTGTAAATTTTGGTTTTTCTTATATGCTGAAATAATCCTATGGTCTTTTAGTAGACCACTTTGTTCTTTAAATCTTTGGAAGTGATTCTTAAAGGTCTTAGACATTGCTACTGCAGACTGAGAATAAAAAGTAACCAATGGTATTAAAGGATCTAGGTTAATAGATTTAACTGTGAGAAAAGTTTTTTGTATTAGTCTAAGAAAGGTATGAGAATACCCTCTAGTGAGTAATACTTTGCATAACACTTTTGAAGCAGTATGGAAGTCCTCTTGTCTCGTACAGATCCTATGGAATCTAAGGAATTGGGATTTAACCAAGCCTGCAAAAGTATATTTTGGATGGTAGCTACTTTTATTAAGTAGAGCATGTGTATCTGTTTCTTTAAAGAATACTTTAATATCCAGTCTATTAGTCTGATGGAACGTGGGGCCCTTAAAAGTAGTGGTGTCTAAAAAGTCCACCTCAGTTAAGCTGTGTGTTGACTTAATAGTAATGGAGCTGTTGAAATTATTCAGAAAAGAACAAAATGCTTGAAAATCTTGCAGAGAATGCGTCCACACTCCCCAAATATCATCTAGATATCTGAAATAGTGTAGAGGTGGGGGGCCTCAGCTAGAACTAATTGTTCCCACTCAGCCATAAATATATTTGCAAATGAGGGGGCAAACTTCTTCCCCATAGCTGTGCCTGATGTCTGTAGAAAGAATTTGCCATCAAATTCAAAATCATTCCTGGTCAGATTGATATATAACAGTTGCAGTATTTCTTTGTCTGGCCGTTTAGAATTTGGATATTTGTGAAAAGCATTTTTGACTGCCTGCATACCTTGATTTGTGTCTATATTAGTATACAGACTGTCCACATCCATTGTAAATAGTATAGCTTCTGATGGAATTTCCAGTTGTTTGATCTTTTTAACAAAATCATAAGTATCTTTGATATAACTAGGATGTAATATGGAGATGGGATTCAAATATGTCTCCACAAACTCTGCTGTAAAATATGTTTCACTACCACAATCAGATACAATAGGTCTCCCAGGGGGAATAATATTGGGAAGACTCCACTTGTCTTTGGCCTTATGAATCTTAGGTAACATATAAAACAGTCTAGGTCTGGGCTCAGCTTTCCCCATGAGATATGTCCTTTGCTTCATGTTAATGAATTTCTTTTCTTGTAGTTTTTTTTTTTTTTTTTTAAGTATTTCTGTGACTAAAGGCATGGTATCTTTATAAATAGGTTTTTTAAGGTTTTTATAATACTTTGTATCATTAAGTTGCCTGTACCCTTCCCACAGATACTGCTCTCTGTCCATGATAACAACAGAGCTGCCTTTATCTGATGGTTTAATGACAATGTTTTTGTTCTTTTTTAGTTGTTTTAGGGCTTCCAATTCAAATTTATTTATGTTACTAGTGTTACACTTAGCAACATAATTATCCTGGAACCATTCCGTGTCAGCCTGTATGAGTTGCCTTAAGGGCCAGGGCACGGTTGGATCTGGTGGAACCCACGTGGATTGTGGTGTGAATGGCAGTTGTTTAGTTTCTTTGGCATTTTCAAAATGTACAGCCAATTTTAATCTCCTATGGTAGGTTCTGATATCAATTTGTGTTTGGTTTTTAACATTCTTTTCATCTCCTATGATGGGGATAAAATTGAGACCTTTGTTAAGTAGGGAAAGCTGAGCCGCAGTAATATTAAACTTTTTAGACAGTACTATAACATTCTTGTACCCCGTTGTATGTTTGGTTTTCACGGGGCGTTTTCTTTTAACATCTCAACCCAGTGGTGAAGGATGTTTCTGGCCGTGGGGATGGTCCAATGAATGCCATCTTGTTCAGCTACAAAGTCCTTCTCCAGTAGTTTGGGGATGGAGTTGAAGTGGCTCACGATGTGATGGTTGAGACGCATCAGGTTCTGTTGCTCATCTTCTGGGAGGGACTCAGAAAAGTTCAGTTCAGGTATAAGTACAAGGGCTTTGGGAAAAGCAATCTCTGCCATTCTAACCGCCCTCTGTAGTTGCACCACACCTGCTTCGTCAGTTCTCTGGATCCTGTTATTTATGCCAAAAGACAATATAAGTGTTTCAACCAGATCTGTGTGTATTGTTTTAGCCAATATGGCTTCTGCATGTCTGAATGTAGCACCTGGGTATGACTCTATTTGGAGGTCTGGTTCTTGAAATGGTGGTATTCTACATGCGTTGGAATCTCCCATAATAAGCCATTTTTTACAGGGAGTAAGAGTCCAGTCTTTCATTTTGTTCTTTCCTGTGCTCAAATGTCTGAATGGTCTGTACACTGGTGATGATGCATTGCTAACAGGTGCCTTAAAATTAAGTTTAGTCTGTGCTGCAAATTGGCCTATGTTAGGTGTGGCATGTGTGTTACCTATTACTATAGGTGGTGTACAAGTAGGTGAAGTCTTGCTGGTCCTGGGTTCAGGGTTGGAGGATGTGGGGCTGTCCTCAACCAATGTGACGGATTCTGTAGATTCTACACTGGATGGCCTGTAGGGAGCGTTGGCATCCGACCAATACTCAAAGGCACTGCAGTCCTCAGCGTAAGGCCCAGGGCTGGTGTGTCGAGACCTAGGTTTTCTTGCATCCAAAGGGGAGGTCCGTTCTGAGTAGGAGGGGGGTGGACGGGAGGAGGAAGAGAGTGAGGGGTGGGCTGGGGAGTGGGAAGAGGGATGGGGTGGGTGGTGGTGGAGTGAGGGGGGGGGAGGGAGGGAGAAGATGAGACCCTTGTATCCTCTGGTGTTGCCTGTCTGGCCTGAAGCTCGTCTGTGTCTAGTTGTTGTTCGTCCTGTAGGGGCTCTGTATGTAGTGGTTGCACCTGTTGCACCTCAGGGATCCTCCTCGTGGACTGCTGGATCTTGGGCTGTGTTCCTCTCACCTGTGGCTCCCTCTGGCATGGCTCCGCAGACACAACTGGTGTCTGTCGAGTCCGCAGGCTGGGCCTCAAGGATGAGGGGCCAGCCCGAGCTGGTTCCACAGTCTCCTGTGGTGTGATATGGTTCAACTTCTGAGTGGCCTTCCTGGGTCTGTAAGTAACCTGTTGTTGACTCACAGGGGCTCTGGCAACCTGTGTGGTGGATCTGGCAACTGGAGTAGATAGCTTATTAGACAGCAATTTATGCACTTTGTCAATCGTTTGTTGACTGAGTCTCTGGCCCAGTTGTTTTTTCGCCCATGTAGTAGCCACACTGAAAGGTTCCCTCCATTCTCCATTGTTAATCTGTGTCATGATTTGTAGATCTGTGTCCAAGCACTCCTGGTAGTGCTCCCTCAAGATAAGCAACGTCTCATGTTCCCATTGTTTGGCATTACCCTCTATAAGTGACATAGTTCTCGGGTTAGGTATATGAAAAGTTGTAAACAGCCGTAGGGTCCAAGGTATTAACTGTAGGCTGTGGGTACACAGACAGAGCATCAATTATAAAACCCAACAAATCCCAGTGACATATAGTAGATGGAGTATTAAGTTCCGGTCTACAGGTACACGGTTAGGTTTAGAGAAGGTATAGGGGGATGTTAGATTAGTATCAACACATCATATATAACAGGGCTTAAATGGAGCAATATAAGGGGTAAGTAGCCAAACAGAAGAGGCCATGGAAACCTACCAATGGATGGTTATGATGGGGAAAGGTAGGTAAGCTGTTGACAATATTGTCTACACATACTGCCTGATAAGGCTTAGTAGTAGTGTTATGGACATTATACATACTTAAATAAGCATTTCAACCCATTAAAGCATTCCTTTGTGAAGGCCCAGCCTGGACTCAAAGCTGTCAAAGCATAATTATTCCGTCTTACTACTTAAATCATGCCATAATGTATAGATGTGTTGATCTGTATATACACACTTAAATACACATTTCAGCTAATCACACGCTTTATCTGTTAGGCCTAAACAATACATAGATCTTACTCATTGTCCCAAGGAAGTGGAGTTATATTATAGTGCTGAGAAGTCTTCCTCTTGGGCCTCACAGGGGAGAGGAGGGATGATGGCCTTCAGTGGAGAAGCAGCTGGTGGGCATGATGTCATCTCCAAGTAGGATGTCCCTCTGTGGTGGTAATGCAGACCATGCAGGGTTGGTGGAAGTACTCTTCTCCTCATCTGGGGTCTGTATTGGTCTCAGACTGGAGAGGACTGGGGGGCCCATGCAGGTGGAGGCTTTAAGGGTTTTTCTGGACGTATTTTGTTGAAAGTAAGTATATGGATTCATCTGGATAACACAGTCATCTGCCATGGTGGAAGAGGAATGGACCCTGGGCAGTCGTAAAGGTGGGTGGCCTTAGCCTTACATATATGATCCAATGCTGCCCTCTTGTGGCTCGGAGGTGTAATAAATATCAATGCAAAATTGTGCTATTGATATATCAAAATAAATGTTTTTTTACTCTGTAATTGCAATGCCAATCTCCTGTCTCTTCCAGTGCATGACAACACAATAAACAACAAGTCCAGATAAAAGAAAAACATTCTTATTCCCATGCATTGTGGCTAAAAAAGAGAAATCAATATTTACAAGCTCATAAAGGCAGTACTGGCTGGGGTTAGGTTTAAGAAAAGTAGTAAACAGCCATAGGCTGTTTACTGGTTTGTGCACACGCTAGGATTTATGATGTCATAAGTATGTATCTCTCATAAGGCCTTATAATATGCAAAGGTAAGTAAGTATAAGATTGCCTCACTGAGGCCTTTGGGTCCAAGGTATTAAGTGTAGGCTGGTGAGTACACAGACAGAGCATCAATCATAAAATCCAACATATCCCAGTGACTTATGGTAGATGGAGTATTTAGGTTCAGGTCTACAGGTACACGGTTAGGTTTAGAGAAGGTATAGGGGGTTGTTAGATAAGTCTCAACATATATAACAAGGCTTAAATAGAGCAATATAAGGGGTAAGTAACTCAACAGAAGAGGTCATGACAAGCCTGCCAATGGATGATTATAATGGGGAAAGGTAAGTAAGATGTTAACAATATTGTCTGCACATACTGCCTGATGAGGCTTAGTAGTAGTGTTATGGACATATATGTTTATACACACTTAAATAAGCATTTCAACCCATTAAAGCATTCCTTTCCCAACTGGGCTCAAAGCTGTAAAAGCACAATTATTCCCTCTTACTACCATAATGATGCCATAATGTATAGATATGTTAATCTCTATATACACACTTAAATACACATTTCAACTAAACACACCTTAATCTGTTAGGCCTACACAATACATATATCTTACTCATAGCCCCAAGGAAGTGGGGTTACATGATAGTGCTAAGGATTCTTCATCTTGGACCTCACAAGGAAAAGGAGGGATGGTGACCTTCAATGGAGAAGCAGCTGGCAGGCCCGATGTCATCTCCAAGTAGGATGTCCCTCTGTGGTGGTAATGCAGACCATGCAGGGTTGGTGGAGGTACTCTTCTCCTCATCTGGGGTCTGTATTGGTCTCAGACTGGAGAGGACTGGGGGGGCCCATGCAGGTGGAGGCTTTAAGGGTTTTTCTGGACGTATTTTGTTGAAAGTAAGTATATGGATTCATCTGGATAACACAGTCATCTGCCATGGTGGAAGAGGAATGGACCCTGGGGTGCAGGCACGTGCCTGGGGCCCTCCCAAACAGGCGCCTGGTATACCAAACTTGGTCTTGTAGCGGCGATAGCTTAGCATTAGCAACATGGCGGTGGTATGTTAGCATTTAGCTTAAAAACAGTTTGAAAAGAAAAGAGGCTTTACCAAACTGCTGCTGCAGACGTCCTTTATTTTCGAAACCTTTAACAGCGACGTTTCGACCAATTTCGGTCTTCTTCAGGCTTGCAAAGGTTTAAAGCACTTACAAAAATTGTGTGAGACGAGCCCAGGCTTGTAGGCATGGCGGGCATCGTGTCTGAAAAGAGAGAGGAGAGGCTTTGCGGCAGTCGTAAAGGTGGGTGGCCTTAGCCTTACATATATGATCCAATGCTGCCCTCTTGTGGCTCGGAGGTGTAATAAATATCAATGCAAAATTGTGCTATTGATATATCAAAATAAATGTTTTTTTACTCTGTAATTGCAATGCCAATCTCCTGTCTCTTCCAGTGCATGACAACACAATAAACAACAAGTCCAGATAAAAGAAAAACATTCTTATTCCCATGCATTGTGGCTAAAAAAGAGAAATCAATATTTACAAGCTCATAAAGGCAGTACTGGCTGGGGTTAGGTTTAAGAAAAGTAGTAAACAGCCATAGGCTGTTTACTGGTTTGTGCACACGCTAGGATTTATGATGTCATAAGTATGTATCTCTCATAAGGCCTTATAATATGCAAAGGTAAGTAAGTATAAGATTGCCTCACTGAGGCCTTTGGGTCCAAGGTATTAAGTGTAGGCTGGTGAGTACACAGACAGAGCATCAATCATAAAATCCAACATATCCCAGTGACTTATGGTAGATGGAGTATTTAGGTTCAGGTCTACAGGTACACGGTTAGGTTTAGAGAAGGTATAGGGGGTTGTTAGATAAGTCTCAACATATATAACAAGGCTTAAATAGAGCAATATAAGGGGTAAGTAACTCAACAGAAGAGGTCATGACAAGCCTGCCAATGGATGATTATAATGGGGAAAGGTAAGTAAGATGTTAACAATATTGTCTGCACATACTGCCTGATGAGGCTTAGTAGTAGTGTTATGGACATATATGTTTATACACACTTAAATAAGCATTTCAACCCATTAAAGCATTCCTTTCCCAACTGGGCTCAAAGCTGTAAAAGCACAATTATTCCCTCTTACTACCATAATGATGCCATAATGTATAGATATGTTAATCTCTATATACACACTTAAATACACATTTCAACTAAACACACCTTAATCTGTTAGGCCTACACAATACATATATCTTACTCATAGCCCCAAGGAAGTGGGGTTACATGATAGTGCTAAGGATTCTTCATCTTGGACCTCACAAGGAAAAGGAGGGATGGTGACCTTCAATGGAGAAGCAGCTGGCAGGCCCGATGTCATCTCCAAGTAGGATGTCCCTCTGTGGTGGTAATGCAGACCATGCAGGGTTGGTGGAGGTACTCTTCTCCTCATCTGGGGTCTGTATTGGTCTCAGACTGGAGAGGACTGGGGGGGCCCATGCAGGTGGAGGCTTTAAGGGTTTTTCTGGACGTATTTTGTTGAAAGTAAGTATATGGATTCATCTGGATAACACAGTCATCTGCCATGGTGGAAGAGGAATGGACCCTGGGGTGCAGGCACGTGCCTGGGGCCCTCCCAAACAGGCGCCTGGTATACCAAACTTGGTCTTGTAGCGGCGATAGCTTAGCATTAGCAACATGGCGGTGGTATGTTAGCATTTAGCTTAAAAACAGTTTGAAAAGAAAAGAGGCTTTACCAAACTGCTGCTGCAGACGTCCTTTATTTTCGAAACCTTTAACAGCGACGTTTCGACCAATTTCGGTCTTCTTCAGGCTTACAAAGGTTTAAAGCACTTACAAAAATTGTGTGAGACGAGCCCAGGCTTGTAGGCATGGCGGGCATCGTGTCTGAAAAGAGAGAGGAGAGGCTTTGCGGCAGTCGTAAAGGTGGGTGGCCTTAGCCTTACATATATGATCCAATGCTGCCCTCTTGTGGCTCGGAGGTGTAATAAATATCAATGTAAAATTGTGCTATTGATATATCAAAATAAATGTTTTTTTACTCTGTAATTGCAATGCCAATCTCCTGTCTCTTCCAGTGCATGACAACACAATAAACAACAAGTCCAGATAAAAGAAAAACATTCTTATTCCCATGCATTGTGGCTAAAAAAGAGAAATCAATATTTACAAGCTCATAAAGGCAGTACTGGCTGGGGTTAGGTTTAAGTTTGTGCACATGCTAGGATTTATGATGTCATAAGTATGTATCTCTCATAAGGCCTTATAATATGCAAAGGTAAGTAAGTATAAGATTGCCTCACTGAGGCCTTTGGGTCCAAGGTATTAAGTGTAGGCTGGTGAGTACACAGACAGAGCATCAATCATAAAATCCAACATATCCCAGTGACTTATGGTAGATGGAGTATTTAGGTTCAGGTCTACAGGTACACGGTTAGGTTTAGAGAAGGTATAGGGGGTTGTTAGATAAGTCTCAACATATATAACAAGGCTTAAATAGAGCAATATAAGGGGTAAGTAACTCAACAGAAGAGGTCATGACAAGCCTGCCAATGGATGATTATAATGGGGAAAGGTAAGTAAGATGTTAACAATATTGTCTGCACATACTGCCTGATGAGGCTTAGTAGTAGTGTTATGGACATATATGTTTATACACACTTAAATAAGCATTTCAACCCATTAAAGCATTCCTTTCCCAACTGGGCTCAAAGCTGTAAAAGCACAATTATTCCCTCTTACTACCATAATGATGCCATAATGTATAGATATGTTAATCTCTATATACACACTTAAATACACATTTCAACTAAACACACCTTAATCTGTTAGGCCTACACAATACATATATCTTACTCATAGCCCCAAGGAAGTGGGGTTACATGATAGTGCTAAGGATTCTTCATCTTGGACCTCACAAGGAAAAGGAGGGATGGTGACCTTCAATGGAGAAGCAGCTGGCAGGCCCGATGTCATCTCCAAGTAGGATGTCCCTCTGTGGTGGTAATGCAGACCATGCAGGGTTGGTGGAGGTACTCTTCTCCTCATCTGGGGTCTGTATTGGTCTCAGACTGGAGAGGACTGGGGGGGCCCATGCAGGTGGAGGCTTTAAGGGTTTTTCTGGACGTATTTTGTTGAAAGTAAGTATATGGATTCATCTGGATAACACAGTCATCTGCCATGGTGGAAGAGGAATGGACCCTGGGGTGCAGGCACGTGCCTGGGGCCCTCCCAAACAGGCGCCTGGTATACCAAACTTGGTCTTGTAGCGGCGATAGCTTAGCATTAGCAACATGGCGGTGGTATGTTAGCATTTAGCTTAAAAACAGTTTGAAAAGAAAAGAGGCTTTACCAAACTGCTGCTGCAGACGTCCTTTATTTTCGAAACCTTTAACAGCGACGTTTCGACCAATTTCGGTCTTCTTCAGGCTTACAAAGGTTTAAAGCACTTACAAAAATTGTGTGAGACGAGCCCAGGCTTGTAGGCATGGCGGGCATCGTGTCTGAAAAGAGAGAGGAGAGGCTTTGCGGCAGTCGTAAAGGTGGGTGGCCTTAGCCTTACATATATGATCCAATGCTGCCCTCTTGTGGCTCGGAGGTGTAATAAATATCAATGCAAAATTGTGCTATTGATATATCAAAATAAATGTTTTTTTACTCTGTAATTGCAATGCCAATCTCCTGTCTCTTCCAGTGCATGACAACACAATAAACAACAAGTCCAGATAAAAGAAAAACATTCTTATTCCCATGCATTGTGGCTAAAAAAGAGAAATCAATATTTACAAGCTCATAAAGGCAGTACTGGCTGGGGTTAGGTTTAAGAAAAGTAGTAAACAGCCATAGGCTGTTTACTGGTTTGTGCACACGCTAGGATTTATGATGTCATAAGTATGTATCTCTCATAAGGCCTTATAATATGCAAAGGTAAGTAAGTATAAGATTGCCTCACTGAGGCCTTTGGGTCCAAGGTATTAAGTGTAGGCTGGTGAGTACACAGACAGAGCATCAATCATAAAATCCAACATATCCCAGTGACTTATGGTAGATGGAGTATTTAGGTTCAGGTCTACAGGTACACGGTTAGGTTTAGAGAAGGTATAGGGGGTTGTTAGATAAGTCTCAACATATATAACAAGGCTTAAATAGAGCAATATAAGGGGTAAGTAACTCAACAGAAGAGGTCATGACAAGCCTGCCAATGGATGATTATAATGGGGAAAGGTAAGTAAGATGTTAACAATATTGTCTGCACATACTGCCTGATGAGGCTTAGTAGTAGTGTTATGGACATATATGTTTATACACACTTAAATAAGCATTTCAACCCATTAAAGCATTCCTTTCCCAACTGGGCTCAAAGCTGTAAAAGCACAATTATTCCCTCTTACTACCATAATGATGCCATAATGTATAGATATGTTAATCTCTATATACACACTTAAATACACATTTCAACTAAACACACCTTAATCTGTTAGGCCTACACAATACATATATCTTACTCATAGCCCCAAGGAAGTGGGGTTACATGATAGTGCTAAGGATTCTTCATCTTGGACCTCACAAGGAAAAGGAGGGATGGTGACCTTCAATGGAGAAGCAGCTGGCAGGCCCGATGTCATCTCCAAGTAGGATGTCCCTCTGTGGTGGTAATGCAGACCATGCAGGGTTGGTGGAGGTACTCTTCTCCTCATCTGGGGTCTGTATTGGTCTCAGACTGGAGAGGACTGGGGGGGCCCATGCAGGTGGAGGCTTTAAGGGTTTTTCTGGACGTATTTTGTTGAAAGTAAGTATATGGATTCATCTGGATAACACAGTCATCTGCCATGGTGGAAGAGGAATGGACACTGGGGTGCAGGCACGTGCCTGGGGCCCTCCCAAACAGGCGCCTGGTATACCAAACTTGGTCTTGTAGCGGCGATAGCTTAGCATTAGCAACATGGCGGTGGTATGTTAGCATTTAGCTTAAAAACAGTTTGAAAAGAAAAGAGGCTTTACCAAACTGCTGCTGCAGACGTCCTTTATTTTCGAAACCTTTAACAGCGACGTTTCGACCAATTTCGGTCTTCTTCAGGCTTACAAAGGTTTAAAGCACTTACAAAAATTGTGTGAGACGAGCCCAGGCTTGTAGGCATGGCGGGCATCGTGTCTGAAAAGAGAGAGGAGAGGCTTTGCGGCAGTCGTAAAGGTGGGTGGCCTTAGCCTTACATATATGATCCAATGCTGCCCTCTTGTGGCTCGGAGGTGTAATAAATATCAATGCAAAATTGTGCTATTGATATATCAAAATAAATGTTTTTTTACTCTGTAATTGCAATGCCAATCTCCTGTCTCTTCCAGTGCATGACAACACAATAAACAACAAGTCCAGATAAAAGAAAAACATTCTTATTCCCATGCATTGTGGCTAAAAAAGAGAAATCAATATTTACAAGCTCATAAAGGCAGTACTGGCTGGGGTTAGGTTTAAGAAAAGTAGTAAACAGCCATAGGCTGTTTACTGGTTTGTGCACACGCTAGGATTTATGATGTCATAAGTATGTATCTCTCATAAGGCCTTATAATATGCAAAGGTAAGTAAGTATAAGATTGCCTCACTGAGGCCTTTGGGTCCAAGGTATTAAGTGTAGGCTGGTGAGTACACAGACAGAGCATCAATCATAAAATCCAACATATCCCAGTGACTTATGGTAGATGGAGTATTTAGGTTCAGGTCTACAGGTACACGGTTAGGTTTAGAGAAGGTATAGGGGGTTGTTAGATAAGTCTCAACATATATAACAAGGCTTAAATAGAGCAATATAAGGGGTAAGTAACTCAACAGAAGAGGTCATGACAAGCCTGCCAATGGATGATTATAATGGGGAAAGGTAAGTAAGATGTTAACAATATTGTCTGCACATACTGCCTGATGAGGCTTAGTAGTAGTGTTATGGACATATATGTTTATACACACTTAAATAAGCATTTCAACCCATTAAAGCATTCCTTTCCCAACTGGGCTCAAAGCTGTAAAAGCACAATTATTCCCTCTTACTACCATAATGATGCCATAATGTATAGATATGTTAATCTCTATATACACACTTAAATACACATTTCAACTAAACACACCTTAATCTGTTAGGCCTACACAATACATATATCTTACTCATAGCCCCAAGGAAGTGGGGTTACATGATAGTGCTAAGGATTCTTCATCTTGGACCTCACAAGGAAAAGGAGGGATGGTGACCTTCAATGGAGAAGCAGCTGGCAGGCCCGATGTCATCTCCAAGTAGGATGTCCCTCTGTGGTGGTAATGCAGACCATGCAGGGTTGGTGGAGGTACTCTTCTCCTCATCTGGGGTCTGTATTGGTCTCAGACTGGAGAGGACTGGGGGGGCCCATGCAGGTGGAGGCTTTAAGGGTTTTTCTGGACGTATTTTGTTGAAAGTAAGTATATGGATTCATCTGGATAACACAGTCATCTGCCATGGTGGAAGAGGAATGGACCCTGGGGTGCAGGCACGTGCCTGGGGCCCTCCCAAACAGGCGCCTGGTATACCAAACTTGGTCTTGTAGCGGCGATAGCTTAGCATTAGCAACATGGCGGTGGTATGTTAGCATTTAGCTTAAAAACAGTTTGAAAAGAAAAGAGGCTTTACCAAACTGCTGCTGCAGACGTCCTTTATTTTCGAAACCTTTAACAGCGACGTTTCGACCAATTTCGGTCTTCTTCAGGCTTACAAAGGTTTAAAGCACTTACAAAAATTGTGTGAGACGAGCCCAGGCTTGTAGGCATGGCGGGCATTGTGTCTGAAAAGAGAGAGGAGAGGCTTTGCGGCAGTCGTAAAGGTGGGTGGCCTTAGCCTTACATATATGATCCAATGCTGCCCTCTTGTGGCTCGGAGGTGTAATAAATATCAATGCAAAATTGTGCTATTGATATATCAAAATAAATGTTTTTTTACTCTGTAATTGCAATGCCAATCTCCTGTCTTTTCCAGTGCATGACAACACAATAAACAACAAGTCCAGATAAAAGAAAAACATTCTTATTCCCATGCATTGTGGCTAAAAAAGAGAAATCAATATTTACAAGCTCATAAAGGCAGTACTGGCTGGGGTTAGGTTTAAGAAAAGTAGTAAACAGCCTTAGGCTGTTTACTGGTTTGTGCACACGCTAGGATTTATGATGTCATAAGTATGTATCTCTCATAAGGCCTTATAATATGCAAAGGTAAGTAATTATAAGATTGCCTCACTGAGGCCTTTGGGTCCAAGGTATTAAGTGTAGGCTGGTGAGTACACAGACAGAGCATCAATCATAAAATCCAACATATCCCAGTGACTTATGGTAGATGGAGTATTTAGGTTCAGGTCTACAGGTACACGGTTAGGTTTAGGGTGTATTCACACATGGGAAGTCCGTTAGTTCACTTGCTTTGGTCCAGACCAAATAGAATTTGGATTTTTTTTTTTGGTGTGGTCCACTTTCATATTGCCCCTTTTGCAAGTGAACCAGCATTACGAAGCAAAACCACACGTGATCTGAGGTCATTCATTCATTGGACAGACATTCTGGGGTGGAGAGAAGCAGGAAGAACGAAGTAAAAACTGCGAATTTATCATTGATATAATATGGGGTTAAAAATAATAAAAATGCCTACATCTAGCCTATAAATAAAGAAGAAAAACATCAAATTATTGTTGTTTCATATGGTTATAATATGTAGCCCTATGACAATGCCACGTTATGTGGCTTCTAGCCTACGATGTGAAACATAATTTTTACTGTATTTTTGCTGCTGGAAGCGCGGCTCGCGTGAAGAATAGGCTCAAACTGAAACACAGCTGATTAAGCTGTGTATCAGCTGGGTGTCAGTTCGGCGCAGTTCAGCACCAAACTCACACAGGGACAGTATTGACGGTCCCGTTGGGAAGAACAATAAAAACACACACTTCATGCAAAGCGCAGCGTGAACCTGTTGGCACTGTAGGCTACGGGAGACGCTCCTCTCCATCTGATCGCTGAACATATCAGCATGTGTACGCCGCACGCGTCATTATCAAATGTAATATTTTCGCCCGGTCAAACCACAACTAATCTTCCTAACAATGGCGACAACAACACTTTCCCATAATGTGAAGCTGATGGCGATTTATTAAAAAAGAAAAGAAAGAAAAGGCGCAGTGCTTCCTGCAATTGGGTTGGATCGAGTCCGGCCAAATTCACACCACAAACGAACTGCAGCAGAGTGCGTTTCGAAGCGCATCGAGACCACCTCTTCAGCTGGGTCTCGGAGCGTTTGTTTGGTCCGCCCCCGAGTGCGATTGCTGTATTCACACCTGTCTGAAAGATGCGCACCGAAGGTGGAAGTGCACCTGAGTTCGTTTCAACCGAACTAAACACAGCATGTGTGAATACACCCTTAGAGAAGGTATAGGGGGTTGTTAGATAAGTCTCAACACATCATATATAACAAGGCTTAAATAGAGCAATATAAGGGGTAAGTAACTCAACAGAAGAGGTCAAGACAAGCCTGCCAATGGATGATTATAATGGGGAAAGGTAAGTAAGATGTTAACAATATTGTCTGCACATACTGCCTGATGAGGCTTAGTAGTAGTGTTATGGACATATATGTTTATACACACTTAAATAAGCATTTCAACCCATTAAAGCATTCCTTTCCCAACTGGGCTCAAAGCTGTAAAAGCACAATTATTCCCTCTTACCACCATAATGATGCCATAATGTATAGATATGTTAATCTCTATATACACACTTAAATACACATTTCAACTAAACACACCTTAATCTGTTAGGCCTACACAATACATATATCTTACTCATAGCCCCAAGGAAGTGGGGTTACATGATAGTGCTAAGGATTCTTCATCTTGGACCTCACAAGGAAAAGGAGGGATGGTGACCTTCAATGGAGAAGCAGCTGGCAGGCCCGATGTCATCTCCAAGTAGGATGTCCCTCTGTGGTGGTAATGCAGACCATGCAGGGTTGGTGGAGGTACTCTTCTCCTCATCTGGGGTCTGTATTGGTCTCAGACTGGAGAGGACTGGGGGGGCCCATGCAGGTGGAGGCTTTAAGGGTTTTTCTGGACGTATTTTGTTGAAAGTAAGTATATGGATTCATCTGGATAACACAGTCATCTGCCATGGTGGAAGAGGAATGGACCCTGGGGTGCAGGCACGTGCCTGGGGCCCTCCCAAACAGGCGCCTGGTATACCAAACTGGTTTGAGCACACGCTAGGATTTATGATGTCATAAGTGATCTGCTTGGCAAGCCATGAAAGACTCTTAAAACCATCTGGAACAAAAGTTACAGCACATTTGAACAAAGTTGAAAATTAGCCTTACTTCAGTGAGAGCTGCAGAAAGAAGCAATAAAATTTCACTGAAAGCTTATGATAAAATTGACTTAAGATTTCAATGCAAATACTATATATAACTAGTTTAGCATGCTGAGTTCTGCTTGGCAAGCCATGAAAGACTCTTGAAAACCATTTGGAACAAAAGTTACAGCACATTTGAACAAAGTTGAAAATTAGCCTTATTTCAGTGAGAGCTGCAGAAAGAAGCAATAAAATTTCACTGAAAGCTGATGATAAAATTGACTTAATATTTCAATGCAAATACTATATATAACTAGTTTAGCATGCTGAGTTCTGCTTGGCAAGCCATGAAAGACTCTTGAAAACCATTTGGAACAAAAGTTACAGCACATTTGAACAAAGTTGAAAATTAGCCTTATTTCAGTGAGAGCTGCAGAAAGAAGCAATAAAATTTCACTGAAAGCTGATGATAAAATTGACTTAATATTTCAATGCAAATACTATATATAACTAGTTTAGCATGCTGAGTTCTGCTTGGCAAGCCATGAAAGACTCTTGAAAACCATTTGGAACAAAAGTTACAGCACATTTGAACAAAGTTGAAAATTATCCTTATTTCAGTGAGAGCTGCAGAAAGAAGCAATAAAATTTCACTGAAAGCTGATGATAAAATTGACTTAATATTTCAATGCAAATACTATATATAACTAGTTTAGCATGCTGAGTTCTGCTTGGCAAGCCATGAAAGACTCTTGAAAACCATTTGGAACAAAAGTTACAGCACATTTGAACAAAGTTGAAAATTATCCTTATTTCAGTGAGAGCTGCAGAAAGAAGCAATAAAATTTCACTGAAAGCTGATGATAAAATTGACTTAAGATTTCAATGCAAATACTATATATAACTAGTTTAGCATGCTGAGTTCTGCTTGGCAAGCCATGAAAGACTCTTGAAAACCATTTGGAACAAAAGTTACAGCACATTTGAACAAAGTTGAAAATTAGCCTTATTTCAGTGAGAGCTGCAGAAAGAAGCAATAAAACTTCACTGAAAGCTGAAAAAAAGTTTGAGCAAAATTTTTCTTTTTGGTGGAAGATTATATTTTGAGAGGAAGATTTTTTTTATCACAGGAAGATTTTTTTTATCGACATTTGTTTTTTTTGGAGGAAGAATTTTTTTTCGGTTGACAGTGGGAATTCTTTTTTTGAAGGCAAATGAAAACTGCTTCTGAAATCTGCTTTATATTTCAATGCAAATAATTGAAAGTACAACTTGTTTGGAATCCTGAGTTCAGCTTGGCAAGCTGTGAAAGACTCTTGAAAACCATTTGGAAAAAAAGTTTGGGCAAAATTTTTGTTTTTGGTGGAATACTATATTTTGAGAGGAAGATTTTTTTAACATAGGAAGAATTTTTTTACGATTTTTTTTTTCTGAAGGAAGAATTTTTTTGATGTGACTGTTATAGGGAACTTTTTTTTTTTTCAAAGGCAAATGAAAACTGCTTCCAAAATGTTCTTAATATTTCAATACAAACACTATGTACAACTTGTTTGGCATCCTGAGTTCAGCTTGGCAAGCTGTGAAAGACTCTTGAAAACCATTTGGAAAAAAAGTTCGAGCAAAATTTTCTTTTTGGTGGAAGATTATATTTTGAGATGAAGATTTTTTTTAACATAGGAAGAATTTTTTTACGGTGACTGTTGTGGGGACCTTTTTTCTTTTCAATGGCATATGTGTTCTTAATATTTCAATACAAACACTATGTACAACTTGTTTGGCATCCTGAGTTCAGCTTGGCAATCTGTGAAAGACTCTTGAAAACCATTTGGAAAAAAAGTTTGGGCAAAATTTTTCTTTTTGGTGGAAGACTATATTTTGAGAGGAAGATTTTTTTAACATAGGAAGATTTTTTTTACGATTTTTTTTTCTGAAGGAAGAATTTTTTTGATGTGACTGTTACAGGGAACTTTTTTTTTTTCAAAGGCAAATGAAAACTGCTTCCAAAATGTTCTTAATATTTCAATACAAACACTATGTACAACTTGTTTGGCATCCTGAGTTCAGCTTGGCAAGCTGTGAAAGACTCTTGAAAACCATTTGGAAAAAAAGTTCGAGCAAAATTTTCTTTTTGGTGGAAGATTATATTTTGAGATGAAGATTTTTTTTAACATAGGAAGAATTTTTTTACGGTGACTGTTGTGGGGACCTTTTTTCTTTTCAATGGCATATGTGTTCTTAATATTTCAATACAAACACTATGTACAACTTGTTTGGCATCCTGAGTTCAGCTTGGCAATCTGTGAAAGACTCTTGAAAACCATTTGGAAAAAAAGTTTGGGCAAAATTTTTCTTTTTGGTGGAAGACTATATTTTGAGAGGAAGATTTTTTTAACATAGGAAGAATTTTTTTACGATTTTTTTTTTCTGAAGGAAGAATTTTTTTGATGTGACTGTTATAGGGAACTTTTTTTTTTTCAAAGGCAAATGAAAACTGCTTCCAAAATGTTCTTAATATTTCAATACAAACACTATGTACAACTTGTTTGGCATCCTGAGTTCAGCTTGGCAAGCTGTGAAAGACTCTTGAAAACCATTTGGAAAAAAAGTTTGAGCAAAATTTTTCTTTTTGGTGGAAGATTATATTTTGAGATGAAAATTTTTTTTAACAGGAAGAATTTTTCTACGAATTTTTTTTTTATGAAGGAAGAATTTTTTTGAGGTGACTGTTGTGGGGAACTTTTTTCTTTTCAATGGCTTATGTGTTCTTAATATTTCAATACAAACACTATGTACAACTTGTTTGGCATCCTGAGTTCAGCTTGGCAATCTGTGAAAGACTCTTGAAAACCATTTGGAAAAAAAGTTTGGGCAAAATTTTCCTTTTTGGTGGAAGATTATATTTTGAGAGGAAGATTTTTTTTAACATAGGAAGAATTTTTTTACGAATTTTTTTTTTCTGAAAGAAGAATTTTTTTGAGGTGACTGTTGTGGGGAACTTTTTTTTTTCAATGGCATATGAAAACTGCTACCGAAATGTTCTTCTTATTGCAATGTTTGGCATCCTGAGTTCAGCTTGGCAAGCTGTGAAACACTCTTGAAAACCATTTGGAAAAAAAGTTTGGAAAAAATTTTCCTTTTTGGTGGAAGATTATATTTTGAGAGGAAGATTTTTTTTAACATAGGAAGAATTTTTTTACGAATTTTTTTTTTCTGAAAGAAGAATTTTTTTGAGGTGACTGTTGTGGGGAACTTTTTTTTTTCAATGGCATATGAAAACTGCTACCGAAATGTTCTTCTTATTGCAATGTTTGGCATCCTGAGTTTAGCTTGGCAAGCTGTGAAAGACTCTAGAAAACCATTTGGAAAAAAAATTTGAGCAAAATTTTTCTTTTTGGTGGAAGATTATATTTTGAGATGAAGATTTTTTTTAACATAGGTAGAATTTTTTTACAATTTTTTTTTTTCTGAAGGAAGAATTTTTTTGAGGTGACTGTTGTGGGGAACTTTTTTCTTTTCAATGGAATATGTGTTCTTAATATTTCAATACAAACACTATGTACAAATTGTTTGGCATCCTGAGTTCAATTTGGCAAGCTGTGAAAGACTCTTGAAAACCATTTGGAAAAAAAGTTTGGGCAAAATTTTTCTTTTTGGTGGAAGATTATATTTTGAGATGAAGATTTTTTTTAACATAGGTAGAATTTTTTTACAATTTTTTTTTTTCTGAAGGAAGAATTTTTTTGAGGTGACTGTTGTGGGGAACTTTTTTCTTTTCAATGGAATATGTGTTCTTAATATTTCAATACAAACACTATGTACAAATTGTTTGGCATCCTGAGTTCAGTTTGGCAAGCTGTGAAAGACTCTTGAAAACCATTTGGAAAAAAAGTTTGGGCAAAATTTTTCTTTTTGGTGGAAGATTATATTTTGAGAGGAAGATTTTTTTTAACATCGGAAGAATTTTTTTACGATTTTTTTTTTCTGAAGGAAGATTTTTTTGAGGTGACTGTTGTGGGGAACTTTTTTTTTTCAATGGCATATGAAAACTGCTACCCAAATGTTCTTCTTATTGCAATGTTTGGCATCCTGAGTTCAGTTTGGCAAGCTGTGAAAGACTCTTGAAAACCATTTGGAAAAAAAGTTTGGGCAAAATTTTTCTTTTTGGTGGAAGATTATATTTTGAGAGGAAGATTTTTTTTAACATAGGAAGAATTTTTTTACAATTTTTTTTTTCCTGAAGGAAGAATTTTTTTGAGGTGACTGTTGTGGGGAACTTTTTTCTTTTCAATGGAATATGTGTTCTTAATATTTCAATACAAACACTATGTACAAATTGTTTGGCATCCTGAGTTCAGTTTGGCAAGCTGTGAAAGACTCTTGAAAACCATTTGGAAAAAAAGTTTGGGCAAAATTTTTCTTTTTGGTGGAAAATTATATTTTGAGAGGAAGATTTTTTTTAACATCGGAAGAATTTTTTTACGATTTTTTTTTTCTGAAGGAAGATTTTTTTGAGGTGACTGTTGTGGGGAACTTTTTTTTTTCAATGGCATATGAAAACTGCTACCCAAATGTTCTTCTTATTGCAATGTTTGGCATCCTGAGTTCAGTTTGGCAAGCTGTGAAAGACTCTTGAAAACCATTTGGAAAAAAAGTTTGGGCAAAATTTTTCTTTTTGGTGGAAGATTATATTTTGAGAGGAAGATTTTTTTTAACATAGGAATAATTTTTTTACAATTTTTTTTTCCTGAAGGAAGAATTTTTTTGAGGTGACTGTTGTGGGGAACTTTTTTTTTTCAATGGCATATGAAAACTGCTACCCAAATGTTCTTCTTATTGCAATGTTTGGCATCCTGAGTTCAGCTTGGCAAGCTGTGAAACACTCTTGAAAACCATTTGGAAAAAAAGTTTGGGCAAAATTTTCCTTTTTGGTGGAAGATTATATTTTGAGAGGAAGATTTTTTTTAACATAGGAAGAATTTTTTTACGAATTTTTTTTTTCTGAAAGAAGAATTTTTTTGAGGTGACTGTTGTGGGGAACTTTTTTTTTTCAATGGCATATGAAAACTGCTACCGAAATGTTCTTCTTATTGCAATGTTTGGCATCCTGAGTTCAGTTTGGCAAGCTGTGAAAGACTCTTGAAAACCATTTGGAAAAAAAGTTTGGGCAAAATTTTTCTTTTTGGTGGAAGATTATATTTTGAGAGGAAGATTTTTTTTAACATAGGAAGAATTTTTTTACAATTTTTTTTTCCTGAAGGAAGAATTTTTTTGAGGTGACTGTTGTGGGGAACTTTTTTTTTTCAATGGCATATGAAAACTGCTACCCAAATGTTCTTCTTATTGCAATGTTTGGCATCCTGAGTTCAGCTTGGCAAGCTGTGAAACACTCTTGAAAACCATTTGGAAAAAAAGTTTGGGCAAAATTTTCCTTTTTGGTGGAAGATTATATTTTGAGAGGAAGATTTTTTTTAACATAGGAAGAATTTTTTTACGAATTTTTTTTTTCTGAAAGAAGAATTTTTTTGAGGTGACTGTTGTGGGGAACTTTTTTTTTTCAATGGCATATGAAAACTGCTACCGAAATGTTCTTCTTATTGCAATGTTTGGAATCCTGAGTTCAGCTTGGCAAGCTGTGAAATACTCTTGAAAACCATTTGGAAAAAAAGTTTTAGCAACATTTTTCTTTTTGGTGGAAGATTATATTTTGAGAGGAAGATTTTTTTTAACATAGGAAGAATTTTTTTACGATTTTTTTTTTCTGATGGAAGAATTTTTTTGAGGTGACTGTTGTGGGGAACTTTTTTTTTTCAATGGCATATGAAAACTGCTACCGAAATGTTCTTCTTATTGCAATGTTTGGCATCCTGAGTTCAGCTTGGCAAGCTGTGAAACACTCTTGAAAACCATTTGGAAAAAAAGTTTGGGCAAAATTTTCCTTTTTGGTGGAAGATTATATTTTGAGAGGAAGATTTTTTTTAACATAGGAAGAATTTTTTTACGAATTTTTTTTTCTGAAAGAAGAATTTTTTTGAGGTGACTGTTGTGGGGAACTTTTTTTTTTCAATGGCATATGAAAACTGCTACCGAAATGTTCTTCTTATTGCAATGTTTGGCATCCTGAGTTTAGCTTGGCAAGCTGTGAAAGACTCTAGAAAACCATTTGGAAAAAAAATTTGAGCAAAATTTTTCTTTTTGGTGGAAGATTATATTTTGAGATGAAGATTTTTTTTAACACAGGTAGAATTTTTTTACAATTTTTTTTTTTTCTGAAGGAAGAATTTTTTTGAGGTGACTGTTGTGGGGAACTTTTTTCTTTTCAATGGAATATGTGTTCTTAATATTTCAATACAAACACTATGTACAAATTGTTTGGCATCCTGAGTTCAGTTTGGCAAGCTGTGAAAGACTCTTGAAAACCATTTGGAAAAAAAGTTTGGGCAAAATTTTTCTTTTTGGTGGAAGATTATATTTTGAGAGGAAGATTTTTTTTAACATCAGAAGAATTTTTTTACGATTTTTTTTTTCTGAAGGAAGATTTTTTTGAGGTGACTCTTGTGGGGAACTTTTTTTTTTCAATGGCATATGAAAACTGCTACCGAAATGTTCTTCTTATTGCAATGTGTGGCATCCTGAGTTCAGCTTGGCAAGCTGTGTAAGACTCTAGAAAACCATTTGGAAAAAAAGTTTGGGCAACATTTTTCTTTTTCGTGGAAGATTATATTTTGAGAGGAAGATTTTTTTTAACATAGAAAGAATTTTTTTACGAATTTTTTTTTTCTGAAGGGAGAATTTTTTTGAGATGAATGTTGTGGGGAACTTTTTTTTTTCAAAGGCAAATGAAAACTGCTTCCAAAATGTTCTTAATATTTCAATACAAACACTATGTACAAGTGTAGAAGTGTTTCAATTTCACTGAAAGCTGATGATAAAATTGACTTAAGATTTCAATGCAAATACTATATATAACTAGTTTAGCATGCTGAGTTCTGCTTGGCAAGCCATGAAAGACTCTTGAAAACCATTTGGAACAAAAGTTACAGCACATTTGAACAAAGTTGAAAATTAGCCTTATTTCAGTGAGAGCTGCAGAAAGAAGCAATAAAATTTCACTGAAAGCTGATGATAAAATTTGGTTAATATTTCAATGCAAATACTATATATAACTTGTTTGGCATGTTGAGTTCTGCTTGGCAAGCCATGAAAGACTCTTGAAAACCATTTGGAACAAAAGTTACAGCACATTTGAACAAAGTTGAAAATTAGCCTTATTTCAGTGAGAGCTGCAGAAAGAAGCAATAAAATTTCACTGAAAGCTGATGATAAAATTGACTTAATATTTCAATGCAAATACTATATATAACTAGTTTAGCATGCTGAGTTCTGCTTGGCAAGCCATGAAAGACTCTTGAAAACCATTTGGAACAAAAGTTACAGCACATTTGAACAAAGTTGAAAATTAGCCTTATTTCAGTGAGAGCTGCAGAAAGAAGCAATAAAATTTCACTGAAAGCTGATGATAAAATGTACTTAAGATTTCAATGCAAATACTATATATAACTAGTTTAGCATGCTGAGTTCTGCTTGGCAAGCCATGAAAGACTCTTGAAAACCATTTGGAACAAAAGTTACAGCACATTTGAACAAAGTTGAAAATTAGCCTTATTTCAGTGAGAGCTGCAGAAAGAAGCAATAAAATTTCACTGAAAGCTGATGATAAAATGCACTTAATATTTCAATGCAAATACAATATATAACTAGTTTAGCATGCTGAGTTCTGCTTGGCAAGCCATGAAAGACTCTTGAAAACCATTTGGAACAAAAGTTACAGCACATTTGAACAAAGTTGAAAATTAGCCTTATTTCAGTGAGAGCTGCAGAAAGAAGCAATAAAATTTCACTGAAAGCTGATGATAAAATGTACTTAAGATTTCAATGCAAATACTATATATAACTAGTTTAGCATGCTGAGTTCTGCTTGGCAAGCCATGAAAGACTCTTGAAAACCATTTGGAACAAAAGTTACAGCACATTTGAACAAAGTTGAAAATTAGCCTTATTTCAGTGAGAGCTGCAGAAAGAAGCAATAAAATTTCACTGAAAGCTGATGATAAAATTGACTTAATATTTCAATGCAAATACTATATATAACTAGTTTAGCATGCTGAGTTCTGCTTGGCAAGCCATGAAAGACTCTTGAAAACCATTTGGAACAAAAGTTACAGCACATTTGAACAAAGTTGAAAATTAGCCTTATTTCAGTGAGAGCTGCAGAAAGAAGCAATAAAATTTCACTGAAAGCTGATGATAAAATGTGCCTAATATTTCAATGCAAATACTATATATAACTAGTTTAGCATGCTGAGTTCTGCTTGGCAAGCCATGAAAGACTCTTGAAAACCATTTGGAACAAAAGTTACAGCACATTTGAACAAAGTTGAAAATTAGCCTTATTTCAGTGAGAGCTGCAGAAAGAAGCAATAAAATTTCACTGAAAGCTGATGATAAAATTGACTTAAGATTTCAATGCAAATACTATATATAACTAGTTTAGCATGCTGTGTTCTGCTTGGCAAGCCATGAAAGACTCTTTAAAACCATTTGGAACAAAAGTTACAGCACATTTGAACAAAGTTGAAAATTAGCCTTATTTCAGTGAGAGCTGCAGAAAGAAGCAATAAAATTTCACTGAAAGCTGATTATAAAATGTGCTTTATATTTCAATGCAAATACTATATATAACTAGTTTAGCATGCTGAGTTCTGCTTGGCAAGCCATGAAAGACTCTTGAAAACCATTTGGAACAAAAGTTACAGCACATTTGAACAAAGTTGAAAATTAGCCTTATTTCAGTGAGAGCTGCAGAAAGAAGCAATAAAATTTCACTGAAAGCTGATGATAAAATTGACTTAAGATTTCAATGCAAATACTATATAACTAGTTTAGCATGCTGAGTTCTGCTTGGCAAGCCATGAAAGACTCTTGAAAACCATTTGGAACAAAAGTTACAGCACATTTGAACAAAGTTGAAAATTAGCCTTATTTCAGTGAGAGCTGCAGAAAGAAGCAATAAAATTTCACTGAAAGCTGATGATAAAATTGACTTAAGATTTCAATGCAAATACTATATATAACTAGTTTAGAATGCTGAGTTCTGCTTGGCAAGCCATGAAAGACTCTTGAAAACCATTTGGAACAAAAGTTACAGCACATTTGAACAAAGTTGAAAATTAGCCTTATTTCAGTGAGAGCTGCAGAAAGAAAAAATAAAATTTCACTGAAAGCTGATGATAAAATTGACTTAAGATTTCAATGCAAATACTATATAGAACTAGTTTAGCATGCTGAGTTCTGCTTGGCAAGCCATGAAAGACTCTTGAAAACCATTTGGAACAAAAGTTACAGCACATTTGAACAAAGTTGAAAATTAGCCTTATTTCAGTGAGAGCTGCAGAAAGAAGCAATAAAATTTCACTGAAAGCTGATGATAAAATTGACTTAAGATTTCAATGCAAATACTATATATAACTAGTTTAGCATGCTGAGTTCTGCTTGGCAAGCCATGAAAGACTCTTGAAAACCATTTGGAACAAAAGTTACAGCACATTTGAACAAAGTTGAAAATTAGCCTTATTTCAGTGAGAGCTGCAGAAAGAAGCAATAAAATATCACTGAAAGCTGATGATAAAATTGACTTAAGATTTCAATGCAAATACTATATATAACTAGTTTAGCATGCTGAGTTCTGCTTGGCAAGCCATGAAAGACTCTTTAAAACCATTTGGAACAAAAGTTACAGCACATTTGAACAAAGTTGAAAATTAGCCTTATTTCAGTGAGAGCTGCAGAAAGAAGCAATAAAATTTCACTGAAAGCTGATGATAAAATGTGCTTAATATTTCAATGCAAATACTATATATAACTAGTTTAGCATGCTGAGTTCTGCTTGGCAAGCCATGAAAGACTCTTGAAAACCATTTGGAACAAAAGTTACAGCACATTTGAACAAAGTTGAAAATTAGCCTTATTTCAGTGAGAGCTGCAGAAAGAAGCAATAAAATTTCACTGAAAGCTGATGATAAAATTGACTTAATATTTCAATGCAAATACTATATATAACTAGTTTAGCATGCTGAGTTCTGCTTGGCAAGCCATGAAAGACTCTTGAAAACCATTTGGAACAAAAGTTACAGCACATTTGAACAAAGTTGAAAATTAGCCTTATTTCAGTGAGAGCTGCAGACAGAAGCAATAAAATTTCACTGAAAGCTGATGATAAAATTGACTTAATATTTCAATGCAAATACTATATATAACTAGTTTAGCATGCTGAGTTCTGCTTGGCAAGCCATGAAAGACTCTTGAAAACCATTTGGAACAAAAGTTACAGCACATTTGAACCAAGTTGAAAATTAGCCTTATTTCAGTGAGAGCTGCAGAAAGAAGCAATAAAATATCACTGAAAGCTGATGATAAAATTGACTTAATATTTCAATGCAAATACTATATATAACTAGTTTAGCATGCTGAGTTCTGCTTGGCAAGCCATGAAAGACTCTTGAAAACCATTTGGAACAAAAGTTACAGCACATTTGAACAAAGTTGAAAATTAGCCTTATTTCAGTGAGAGCTGCAAAAAGAAGCAATAAAATTTCACTGAAAGCTGATGATAAAATGTCCTTAATATTTCAATGCAAATACTATATATAACTAGTTTAGCATGCTGAGTTCTGCTTGGCAAGCCATGAAAGACTCTTGAAAACCATTTGGAACAAAAGTTACAGCACATTTGAACAAAGTTGAAAATTAACCTTATTTCAGTGAGAGCTGCAGAAAGAAGCAATAAAACTTCACTGAAAGCTGAAAAAAAGTTTGAGCAAAATTTTTCTTTTTGGTGGAAGATTATATTTTGAGAGGAAGATTTCTTTTATCACAGGAAGATTTTTTTTATCGACATTTGTTTTTTTTGGAGGAAGAATTTTTTTCGGTTGACAGTGGGAATTCTTTTTTTGAAGGCAAATGTAAACCTCTTCTGAAATCTGCTTTATATGCAAATAATTGAAAGTACAACTTGTTTGGAATCCTGAGTTCAGCTTGGCAAGCTGTGAAATACTCTTGAAAACCATTTGGAAAAAAAGTTTTAGCAACATTTTTCTTTTTGGTGGAAGATTATATTTTGAGAGGAAGATTTTTTTTTAACATAGGAAGAATTTTTTTACGATTTTTTTTTTCTGAAGGAAGAATTTTTTTGAGAAGACTGTTGTGGTGAACTTTTTTCTTTTCAATGGCATATGTGTTCTTAATATTTCAATACAAACACTATGTACAACTTGTTTGGCATCCTGAGTTCAGCTTGGCAAGCTGTGAAAGACTCTTGAAAACCATTTGGAAAAAAAGTTTGAGCAAAATTTTTCTTTTTGGTGGAAGATTATATTTTGAGATGAAGATTTTTTTTAACATAGGAAGAATTTTTTTACGAATTTGTTTTTTTTCTGAAGGAACAATTTTTTTGAGGTGACTGTTGTGGGGAACTTTTTTCTTTTCAATGGCATATGTGTTCTTAATATTTCAATACAAACACTATGTACAACTTGTTTGGCATCCTGAGTTCAGCTTGGCAATCTGTGAAAGACTCTTGAAAACCATTTGGAAAAAAAGTTTGGGCAAAATTTTTCTTTTTGGTGGAAGATTATATTTTGAGAGGAAGAATTTTTTTAGCATAGGAAGAATTTTTTTACAATTTTTTTTTTCTGAAGGAAGAATTTTTTTGAGGTGACTGTTGTGGTGAACTTTTTTTTTTTCAATGGCATATGAAAACTGCTACCGAAACGTTCTTCTTATTGCAATGTTTGGCATCCTGAGTTCAGCTTGGCAAGCTGTGAAACACTCTTGAAAACCATTTGGAAAAAAAGTTTGGGCAAAATTTTCCTTTTTGGTTGAAGATTATATTTTTAGAGGAACATTTTTTTTAACATAGGAATAATTTTTTTACGATTTTTTTTTTATGAAGGAAGAATTTTTTTGAGGTGACTGTTGTGGTGAACTTTTTTTTTTTCAATGGCATATGAAAACTGCTACCGAAACGTTCTTCTTATTGCAATGTTTGGAATCCTGAGTTCAGCTTGGCAAGCTGTGAAATACTCTTGAAAACCATTTGGAAAAAAAGTTTTAGCAAAATTTTTTTTTTGGTGGAAGATTATATTTAGATAGGAAGATTTTTTTTAACATAGGAAGAATTTTTTTACGATTTTTTTTTTCTGAAGGAAGAATTTTTTTGAGGTGACTGTTGTGGTGAACTTTTTTTTTTTTTCAATGGCATATGAAAACTGCTACCGAAATGTTCTTCTTATTGCAATGTTTGGCATCCTGAGTTCAGCTTGGCAAGCTGTGAAAGACTCTAGAAAACCATTTGGAAAAAAAATTTGAGCAAAATTTTTCTTTTTGGTGGAAGATTATATTTTGAGATGAAGATTTTTTTTAACATAGGAAAAATTTTTTTACGAATTTTTTTTTTCTGAAGGAAGAATTTTTTTGAGGTGACTGTTGTGGTGAACTTTTTTTTTTCAATGGCATTCGAAAACTGCTACCGAAATGTTCTTCTTATTGCAATGTTTGGCATCCTGAGTTCAGCTTGGCAAGCTGTGAAACAATCTTGAAAACCATCTGGAAAAAAAGTTTGGGCAAAATTTTCCTTTTTGGTGGAAGATTATATTTTGAGAGGAAAATTTTTTTTAACATAGGAAGAATTTTTTTACGATTTTTTTTTTTCTGAAGGAAGAATTTTTTTGAGGTGACTTTTGTGGTGAACTTTTTTTTTTTCAATGGCATATGAAAACTGCTACCGAAATGTTCTTCTTATTGCAATGTTTGGAATCCTGAGTTCAGCTTGGCAAGCTGTGAAATACTCTTGAAAACCATTTGGAAAAAAAATTTTAGCAACATTTTTCTTTTTGGTGGAAGATTATATTTTGAGATGAAGATTTTTTTTAACATAGGAAGAATTTTTTTACGAATTTTTTTTTTCTGAAGGAAGAATTTTTTTGAGGTGACTGTTTTGGTGATCTTTTTTTTTTCAATGGCATATGAAAACTGCTACCGAAACGTTCTTCTTATTGCAATGTTTGGCATCCTGAGTTCAGCTTGGCAAGCTGTGAAACAATCTTGAAAACCATCTGGAAAAAAAGTTTGGGCAAAATTTTCCTTTTTGGTGGAAGATTATATTTTGAGAGGAAGAATTTTTTTAACATAGGAAGAATTTTTTTACGAATTTTTTTTTTCTGAAAGAAGAATTTTTTTGAGGTGACTGTTGTGGGGAACTTTTTTTTTCAATGGCATATGAAAACTGCTACCGAAATGTTCTTCTTATTGCAATGTTTGGCATCCTGAGTTCAGCTTGGCAAGCTGTGAAAGACTCTAGAAAACCATTTGGAAAAAAAATTTGAGCAAAATTTTTCTTTTTGGTGGAAGATTATATTTTGAGATGAAGATTTTTTTTAACATAGGAAGAATTTTTTTACGAATTTTTTTTTTCTGAAGGAAGAATTTTTTTGAGGTGACTGTTGTGGTGAACTTTTTTTTTTCAATGGCATATGAAAACTGCTACCGAAACGTTCTTCTTATTGCAATGTTTGGCATCCTGAGTTCAGCTTGGCAAGCTGTGAAACAATCTTGAAAACCATCTGGAAAAAAAGTTTTAGCAACATTTTTCTTTTTGGTGGAAGATTATATTTAGAGACGAAGATTTTTTTTAACATAGGAAGAATTTTTTTACGATTTTTTTTTTCTGAAGGAAGAATTTTTTTGAGGTGACTGTTGTGGTGAACTTTTTTTTTTTTTCAATGGCATATGAAAACTGCTACCGAAATGTTCTTCTTATTGCAATGTTTGGCATCCTGAGTTCAGCTTGGCAAGCTGTGAAAGACTCTAGAAAACCATTTGGAAAAAAAATTTGAGCAAAATTTTTCTTTTTGGTGGAAGATTATATTTTGAGATGAAGATTTTTTTTAACATAGGAAGAATTTTTTTACGATTTTTTTTTTCTGAAGGAAGAATTTTTTTGAGGTGACTGTTGTGGTGAACTTTTTTTTTTTCAATGGCATATGAAAACTGCTACCGAAACGTTCTTCTTATTGCAATGTTTGGCATCCTGAGTTCAGCTTGGCAAGCTGTGAAACAATCTTGAAAACCATCTGGAAAAAAAGTTTGGGCAAAATTTTCCTTTTTGGTGAAAGATTATACTTTGAGACGAAGATTTTTTTTAACATAGGAATAATTTTTTTACGATTTTTTTTTTCTCAAGGAAGAATTTTTTTGAGGTGACTGTTGTGGTGAACTTTTTTTTTTCAATGGCATATGAAAACTGCTATCGAAATATTCTTCTTATTGCAATGTTTGGCATCCTGAGTTCAGCTTGGCAAGCTGTGAAACACTCTTGAAAACCATTTGGAAAAAAAGTTTGGGCAAAATTTTCCTTTTTGGTGGAAGATTATATTTTGAGAGGAAGAATTTTTTTAACATAGGAAGAATTTTTTTACGAATTTTTTTTTCTGAAGGAAGAATTTTTTTGAGGTGACTGTTGTGGTGATCTTTTTTTTTTTCAATGGCATATGAAAACTGCTACCGAAACGTTCTTCTTATTGCAATGTTTGGCATCCTGAGTTCAGCTTGGCAAGCTGTGAAACAATCTTGAAAACCATCTGGAAAAAAAGTTTGGGCAAAATTTTCCTTTTTGGTGAAAGATTATATTTTGAGAGGAAATTTTTTTTTAACATAGGAAGAATTTTTTTACGATTTTTTTTTTTCTGAAGGAAGAATTTTTTTGAGGTGACTGTTGTGGTGAACTTTTTTTTTTCAATGGCATATGAAAACTGCTATCGAAATATTCTTCTTATTGCAATGTTTGGCATCCTGAGTTCAGCTTGGCAAGCTGTGAAACACTCTTGAAAACCATTTGGAAAAAAAGTTTGGGCAAAATTTTCCTTTTTGGTGGAAGATTATATTTTGAGAGGAAGAATTTTTTTAACATAGGAAGAATTTTTTTACGAATTTTTTTTTTCTGAAGGAAGAATTTTTTTGAGGTGACTTGTGGTGAACTTTTTTTTTTTTTCAATGGCATATGAAAACTGCTACCGAAATGTTCTTCTTATTGCAATGTTTGGCATCCTGAGTTCAGCTTGGCAAGCTGTGAAAGACTCTAGAAAACCATTTGGAAAAAAAATTTGAGCAAAATTTTTCTTTTTGGTGGAAGATTATATTTTGAGATGAAGATTTTTTTTAACATAGGAAGAATTTTTTTACGAATTTTTTTTTTTCTGAAGGAACCATTTTTTTGAGGTGACTGTTGTGGGGAACTTTTTTCTTTTCAATGGCATATGTGTTCTTAATATTTCAATACAAACACTATGTACAACTTGTTTGGCATCCTGAGTTCAGCTTGGCAATCTGTGAAAGACTCTTGAAAACCATTTGGAAAAAAAGTTTGGGCAAAATTTTTCTTTTTGGTGGAAGATTATATTTTGAGAGGAACATTTTTTTTAACATAGGAAGAATTTTTTTTTCAATTTTTTTTTTTTGAATGAAGAATTTTTTTGAGGTGACTGTTGTGGTGAACTTTTTTTTTTTCAATGGCATATGAAAACTGCTACCGAAACGTTCTTCTTATTGCAATGTTTGGCATCCTGAGTTCAGCTTGGCAAGCTGTGAAACACTCTTGAAAACCATTTGGAAAAAAAGTTTGGGCAAAATTTTCCTTTTTGGTGGAAGATTATATTTTGAGAGGAAAATTTTTTTTAACATAGGAAGAATTTTTTTACGATTTTTTTTTTCTGAAGGAAGAATTTTTTTGAGGTGACTGTTGTGGTGAACTTTTTTTTTTTTTCAATGGCATATGAAAACTGCTACCGAAATGTTCTTCTTATTGCAATGTTTGGCATCCTGAGTTCAGCTTGGCAAGCTGTGAAACAATCTTGAAAACCATCTGGAAAAAAAGTTTGGGCAAAATTTTCCTTTTTGGTGAAAGATTATATTTTGAGACGAAGATTTTTTTTAACATAGGAATAATTTTTTTACGATTTTTTTTTTCTCAAGGAAGAATTTTTTTGAGGTGACTGTTGTGGTGAACTTTTTTTTTTCAATGGCATATGAAAACTGCTATCGAAATATTCTTCTTATTGCAATGTTTGGCATCCTGAGTTCAGCTTGGCAAGCTGTGAAACACTCTAGAAAACCATTTGGAAAAAAAGTTTGGGCAAAATTTTCCTTTTTGGTGGAAGATTATATTTTGAGAGGAAGATTTTTTTTAACATAGGAAGAATTTTTTTACGATTTTTTTTTTTCTGAAGGAAGAATTTTTTTGAGGTGACTGTTGTGGGGAACTTTTTTTTTTCAATGGCATATGAAAACTGCTACCGAAATGTTCTTCTTATTGCAATGTTTGGCATCCTGAGTTCAGCTTGGCAAGCTGTGAAACACTCTTGAAAACCATTTGGAAAAAAAGTTTGGGCAAAATTTTCCTTTTTGGTGGAAGATTATATTTTGAGAGGAAGATTTTTTTTAACATAGGAAGAATTTTTTTACGAATTTTTTTTTCTGAAAGAAGAATTTTTTTGAGGTGACTGTTGTGGGGAACTTTTTTTTTTCAATGGCATATGAAAACTGCTACCGAAACGTTCTTCTTATTGCAATGTTTGGCATCCTGAGTTCAGCTTGGCAAGCTGTGAAACAATCTTGAAAACCATCTGGAAAAAAAGTTTGGGCAAAATTTTCCTTTTTGGTGAAAGATTATATTTTGAGAGGAAATTTTTTTTTAACATAGGAAGAATTTTTTTACGATTTTTTTTTTTCTGAAGGAAGAATTTTTTTGAGGTGACTGTTGTGGTGAACTTTTTTTTTTCAATGGCATATGAAAACTGCTATCGAAATATTCTTCTTATTGCAATGTTTGGCATCCTGAGTTCAGCTTGGCAAGCTGTGAAACACTCTTGAAAACCATTTGGAAAAAAAGTTTGGGCAAAATTTTCCTTTTTGGTGGAAGATTATATTTTGAGTGGAAGAATTTTTTTAACATAGGAAGAATTTTTTTACGAATTTTTTTTTTCTGAAGGAAGAATTTTTTTGAGGTGACTTGTGGTGAACTTTTTTTTTTTTTCAATGGCATATGAAAACTGCTACCGAAATGTTCTTCTTATTGCAATGTTTGGCATCCTGAGTTCAGCTTGGCAAGCTGTGAAAGACTCTAGAAAACCATTTGGAAAAAAAGTTTTAGCAACATTTTTCTTTTTGGTGGAAGATTATATTTTGAGAGGAAGATTTTTTTTAACATAGGAAGAATTTTTTTACGATTTTTTTTTTCTGATGGAAGAATTTTTTTGAGGTGACTGTTGTGGTGAACTTTTTTTTTTTTTCAATGGCATATGAAAACTGCTACCGAAATGTTCTTCTTATTGCAATGTTTAGCATCCTGAGTTTAGCTTGGCAAGCTGTGAAAGACTCTAGAAAACCATTTGGAAAAAAAGTTTTAGCAAAATTTTTCTTTTTGGTGGAAGATTATATTTTGAGAGGAAGATTTTTTTTAACATAGGAAGAATTTTTTTACGATTTTTTTTTTTCTGAAGGAAGAATTTTTTTGAGGTGACTGTTGTGGGGAACTTTTTTTTTTCAATGGCATATGAAAACTGCTACCGAAATGTTCTTCTTATTGCAATGTTTGGCATCCTGAGTTCAGCTTGGCAAGCTGTGAAACACTCTTGAAAACCATTTGGAAAAAAAGTTTGGGCAAAATTTTCCTTTTTGGTGGAAGATTATATTTTGAGAGGAAGATTTTTTTTAACATAGGAAGAATTTTTTTACGAATTTTTTTTTCTGAAAGAAGAATTTTTTTGAGGTGACTGTTGTGGGGAACTTTTTTTTTTCAATGGCATATGAAAACTGCTACCGAAATGTTCTTCTTATTGCAATGTTTGGCATCCTGAGTTTAGCTTGGCAAGCTGTGAAAGACTCTAGAAAACCATTTGGAAAAAAAATTTGAGCAAAATTTTTCTTTTTGGTGGAAGATTATATTTTGAGATGAAGATTTTTTTTAACATAGGTAGAATTTTTTTACAATTTTTTTTTTTTCGGAAGGAAGAATTTTTTTGAGGTGACTGTTGTGGGGAACTTTTTTCTTTTCAATGGAATATGTGTTCTTAATATTTCAATACAAACACTATGTACAAATTGTTTGGCATCCTGAGTTCAGTTTGGCAAGCTGTGAAAGACTCTTGAAAACCATTTGGAAAAAAAGTTTTGGCAAAATTTTTCTTTTTGGTGGAAGATTATATTTTGAGAGGAAGATTTTTTTTAACATAGGAAGAATTTTTTTACGATTTTTTTTTTTCTGAAGGAAGAATTTTTTTGAGGTGACTGTTGTGGGGAACTTTTTTTTTTCAATGGCATATGAAAACTGCTACCGAAATGTTCTTCTTATTGCAATGTTTGGCATCCTGAGTTCAGCTTGGCAAGCTGTGAAACACTCTTGAAAACCATTTGGAAAAAAAGTTTGGGCAAAATTTTCCTTTTTGGTGGAAGATTATATTTTGAGAGGAAGATTTTTTTTAACATTGGAAGAATTTTTTTACGAATTTTTTTTTCTGAAAGAAGAATTTTTTTGAGGTGACTGTTGTGGGGAACTTTTTTTTTTCAATGGCATATGAAAACTGCTACCGAAATGTTCTTCTTATTGCAATGTTTGGCATCCTGAGTTTAGCTTGGCAAGCTGTGAAAGACTCTAGAAAACCATTTGGAAAAAAAATTTGAGCAAAATTTTTCTTTTTGGTGGAAGATTATATTTTGAGATGAAGATTTTTTTTAACATAGGTAGAATTTTTTTACAATTTTTTTTTTTTCGGAAGGAAGAATTTTTTTGAGGTGACTGTTGTGGGGAACTTTTTTCTTTTCAATGGAATATGTGTTCTTAATATTTCAATACAAACACTATGTACAAATTGTTTGGCATCCTGAGTTCAGTTTGGCAAGCTGTGAAAGACTCTTGAAAACCATTTGGAAAAAAAGTTTTGGCAAAATTTTTCTTTTTGGTGGAAGATTATATTTTGAGAGGAAGATTTTTTTTAACATAGGAAGAATTTTTTTACGATTTTTTTTTTTCTGAAGGAAGAATTTTTTTGAGGTGACTGTTGTGGGGAACTTTTTTTTTTCAATGGCATATGAAAACTGCTACCGAAATGTTCTTCTTATTGCAATGTTTGGCATCCTGAGTTCAGCTTGGCAAGCTGTGAAACACTCTTGAAAACCATTTGGAAAAAAAGTTTGGGCAAAATTTTCCTTTTTGGTGGAAGATTATATTTTGAGAGGAAGATTTTTTTTAACATTGGAAGAATTTTTTTACGAATTTTTTTTTCTGAAGGAAGAATTTTTTTGAGGTGACTGTTGTGGGGAACTTTTTTTTTTCAATGGCATATGAAAACTGCTACCGAAATGTTCTTCTTATTGCAATGTTTGGCATCCTGAGTTTAGCTTGGCAAGCTGTGAAAGACTCTAGAAAACCATTTGGAAAAAAAATTTGAGCAAAATTTTTCTTTTTGGTGGAAGATTATATTTTGAGATGAAGATTTTTTTTAACACAGGTAGAATTTTTTTACAATTTTTTTTTTTTCTGAAGGAAGAATTTTTTTGAGGTGACTGTTGTGGGGAACTTTTTTCTTTTCAATGGAATATGTGTTCTTAATATTTCAATACAAACACTATGTACAAATTGTTTGGCATCCTGAGTTCAGTTTGGCAAGCTGTGAAAGACTCTTGAAAACCATTTGGAAAAAAAGTTTGGGCAAAATTTTTCTTTTTGGTGGAAGATTATATTTTGAGAGGAAGATTTTTTTTAACATCAGAAGAATTTTTTTACGATTTTTTTTTTCTGAAGGAAGATTTTTTTGAGGTGACTCTTGTGGGGAACTTTTTTTTTTCAATGGCATATGAAAACTGCTACCGAAATGTTCTTCTTATTGCAATGTTTGGCATCCTGAGTTCAGCTTGGCAAGCTGTGTAAGACTCTAGAAAACCATTTGGAAAAAAAGTTTGGGCAACATTTTTCTTTTTGGTGGAAGATTATATTTTGAGAGGAAGATTTTTTTTAACATAGAAAGAATTTTTTTACGAATTTTTTTTTTCTGAAGGGAGAATTTTTTTGAGATGAATGTTGTGGGGAACTTTTTTTTTTCAAAGGCAAATGAAAACTGCTTCCAAAATGTTCTTAATATTTCAATACAAACACTATGTACAAGTGTAGAAGTGTTTCAATTTCACTGAAAGCTGATGATAAAATTGACTTAAGATTTCAATGCAAATACTATATATAACTAGTTTAGCATGCTGAGTTCTGCTTGGCAAGCCATGAAAGACTCTTGAAAACCATTTGGAACAAAAGTTACAGCACATTTGAACAAAGTTGAAAATTAGCCTTATTTCAGTGAGAGCTGCAGAAAGAAGCAATAAAATTTCACTGAAAGCTGATGATAAAATTTGGTTAATATTTCAATGCAAATACTATATATAACTTGTTTGGCATGTTGAGTTCTGCTTGGCAAGCCATGAAAGACTCTTGAAAACCATTTGGAACAAAAGTTACAGCACATTTGAACAAAGTTGAAAATTAGGCTTATTTCAGTGAGAGCTGCAGAAAGAAGCAATAAAATTTCACTGAAAGCTGATGATAAAATTGACTTAAGATTTCAATGCAAATACTATATATAACTAGTTTAGCATGCTGAGTTCTGCTTGGCAAGCCATGAAAGACTCTTGAAAACCATCTGGAACAAAAGTTACAGCACATTTGAACAAAGTTGAAAATTAGCCTCATTTCAGTGAGAGCTGCAGAAAGAAGCAATAAAATTTCACTGAAAGCTGAAAAAAAGTTTGAGCAAAATTTTTCTTTTTGGTGGAAGATTATATTTTGAGAGGAAGATTTCTTTTATCACAGGAAGATTTTTTTTATCGACATTGGTTTTTTTTGGAGGAAGAATTTTTTTTCGGTTGACAGTGGGAATTCTTTTTTTGAAGGAAAATGAAAACTGCTTCTGAAATCTGCTTTATATTTCAATGCAAATAATTGAAAGTACAACTTGTTTGGAATCCTGAGTTCAGCTTGGCAAGCTGTGAAATACTCTTGAAAACCATTTGGAGAAAAAGTTTGAGCAAAATTTTTCTTTTTGGTGGAAGACTATATTTTGAGACGAAGATTTTTTTTAACATAGGAAGAATTTTTTTTACAAATTTTTTTTTTTCTGAAGGAAGAATTTTTTTGAGGTGACTGTTGTGGGGAACTTTTTTTTTTCAATGGCATATGAAAACTGCTATCGAAACGTTCTGCTTATTGCAATGTTTGGCATCCTGAGTTCAGCTTGGCAAGCTGTGAAACACTCTTGAAAACCATTTGGAAAAAAAGTTTGGGCAAAATTTTCCTTTTTGGTGGAAGATTATATTTTGAGAGGAACATTTTTTTTAACATAGGAAGAATTTTTTTACGATTATTTTTTTCTGAAGGAAGAATTTTTTTGAGGTGACTGTTGTGGTGAACTTTTTTTTTTTTCAATGGCATATGAAAACTGCTACCGCAATGTTCTTATTGCAATGTTTGGCATCCTGAGTTCAGCTTGGCAAGCTGTGAAACACTCTTGAAAACCATTTGGAAAAAAAGTTTGGGCAAAATTTTCCTTTTTGGTGGAAGATTATATTTTGAGAGGAACATTTTTTTTAACATAGGAAGAATTTTTTTTACGATTTTTTTTTTCTGAAGGAAGAATTTTTTTGAGGTGACTGTTGTGGTGAACTTTTTTTTTTTTCAATGGCATATGAAAACTGCTACCGAAATGTTCTTCTTATTGCAATGTTTGGCATCCTGAGTTCAGCTTGGCAAGCTGTGAAACACTCTTGAAAACCATTTGGAAAAAAAGTTTGGGCAAAATTTTCCTTTTTGGTGGAAGATTATATTTTGAGATGAAGATTTTTTTTAACATAGGAAGAATTTTTTTACGAATTTTTTTTTTCTGAAGGAAAATTTTTTTTGAGGTTACTGTTGTGGGGAACTTTTTTTTTTCAATGGCATATGAAAACTGCTATCGAAACGTTCTTCTTATTGCAATGTTTGGAATCCTGAGTTCAGCTTGGCAAGCTGTGAAATACTCTTGAAAACCATTTGGGAAAAAAATTTTAGCAAAATTTTTCTTTTTGGTGGAAGATTATATTTTGAGAGGAAGATTTCTTTTATCACAGGAAGATTTTTTTTATCGACATTGGTTTTTTTTGGAGGAAGAATTTTTTTTCGGTTGACAGTGGGAATTCTTTTTTTGAAGGCAAATGAAAACTGCTTCTGAAATCTGCTTTATATTTCAATGCAAATAATTGAAAGTACAACTTGTTTGGAATCCTGAGTTCAGCTTGGCAAGCTGTGAAATACTCTTGAAAACCATTTGGAGAAAAAGTTTGAGCAAAATTTTTCTTTTTGGTGGAAGACTATATTTTGAGACGAAGATTTTTTTTAACATAGGAAGAATTTTTTTTACGAATTTTTTTTTTTCTGAAAGAAGAATTTTTTTGAGGTGACTGTTGTGGGGAACTTTTTTTTTTCAATGGCATATGAAAACTGCTATCGAAACGTTCTGCTTATTGCAATGTTTGGCATCCTGAGTTCAGCTTGGCAAGCTGTGAAACACTCTTGAAAACCATTTGGAAAAAAAGTTTGGGCAAAATTTTCCTTTTTGGTGGAAGATTATATTTTGAGAGGAACATTTTTTTTAACATAGGAAGAATTTTTTTACGATTTTTTTTTTCTGAAGGAAGAATTTTTTTGAGGTGACTGTTGTGGTGAACTTTTTTTTTTTTCAATGGTATATGAAAACTGCTACCGAAATGTTCTTCTTATTGCAATGTTTGGCATCCTGAGTTCAGCTTGGCAAGCTGTGAAACACTCTTGAAAACCATTTGGAAAAAAAGTTTGGGCAAAATTTTCCTTTTTGGTGGAAGATTATATTTTGAGAGGAACATTTTTTTTAACATAGGAAGAATTTTTTTTACGATTTTTTTTTTCTGAAGGAAGAATTTTTTTGAGGTGACTGTTGTGGTGAACTTTTTTTTTTTTCAATGGCATATGAAAACTGCTACCGAAATGTTCTTCTTATTGCAATGTTTGGCATCCTGAGTTCAGCTTGGCAAGCTGTGAAACACTCTTGAAAACCATTTGGAAAAAAAGTTTGGGCAAAATTTTCCTTTTTGGTGGAAGATTATATTTTGAGATGAAGATTTTTTTTAACATAGGAAGAATTTTTTTACGAATTTTTTTTTTCTGAAGGAAAAATTTTTTTGAGGTTACTGTTGTGGGGAACTTTTTTTTTTCAATGGCATATGAAAACTGCTATCGAAACGTTCTTCTTATTGCAATGTTTGGAATCCTGAGTTCAGCTTGGCAAGCTGTGAAATACTCTTGAAAACCATTTGGGGAAAAAATTTTAGCAACATTTTTCTTTTTGTTGGAAGATTATATTTTGAGAGGAAGATTTTTTTTAACATAGGAAGAATTTTTTTACGATTTTTTTTTTTCTGAAGGAAGAATTTTTTTGAGGTGACTGTTGTGGTGAACTTTTTTTTTTTTCAATGGCATATGAAAACTGCTACCGAAATGTTCTTCTTTTTTTAGAATGTTTGGCATCCTGAGTTCAGCTTGGCAAGCTGTGAAAGACTCTAGAAAACCATTTGGAAAAAAAATTTGAGCAAAATTTTTCTTTTTGGTGGAAGATTATATTTTGAGATGAAGATTTTTTTTAACATAGGAAGAATTTTTTTACGGATTATTTTTTTTCTGAAGGAAGAATTTTTTTGAGGTGACTGTTGTGGGGAACTTTTTTCTTTTCAATGGCATATGTTTTCTTAATATTTCAATACAAACACTATGTACAACTTGTTTGGCATCCTGAGTTCAGCTTGGCAATCTGTGAAAGACTTGAAAACCATTTGGAAAAAAAGTTTGGGCAAAATTTTTCTTTTTGGTGGAAGATTACATTTTGAGAGGAAGATTTTTTTTAACATAGGAAGAATTTTTTTACGATTTTTTTTTTCTGAAGGAAGAATTTTTTTGAAGTGACTGTTGTGGGGAACTTTTTTTTTTCAATGGCATATTTGTTCTTAATATTTCAATACAAACACTATGTACAAATTGTTTGGCATCCAGAGTTCAGCTTGGCAAGCTGTGAAAGACTCTTGAAAACCATTTGGGAAAAAAATTTTAGCAACATTTTTCTTTTTGGTGGAATACTATATTTTGAGAGGAACATTTTTTTAACATAGGAAGAATTTTTTTACGATTTTTTTTTTCTGAAGGAAGAATTTTTTTGATGTGACTGTTGTAGGGAACTTTTTTTTTTTTCAAAGGCAAATGAAAACTGCTTCCAAAATGTTTTTAATATTTCAATACAAACACTATTTACAACTTGTTTGGCATCCTGAGTTCAGCTTGGAAAGCTGTGAAAGACTCTTGAAAACCATTTGGAAAAAAAGTTTGGGCAAAATTTTTCTTTTTGGTGGAAGATTATATTTTGAGAGGAACATTTTTTTTAACATAGGAAGAATTTTTTTACGAATTTTTTTTTTCTGAAGGAAGAATTTTTTTGAGATGAATGTTGTGGGGAACTTTTTTTTTCAAAGGCAAATGAAAAATGCTTCCAAAAAGTTCTTAATATTTCAATACAAACACTATGTACAAGTGTACAAGTGTTTCAATTTCACTGAAAGCTGATGATAAAATTGACTTAAGATTTCAATGCAAATACTATATATAACTAGTTTAGCATGCTGAGTTCTGCTTGGCAAGCCATGAAAGACTCTTGAAAACCATTTGGAACAAAAGTTACAGCACATTTGAACAAAGTTGAAAATTAGCCTTATTTCAGTGAGAGCTGCAGAAAGAAGCAATAAAATTTCACTGAAAGCTGATGATAAAATTGACTTAAGATTTCAATGCAAATACTATATATAACTAGTTTAGCATGCTGAGTTCTGCTTGGCAAGCCATGAAAGACTCTTGAAAACCATTTGGAACAAAAGTTACAGCACATTTGAACAAAGTTGAAAATTAGCCTTATTTCAGTGAGAGCTGCAGAAAGAAGCAATAAAATTTCACTGAAAGCTGATGATAAAATTGACTTAATATTTCAATACAAATTCTATATATAACTAGTTTAGCATGCTGAGTTCTGCTTGGCAAGCCATGAAAGACTCTTGAAAACCATTTGGAACAAAAGTTACAGCACATTTGAACAAAGTTGAAAATTAGCCTTATTTCAGTGAGAGCTGCAGAAAGAAGCAATAAAATTTCACTGAAAGCTGATGATAAAATTGACTTAATATTTCAATGCAAATACTATATATAACTAGTTTAGCATGCTGAGTTCTGCTTGGCAAGCCATGAAAGACTCTTGAAAACCATTTGGAACAAAAGTTACAGCACATTTGAACAAAGTTGAAAATTAGCCTTATTTCAGTGAGAGCTGCAGAAAGAAGCAATAAAATTTCACTGAAAGCTGATGATAAAATTGACTTAAGATTTCAATCCAAATACTATATATAACTAGTTTAGCATGCTGAGTTCTGCTTGGCAAGCCATGAAAGACTCTTGAAAACCATTTGGAACAAAAGTTACAGCACATTTGAACAAAGTTGAAAATTAGCCTTATTTCAGTGAGAGCTGCAGAAAGAAGCAATAAAATTTCACTGAAAGCTGATGATAAAATTGACTTAAGATTTCAATGCAAATACTATATATAACTAGTTTAGCATGCTGAGTTCTGCTTGGCAAGCCATGAAAGACTCTTGAAAACCATTTGGAACAAAAGTTACAGCACATTTGAACAAAGTTGAAAATTAGCCTTATTTCAGTGAGAGCTGCAGAAAGAAGCAATAAAATTTCACTGAAAGCTGATGATAAAATTGACTTAAGATTTCAATGCAAATACTATATATAACTAGTTTAGCATGCTGAGTTCTGCTTGGCAAGCCATGAAATACTCTTGAAAACCATTTGGAACAAAAGTTACAGCACATTTGAACAAAGTTGAAAATTAGCCTTATTTCAGTGAGAGCTGCAGAAAGAAGCAATAAAATTTCACTGAAAGCTGATGATAAAATTGACTTAAGATTTCAATGCAAATACTATATATAACTAGTTTAGCATGCTGAGTTCTGCTTGGCAAGCCATGAAAGACTCTTGAAAACCATTTGGAACAAAAGTTACAGCACATTTGAACAAAGTTGAAAATTAGCCTTATTTCAGTGAGAGCTGCAGAAAGAAGCAATAAAATTTCACTGAAAGCTGATGATAAAATTGACTTAAGATTTCAATGCAAATACTATATATAACTAGTTTAGCATGCTGAGTTCTGCTTGGCAAGCCATGAAAGACTCTTGAAAACCATTTGGAACAAAAGTTACAGCACATTTGAACAAAGTTGAAAATTAGCCTTATTTCAGTGAGAGCTGCAGAAAGAAGCAATAAAATTTCACTGAAAGCTGATGATAAAATTGACTTAATATTTCAATGCAAATACTATATATAACTAGTTTAGCATGCTGAGTTCTGCTTGGCAAGCCATGAAAGACTCTTGAAAACCATTTGGAACAAAAGTTACAGCACATTTGAACAAAGTTGAAAATTAGCCTTATTTCAGTGAGAGCTGCAGAAAGAAGCAATAAAATTTCACTGAAAGCTGATGATAAAATTGACTTAAGATTTCAATGCAAATACTATATATAACTAGTTTAGCATGCTGAGTTCTGCTTGGCAAGCCATGAAAGACTCTTGAAAACCATTTGGAACAAAAGTTTAAGCACATTTGAACAAAGTTGAAAATTAGCCTTATTTCAGTGAGAGCTGCAGAAAGAAGCAATAAAATTTCACTGAAAGCTGATGATAAAATTGACTTAATATTTCAATGCAAATACTATATATAACTAGTTTAGCATGCTGAGTTCTGCTTGGCAAGCCATGAAAGACTCTTGAAAACCATTTGGAACAAAAGTTACAGCACATTTGAACAAAGTTGAAAATTAGCCTTATTTCAGTGAGAGCTGCAGAAAGAAGCAATAAAATTTCACTGAAAGCTGATGATAAAATTGACTTAAGATTTCAATGCAAATACTATATATAACTAGTTTAGCATGCTGAGTTCTGCTTGGCAAGCCATGAAAGACTCTTGAAAACCATTTGGAACAAAAGTTACAGCACATTTGAACAAAGTTGAAAATTAGCCTTATTTCAGTGAGAGCTGCAGAAAGAAGCAATAAAATTTCACTGAAAGCTGATGATAAAATTGACTTAATATTTCAATACAAATACTATATATAACTAGTTTAGCATGCTGAGTTCTGCTTGGCAAGCCATGAAAGACTCTTGAAAACCATTTGGAACAAAAGTTACAGCACATTTGAACAAAGTTGAAAATTAGCCTTATTTCAGTGAGAGCTGCAGAAAGAAGCAATAAAATTTCACTGAAAGCTGATGATAAAATTGACTTAATATTTCAATGCAAATACTATATATAACTAGTTTAGCATGCTGAGTTCTGCTTGGCAAGCCATGAAAGACTCTTGAAAACCATTTGGAACAAAAGTTACAGCACATTTGAACAAAGTTGAAAATTAGCCTTATTTCAGTGAGAGCTGCAGAAAGAAGCAATAAAATTTCACTGAAAGCTGATGATAAAATTGACTTAAGATTTCAATGCAAATACTATATATAACTAGTTTAGCATGCTGAGTTCTGCTTGGCAAGCCATGAAAGACTCTTGAAAACCATTTGGAACAAAAGTTACAGCACATTTGAACAAAGTTGAAAATTAGCCTTATTTCAGTGAGAGCTGCAGAAAGAAGCAATAAAATTTCACTGAAAGCTGATGATAAAATTGACTTAAGATTTCAATGCAAATACTATATATAACTAGTTTAGCATGCTGAGTTCTGCTTGGCAAGCCATGAAATACTCTTGAAAACCATTTGGAACAAAAGTTACAGCACATTTGAACAAAGTTGAAAATTAGCCTTATTTCAGTGAGAGCTGCAGAAAGAAGCAATAAAATTTCACTGAAAGCTGATGATAAAATTGACTTAAGATTTCAATGCAAATACTATATATAACTAGTTTAGCATGCTGAGTTCTGCTTGGCAAGCCATGAAAGACTCTTGAAAACCATTTGGAACAAAAGTTACAGCACATTTGAACAAAGTTGAAGATTAGCCTTATTTCAGTGAGAGCTGCAGAAAGAAGCAATAAAATTTCACTGAAAGCTGATGATAAAATTGACTTAATATTTCAATGCAAATACTATATATAACTAGTTTAGCATGCTGAGTTCTGCTTGGCAAGCCATGAAAGACTCTTGAAAACCATTTGGAACAAAAGTTACAGCACATTTGAACAAAGTTGAAAATTAGCCTTATTTCAGTGAGAGCTGCAGAAAGAAGCAATAAAATTTCACTGAAAGCTGATGATAAAATTGACTTAATATTTCAATGCAAATACTATATATAACTAGTTTAGCATGCTGAGTTCTGCTTGGCAAGCCATGAAAGACTCTTGAAAACCATTTGGAACAAAAGTTACAGCACATTTGAACAAAGTTGAAAATTAGCCTTATTTCAGTGAGAGCTGCAGAAAGAAGCAATAAAATTTCACTGAAAGCTGATGATAAAATTGACTTAAGATTTCAATGCAAATACTATATATAACTAGTTTAGCATGCTGAGTTCTGCTTGGCAAGCCATGAAAGACTCTTGAAAACCATTTGGAACAAAAGTTACAGCACATTTGAACAAAGTTGAAAATTAGCCTTATTTCAGTGAGAGCTGCAGAAAGAAGCAATAAAATTTCACTGAAAGCTGATGATAAAATTGACTTAATATTTCAATGCAAATACTATATATAACTAGTTTAGCATGCTGAGTTCTGCTTGGCAAGCCATGAAAGACTCTTGAAAACCATTTGGAACAAAAGTTACAGCACATTTGAACAAAGTTGAAAATTAGCCTTATTTCAGTGAGAGCTGCAGAAAGAAGCAATAAAATTTCACTGAAAGCTGATGATAAAATTGACTTAATATTTCAATGCAAATACTATATATAACTAGTTTAGCATGCTGAGTTCTGCTTGGCAAGCCATGAAAGACTCTTGAAAACCATTTGGAACAAAAGTTACAGCACATTTGAACAAAGTTGAAGATTAGCCTTATTTCAGTGAGAGCTGCAGAAAGAAGCAATAAAATTTCACTGAAAGCTGATGATAAAATTGACTTAATATTTCAATGCAAATACTATATATAACTAGTTTAGCATGCTGAGTTCTGCTTGGCAAGCCATGAAAGACTCTTGAAAACCATTTGGAACAAAAGTTACAGCACATTTGAACAAAGTTGAAAATTAGCCTTATTTCAGTGAGAGCTGCAGAAAGAAGCAATAAAATTTCACTGAAAGCTGATGATAAAATTGACTTAAGATTTCAATGCAAATACTATATATAACTAGTTTAGCATGCTGAGTTCTGCTTGGCAAGCCATGAAAGACTCTTGAAAACCATTTGGAACAAAAGTTACAGCACATTTGAACAAAGTTGAAAATTAGCCTTATTTCAGTGAGAGCTGCAGAAAGAAGCAATAAAATTTCACTGAAAGCTGATGATAAAATTGACTTAATATTTCAATGCAAATACTATATATAACTAGTTTAGCATGCTGAGTTCTGCTTGGCAAGCCATGAAAGACTCTTGAAAACCATTTGGAACAAAAGTTACAGCACATTTGAACAAAGTTGAAAATTAGCCTTATTTCAGTGAGAGCTGCAGAAAGAAGCAATAAAATTTCACTGAAAGCTGATGATAAAATTGACTTAATATTTCAATGCAAATACTATATATAACTAGTTTAGCATGCTGAGTTCTGCTTGGCAAGCCATGAAAGACTCTTGAAAACCATTTGGAACAAAAGTTACAGCACATTTGAACAAAGTTGAAAATTAGCCTTATTTCAGTGAGAGCTGCAGAAAGAAGCAATAAAATTTCACTGAAAGCTGATGATAAAATTGACTTAAGATTTCAATCCAAATACTATATATAACTAGTTTAGCATGCTGAGTTCTGCTTGGCAAGCCATGAAAGACTCTTGAAAACCATTTGGAACAAAAGTTACAGCACATTTGAACAAAGTTGAAAATTAGCCTTATTTCAGTGAGAGCTGCAGAAAGAAGCAATAAAATTTCACTGAAAGCTGATGATAAAATTGACTTAAGATTTCAATCCAAATACTATATATAACTAGTTTAGCATGCTGAGTTCTGCTTGGCAAGCCATGAAAGACTCTTGAAAACCATTTGGAACAAAAGTTACAGCACATTTGAACAAAGTTGAAAATTAGCCTTATTTCAGTGAGAGCTGCAGAAAGAAGCAATAAAATTTCACTGAAAGCTGATGATAAAATTGACTTAAGATTTCAATGCAAATACTATATATAACTAGTTTAGCATGCTGAGTTCTGCTTGGCAAGCCATGAAAGACTCTTGAAAACCATTTGGAACAAAAGTTACAGCACATTTGAACAAAGTTGAAAATTAGCCTTATTTCAGTGAGAGCTGCAGAAAGAAGCAATAAAATTTCACTGAAAGCTGATGATAAAATTGACTTAAGATTTCAATGCAAATACTATATATAACTAGTTTAGCATGCTGAGTTCTGCTTGGCAAGCCATGAAAGACTCTTGAAAACCATTTGGAACAAAAGTTACAGCACATTTGAACAAAGTTGAAAATTAGCCTTATTTCAGTGAGAGCTGCAGAAAGAAGCAATAAAATTTCACTGAAAGCTGATGATAAAATTGACTTAAGATTTCAATGCAAATACTATATATAACTAGTTTAGCATGCTGAGTTCTGCTTGGCAAGCCATGAAAGACTCTTGAAAACCATTTGGAACAAAAGTTACAGCACATTTGAACAAAGTTGAAAATTAGCCTTATTTCAGTGAGAGCTGCAGAAAGAAGCAATAAAATTTCACTGAAAGCTGATGATAAAATTGACTTAAGATTTCAATGCAAATACTATATATAACTAGTTTAGCATGCTGAGTTCTGCTTGGCAAGCCATGAAAGACTCTTGAAAACCATTTGGAACAAAAGTTACAGCACATTTGAACAAAGTTGAAAATTAGCCTTATTTCAGTGAGAGCTGCAGAAAGAAGCAATAAAATTTCACTGAAAGCTGATGATAAAATTGACTTAAGATTTCAATGCAAATACTATATATAACTAGTTTAGCATGCTGAGTTCTGCTTGGCAAGCCATGAAAGACTCTTGAAAACCATTTGGAACAAAAGTTACAGCACATTTGAACAAAGTTGAAAATTAGCCTTATTTCAGTGAGAGCTGCAGAAAGAAGCAATAAAATTTCACTGAAAGCTGATGATAAAATTGACTTAAGATTTCAATGCAAATACTATATATAACTAGTTTAGCATGCTGAGTTCTGCTTGGCAAGCCATGAAAGACTCTTGAAAACCATTTGGAACAAAAGTTACAGCACATTTGAACAAAGTTGAAAATTAGCCTTATTTCAGTGAGAGCTGCAGAAAGAAGCAATAAAATTTCACTGAAAGCTGATGATAAAATTGACTTAAGATTTCAATGCAAATACTATATATAACTAGTTTAGCATGCTGAGTTCTGCTTGGCAAGCCATGAAAGACTCTTGAAAACCATTTGGAACAAAAGTTACAGCACATTTGAACAAAGTTGAAAATTAGCCTTATTTCAGTGAGAGCTGCAGAAAGAAGCAATAAAATTTCACTGAAAGCTGATGATAAAATTGACTTAAGATTTCAATGCAAATACTATATATAACTAGTTTAGCATGCTGAGTTCTGCTTGGCAAGCCATGAAAGACTCTTGAAAACCATTTGGAACAAAAGTTACAGCACATTTGAACAAAGTTGAAAATTAGCCTTATTTCAGTGAGAGCTGCAGAAAGAAGCAATAAAATTTCACTGAAAGCTGATGATAAAATTGACTTAAGATTTCAATGCAAATACTATATATAACTAGTTTAGCATGCTGAGTTCTGCTTGGCAAGCCATGAAAGACTCTTGAAAACCATTTGGAACAAAAGTTACAGCACATTTGAACAAAGTTGAAAATTAGCCTTATTTCAGTGAGAGCTGCAGAAAGAAGCAATAAAATTTCACTGAAAGCTGATGATAAAATTGACTTAAGATTTCAATGCAAATACTATATATAACTAGTTTAGCATGCTGAGTTCTGCTTGGCAAGCCATGAAAGACTCTTGAAAACCATTTGGAACAAAAGTTACAGCACATTTGAACAAAGTTGAAAATTAGCCTTATTTCAGTGAGAGCTGCAGAAAGAAGCAATAAAATTTCACTGAAAGCTGATGATAAAATTGACTTAAGATTTCAATGCAAATACTATATATAACTAGTTTAGCATGCTGAGTTCTGCTTGGCAAGCCATGAAAGACTCTTGAAAACCATTTGGAACAAAAGTTACAGCACATTTGAACAAAGTTGAAGATTAGCCTTATTTCAGTGAGAGCTGCAGAAAGAAGCAATAAAATTTCACTGAAAGCTGATGATAAAATTGACTTAAGATTTCAATGCAAATACTATATATAACTAGTTTAGCATGCTGAGTTCTGCTTGGCAAGCCATGAAAGACTCTTGAAAACCATTTGGAACAAAAGTTACAGCACATTTGAACAAAGTTGAAGATTAGCCTTATTTCAGTGAGAGCTGCAGAAAGAAGCAATAAAATTTCACTGAAAGCTGATGATAAAATTGACTTAAGATTTCAATGCAAATACTATATATAACTAGTTTAGCATGCTGAGTTCTGCTTGGCAAGCCATGAAAGACTCTTGAAAACCATTTGGAACAAAAGTTACAGCACATTTGAACAAAGTTGAAAATTAGCCTTATTTCAGTGAGAGCTGCAGAAAGAAGCAATAAAATTTCACTGAAAGCTGATGATAAAATTGACTTAAGATTTCAATGCAAATACTATATATAACTAGTTTAGCATGCTGAGTTCTGCTTGGCAAGCCATGAAAGACTCTTGAAAACCATTTGGAACAAAAGTTACAGCACATTTGAACAAAGTTGAAAATTAGCCTTATTTCAGTGAGAGCTGCAGAAAGAAGCAATAAAATTTCACTGAAAGCTGATGATAAAATTGACTTAAGATTTCAATGCAAATACTATATATAACTAGTTTAGCATGCTGAGTTCTGCTTGGCAAGCCATGAAAGACTCTTGAAAACCATTTGGAACAAAAGTTACAGCACATTTGAACAAAGTTGAAAATTAGCCTTATTTCAGTGAGAGCTGCAGAAAGAAGCAATAAAATTTCACTGAAAGCTGATGATAAAATTGACTTAAGATTTCAATGCAAATACTATATATAACTAGTTTAGCATGCTGAGTTCTGCTTGGCAAGCCATGAAAGACTCTTGAAAACCATTTGGAACAAAAGTTACAGCACATTTGAACAAAGTTGAAAATTAGCCTTATTTCAGTGAGAGCTGCAGAAAGAAGCAATAAAATTTCACTGAAAGCTGATGATAAAATTGACTTAAGATTTCAATGCAAATACTATATATAACTAGTTTAGCATGCTGAGTTCTGCTTGGCAAGCCATGAAAGACTCTTGAAAACCATTTGGAACAAAAGTTACAGCACATTTGAACAAAGTTGAAAATTAGCCTTATTTCAGTGAGAGCTGCAGAAAGAAGCAATAAAATTTCACTGAAAGCTGATGATAAAATTGACTTAAGATTTCAATGCAAATACTATATATAACTAGTTTAGCATGCTGAGTTCTGCTTGGCAAGCCATGAAAGACTCTTGAAAACCATTTGGAACAAAAGTTACAGCACATTTGAACAAAGTTGAAGATTAGCCTTATTTCAGTGAGAGCTGCAGAAAGAAGCAATAAAATTTCACTGAAAGCTGATGATAAAATTGACTTAAGATTTCAATGCAAATACTATATATAACTAGTTTAGCATGCTGAGTTCTGCTTGGCAAGCCATGAAAGACTCTTGAAAACCATTTGGAACAAAAGTTACAGCACATTTGAACAAAGTTGAAAATTAGCCTTATTTCAGTGAGAGCTGCAGAAAGAAGCAATAAAATTTCACTGAAAGCTGATGATAAAATTGACTTAAGATTTCAATGCAAATACTATATATAACTAGTTTAGCATGCTGAGTTCTGCTTGGCAAGCCATGAAAGACTCTTGAAAACCATTTGGAACAAAAGTTACAGCACATTTGAACAAAGTTGAAAATTAGCCTTATTTCAGTGAGAGCTGCAGAAAGAAGCAATAAAATTTCACTGAAAGCTGATGATAAAATTGACTTAAGATTTCAATGCAAATACTATATATAACTAGTTTAGCATGCTGAGTTCTGCTTGGCAAGCCATGAAAGACTCTTGAAAACCATTTGGAACAAAAGTTACAGCACATTTGAACAAAGTTGAAAATTAGCCTTATTTCAGTGAGAGCTGCAGAAAGAAGCAATAAAATTTCACTGAAAGCTGATGATAAAATTGACTTAAGATTTCAATCCAAATACTATATATAACTAGTTTAGCATGCTGAGTTCTGCTTGGCAAGCCATGAAAGACTCTTGAAAACCATTTGGAACAAAAGTTACAGCACATTTGAACAAAGTTGAAAATTAGCCTTATTTCAGTGAGAGCTGCAGAAAGAAGCAATAAAATTTCACTGAAAGCTGATGATAAAATTGACTTAAGATTTCAATGCAAATACTATATATAACTAGTTTAGCATGCTGAGTTCTGCTTGGCAAGCCATGAAAGACTCTTGAAAACCATTTGGAACAAAAGTTACAGCACATTTGAACAAAGTTGAAAATTAGCCTTATTTCAGTGAGAGCTGCAGAAAGAAGCAATAAAATTTCACTGAAAGCTGATGATAAAATTGACTTAAGATTTCAATGCAAATACTATATATAACTAGTTTAGCATGCTGAGTTCTGCTTGGCAAGCCATGAAAGACTCTTGAAAACCATTTGGAACAAAAGTTACAGCACATTTGAACAAAGTTGAAAATTAGCCTTATTTCAGTGAGAGCTGCAGAAAGAAGCAATAAAATTTCACTGAAAGCTGATGATAAAATTGACTTAAGATTTCAATGCAAATACTATATATAACTAGTTTAGCATGCTGAGTTCTGCTTGGCAAGCCATGAAAGACTCTTGAAAACCATTTGGAACAAAAGTTACAGCACATTTGAACAAAGTTGAAAATTAGCCTTATTTCAGTGAGAGCTGCAGAAAGAAGCAATAAAATTTCACTGAAAGCTGATGATAAAATTGACTTAAGATTTCAATGCAAATACTATATATAACTAGTTTAGCATGCTGAGTTCTGCTTGGCAAGCCATGAAAGACTCTTGAAAACCATTTGGAACAAAAGTTACAGCACATTTGAACAAAGTTGAAAATTAGCCTTATTTCAGTGAGAGCTGCAGAAAGAAGCAATAAAATTTCACTGAAAGCTGATGATAAAATTGACTTAAGATTTCAATGCAAATACTATATATAACTAGTTTAGCATGCTGAGTTCTGCTTGGCAAGCCATGAAAGACTCTTGAAAACCATTTGGAACAAAAGTTACAGCACATTTGAACAAAGTTGAAAATTAGCCTTATTTCAGTGAGAGCTGCAGAAAGAAGCAATAAAATTTCACTGAAAGCTGATGATAAAATTGACTTAATATTTCAATGCAAATACTATATATAACTAGTTTAGCATGCTGAGTTCTGCTTGGCAAGCCATGAAAGACTCTTGAAAACCATTTGGAACAAAAGTTACAGCACATTTGAACAAAGTTGAAAATTAGCCTTATTTCAGTGAGAGCTGCAGAAAGAAGCAATAAAATTTCACTGAAAGCTGATGATAAAATTGACTTAAGATTTCAATGCAAATACTATATATAACTAGTTTAGCATGCTGAGTTCTGCTTGGCAAGCCATGAAAGACTCTTGAAAACCATTTGGAACAAAAGTTACAGCACATTTGAACAAAGTTGAAAATTAGCCTTATTTCAGTGAGAGCTGCAGAAAGAAGCAATAAAATTTCACTGAAAGCTGATGATAAAATTGACTTAATATTTCAATGCAAATACTATATATAACTAGTTTAGCATGCTGAGTTCTGCTTGGCAAGCCATGAAAGACTCTTGAAAACCATTTGGAACAAAAGTTACAGCACATTTGAACAAAGTTGAAAATTAGCCTTATTTCAGTGAGAGCTGCAGAAAGAAGCAATAAAATTTCACTGAAAGCTGATGATAAAATTGACTTAAGATTTCAATGCAAATACTATATATAACTAGTTTAGCATGCTGAGTTCTGCTTGGCAAGCCATGAAAGACTCTTGAAAACCATTTGGAACAAAAGTTACAGCACATTTGAACAAAGTTGAAAATTAGCCTTATTTCAGTGAGAGCTGCAGAAAGAAGCAATAAAATTTCACTGAAAGCTGATGATAAAATGTACTTAAGATTTCAATGCAAATACTATATATAACTAGTTTAGCATGCTGAGTTCTGCTTGGCAAGCCATGAAAGACTCTTGAAAACCATTTGGAACAAAAGTTACAGCACATTTGAACAAAGTTGAAAATTAGCCTTATTTCAGTGAGAGCTGCAGAAAGAAGCAATACAATTTCACTGAAAGCTGATGATAAAATTGACTTAAGATTTCAATGCAAATACTATATATAATTAGTTTAGCATGCTGAGTTCTGCTTGGCAAGCCATGAAAGACTCTTGAAAACCATTTGGAACAAAAGTTACAGCACATTTGAACAAAGTTGAAAATTAGCCTTATTTCAGTGAGAGCTGCAGAAAGAAGCAATAAAATTTCACTGAAAGCTGATGATAAAATTGACTTAAGATTTCAATGCAAATACTATATATAACTAGTTTAGCATGCTGAGTTCTGCTTTGCAAGCCACGAAAGACTCTTGAAAACCATTTGGAACAAAAGTTACAGCACATTTGAACAAAGTTGAAAATTAGCCTTATTTCAGTGAGAGCTGCAGAAAGAAGCAATAAAATTTCACTGAAAGCTGATGATAAAATTGACTTAAGATTTCAATGCAAATACTATATATAACTAGTTTAGCATGCTGAGTTCTGCTTTGCAAGCCACGAAAGACTCTTGAAAACCATTTGGAACAAAAGTTACAGCACATTTGAACAAAGTTGAAAATTAGCCTTATTTCAGTGAGAGCTGCAGAAAGAAGCAATAAAATTTCACTGAAAGCTGAAAAAAAGTTTGAGCAAAATTTTTCTTTTTGGTGGAAGATTATATTTTGAGAGGAAGATTTCTTTTATCACAGGAAGATTTTTTTATCGACATTGGTTTTTTTTGGAGGAAGAATTTTTTTTCGGTTGACAGTGGGAATTCTTTTTTTGAAGGCAAATGAAAACTGCTTCTGAAATCTGCTTTATATTTCAATGCAAATAATTGAAAGTACAACTTGTTTGGAATCCTGAGTTCAGCTTGGCAAGCTGTGAAATACTCTTGAAAACCATTTGGAAAAAAAGTTTTAGCAACATTTTTCTTTTTGGTGGAAGATTATATTTTGAGAGGAAGATTTTTTTTAACATAGGAAGAATTTTTTTACGATTTTTTTTTTCTGAAGGAAGAATTTTTTTGAGGTGACTGTTGTGAACTTTTTTTTTTTCAATGGCATATGAAAACTGCTACCGAAATGTTCTTCTTATTGCAATGTTTGGCATCCTGAGTTCAGCTTGGCAAGCTGTGAAACACTCTTGAAAACCATTTGGAAAAAAAGTTTGGGCAAAATTTTCCTTTTTGGTGGAAGATTATATTTTGAGAGGAAGATTTTTTTTAACAAAGGAAGAATTTTTTTACGAATTTTTTTTTTCTGAAAGAAGAATTTTTTTGAGGTGACTGTTGTGGGGAACTTTTTTTTTTCAATGTCATATGAAAACTGCTACCGAAATGTTCTTCTTATTGCAATGTTTGGAATCCTGAGTTCAGCTTGGCAAGCTGTGAAATACTCTTGAAAACCATTTGGAAAAAAAGTTTGAGCAAAATTTTTCTTTTTGGTGGAAGACTATATTTTGAGACGAAGATTTTTTTTAACATAGGAAGAATTTTTTTTACGAATTTTTTTTTTTCTGAAGGAAGAATTTTTTTGAGGTGACTGTTGTGGGGAACTTTTTTTTTTCAATGGCATATGAAAACTGCTATCGAAACGTTCTTCTTATTGCAATGTTTGGCATCCTGAGTTCAGCTTGGCAAGCTGTGAAACACTCTTGAAAACCATTTGGAAAAAAAGTTTGGGCAAAATTTTCCTTTTTGGTGGAAGATTATATTTTGAGAGGAACATTTTTTTTAACAAAGGAAGAATTTTTTTACGAATTTTTTTTTTCTGAAAGAAGAATTTTTTTGAGGTGACTGTTGTGGGGAACTTTTTTTTTTCAATGTCATATGAAAACTGCTACCGAAATGTTCTTCTTATTGCAATGTTTGGAATCCTGAGTTCAGCTTGGCAAGCTGTGAAATACTCTTGAAAACCATTTGGAAAAAAAGTTTGAGCAAAATTTTTCTTTTTGGTGGAAGACTATATTTTGAGACGAAGATTTTTTTTAACATAGGAAGAATTTTTTTTACGAATTTTTTTTTTTCTGAAGGAAGAATTTTTTTGAGGTGACTGTTGTGGGGAACTTTTTTTTTTCAATGGCATATGAAAACTGCTATCGAAACGTTCTTCTTATTGCAATGTTTGGCATCCTGAGTTCAGCTTGGCAAGCTGTGAAACACTCTTGAAAACCATTTGGAAAAAAAGTTTGGGCAAAATTTTCCTTTTTGGTGGAAGATTATATTTTGAGAGGAACATTTTTTTTAACATAGGAAGAATTTTTTTACGATTTTTTTTTTCTGAAGGAAGAATTTTTTTGAGGTGACTGTTGTGAACTTTTTTTTTTTCAATGGCATATGAAAACTGCTACAGAAATGTTCTTCTTATTGCAATGTTTGGCATCCTGAGTTCAGCTTGGCAAGCTGTGAAACACTCTTGAAAACCATTTGGAAAAAAAGTTTGGGCAAAATTTTCCTTTTTGGTGGAAGATTATATTTTGAGAGGAAGATTTTTTTTAACATAGGAAGAATTTTTTTACGAATTTTTTTTTTCTGAAAGAAGAATTTTTTTGAGGTGACTTTTGTGGGGAACTTTTTTTTTTCAATGGCATATGAAAACTGCTACCGAAATGTTCTTCTTATTGCAATGTTTGGAATCCTGAGTTCAGCTTGGCAAGCTGTGAAATACTCTTGAAAACCATTTGGAAAAAAAGTTTGAGCAAAATTTTTCTTTTTGGTGGAAGACTATATTTTGAGACGAAGATTTTTTTTAACATAGGAAGAATTTTTTTTACGAATTTTTTTTTTTCTGAAGGAAGAATTTTTTTGAGGTGACTGTTGTGGGGAACTTTTTTTTTTTTTAATGGCATATGAAAACTGCTACCGAAATGTTCTTCTTATTGCAATGTTTGGCATCCTGAGTTCAGCTTGGCAAGCTGTGAAACACTCTTGAAAACCATTTGGAAAAAAAGTTTGGGCAAAATTTTCCTTTTTGGTGGAAGATTATATTTTGAGATGAAGAATTTTTTTAACATAGGAAGAATTTTTTTACGATTTTTTTTTTCTGAAGGAAGAATTTTTTTGAGGTGACTGTTGTGGTGAACATTTTTTTTTTTTTCAATGGCATATGAAAACTGCTACCGAAATGTTCTTCTTTTTTTGCAATGTTTGGCATCCTGAGTTCAGCTTGGCAAGCTGTGAAAGACTCTACAAAACCATTTGGAAAAAAAATTTGAGCAAAATTTTTCTTTTTGGTGGAAGATTATATTTTGAGATGAAGATTTTTTTTAACATAGGAAGAATTTTTTTACGAATTTTTTTTTTTCTGAAGGAAGAATTTTTTTGAGGTGACTGTTGTGGGGAACTTTTTTCTTTTCAATGGCATATGTTTTCTTAATATTTCAACACAAACACTATGTACAACTTGTTTGGCATCCTGAGTTCAGCTTGGCAATCTGTGAAAGACTTGAAAACCATTTGGAAAAAAAGTTTGGGCAAAATTTTTCTTTTTGGTGGAAGATTACATTTTGAGAGGAAGAATTTTTTTAACATAGGAAGAATTTTTTTACGATTTTTTTTTTCTGAAGGAAGAATTTTTTTGATGTGACTGTTGTAGGGAACTTTTTTTTTTTTCAAAGGCAAATGAAAACTGCTTCCAAAATGTTCTTAATATTTCAATACAAACACTATGTACAACTTGTTTGGCATCCTGAGTTCAGCTTGGAAAGCTGTGAAAGACTCTTGAAAACCATTTGGAAAAAAAGTTTGAGCAAAATTTTTCTTTTTGGTGGAAGATTATATTTTGAGAGGAAGATTTTTTTTAACAAAGGAAGAATTTTTTTTACGAATTTTTTTTTTTCTCAAGGATGAATTTTTTTGAGGTGACTTTTGTGGGGAACTTTTTTCTTTTCAATGGCATATGTGTTCTTAATATTTCAATACAAACACTATGTACAACTTGTTTGGCATCCTGAGTTCAGCTTGGCAATCTGTGAAAGACTCTTGAAAACCATTTGGAAAAAAAGTTTGGGCAAAATTTTTCTTTTTGGTGGAAGATTACATTTTGAGAGGAAGATTTTTTTTAACATAGGAAGAATTTTTTTACGAATTTTTTTTTTCTGAAGGAAGAATTTTTTTGAGATGAATGTTGTGGGGAACTTTTTTTTTTCAATGGCATATTTGTTCTTAATATTTCAATACAAACACTATGTACAACTTGTTTGGCATCCAGAGTTCAGCTTGGCAAGCTGTGAAAGACTCTTGAAAACCATTTGGGTAAAAAGTTAGAGGAAATTTTTCTTTTTGGTGGAATACTATATTTTGAGAGGAACATTTTTTTAACATAGGAAGAATTTTTTTACGATTTTTTTTTTCTGAAGGAAGAATTTTTTTGATGTGACTGTTGTAGGGAACTTTTTTTTTTTTCAAAGGCAAATGAAAACTGCTTCCAAAATGTTCTTAATATTTCAATACAAACACTATGTACAACTTGTTTGGCATCCTGAGTTCAGCTTGGAAAGCTGTGAAAGACTCTTGAAAACCATTTGGAAAAAAAGTTTGAGCAAAATTTTTCTTTTTGGTGGAAGATTATATTTTGAGAGGAAGATTTTTTTTAACAAAGGAAGAATTTTTTTTACGAATTTTTTTTTTTCTCAAGGATGAATTTTTTTGAGGTGACTTTTGTGGGGAACTTTTTTCTTTTCAATGGCATATGTGTTCTTAATATTTCAATACAAACACTATGTACAACTTGTTTGGCATCCTGAGTTCAGCTTGGCAATCTGTGAAAGACTCTTGAAAACCATTTGGAAAAAAAGTTTGGGCAAAATTTTTCTTTTTGGTGGAAGATTACATTTTGAGAGGAAGATTTTTTTTAACATAGGAAGAATTTTTTTACGAATTTTTTTTTTCTGAAGGAAGAATTTTTTTGAGATGAATGTTGTGGGGAACTTTTTTTTTTCAAAGGCAAATGAAAAATGCTTCCAAAAAGTTCTTAATATTTCAATACAAACACTATGTACAAGTGTACAAGTGTTTCAATTTCACTGAAAGCTGATGATAAAATTGACTTAAGATTTCAATGCAAATACTATATATAACTAGTTTAGCATGCTGAGTTCTGCTTGGCAAGCCATGAAAGACTCTTGAAAACCATTTGGAACAAAAGTTACAGCACATTTGAACAAAGTTGAAAATTAGCCTTATTTCAGTGAGAGCTGCAGAAAGAAGCAATAAAATTTCACTGAAAGCTGATGATAAAATTGACTTAATATTTCAATGCAAATACTATATATAACTAGTTTAGCATGCTGAGTTCTGCTTGGCAAGCCATGAAAGACTCTTGAAAACCATTTGGAACAAAAGTTACAGCACATTTGAACAAAGTTGAAAATTAGCCTTATTTCAGTGAGAGCTGCAGAAAGAAGCAATAAAATTTCACTGAAAGCTGATGATAAAATTGACTTAAGATTTCAATGCAAATACTATATATAACTAGTTTAGCATGCTGAGTTCTGCTTGGCAAGCCATGAAAGACTCTTGAAAACCATTTGGAACAAAAGTTACAGCACATTTGAACAAAGTTGAAAATTAGCCTTATTTCAGTGAGAGCTGCAGAAAGAAGCAATAAAATTTCACTGAAAGCTGATGATAAAATTGACTTAAGATTTCAATGCAAATACTATATATAACTAGTTTAGCATGCTGAGTTCTGCTTGGCAAGCCATGAAAGACTCTTGAAAACCATTTGGAACAAAAGTTACAGCACATTTGAACAAAGTTGAAAATTAGCCTTATTTCAGTGAGAGCTGCAGAAAGAAGCAATAAAATTTCACTGAAAGCTGATGATAAAATTGCCTTAAGATTTCAATGCAAATACTATATATAACTAGTTTAGCATGCTGAGTTCTGCTTGGCAAGCCATGAAAGACTCTTGAAAACCATTTGGAACAAAAGTTACAGCACATTTGAACAAAGTTGAAAATTAGCCTTATTTCAGTGAGAGCTGCAGAAAGAAGCAATAAAATTTCACTGAAAGCTGATGATAAAATTGACTTAAGATTTCAATGCAAATACTATATATAACTAGTTTAGCATGCTGAGTTCTGCTTGGCAAGCCATGAAAGACTCTTGAAAACCATTTGGAACAAAAGTTACAGCACATTTGAACAAAGTTGAAAATTAGCCTTATTTCAGTGAGAGCTGCAGAAAGAAGCAATAAAATTTCACTGAAAGCTGATGATAAAATTGACTTAAGATTTCAATGCAAATACTATATATAACTAGTTTAGCATGCTGAGTTCTGCTTGGCAAGCCATGAAAGACTCTTGAAAACCATTTGGAACAAAAGTTACAGCACATTTGAACAAAGTTGAAAATTAGCCTTATTTCAGTGAGAGCTGCAGAAAGAAGCAATAAAATTTCACTGAAAGCTGATGATAAAATTGACTTAAGATTTCAATGCAAATACTATATATAACTAGTTTAGCATGCTGAGTTCTGCTTGGCAAGCCATGAAAGACTCTTGAAAACCATTTGGAACAAAAGTTACAGCACATTTGAACAAAGTTGAAAATTAGCCTTATTTCAGTGAGAGCTGCAGAAAGAAGCAATAAAATTTCACTGAAAGCTGATGATAAAATTGACTTAAGATTTCAATGCAAATACTATATATAACTAGTTTAGCATGCTGAGTTCTGCTTGGCAAGCCATGAAAGACTCTTGAAAACCATTTGGAACAAAAGTTACAGCACATTTGAACAAAGTTGAAAATTAGCCTTATTTCAGTGAGAGCTGCAGAAAGAAGCAATAAAATTTCACTGAAAGCTGATGATAAAATTGACTTAAGATTTCAATGCAAATACTATATATAACTAGTTTAGCATGCTGAGTTCTGCTTGGCAAGCCATGAAAGACTCTTGAAAACCATTTGGAACAAAAGTTACAGCACATTTGAACAAAGTTGAAAATTAGCCTTATTTCAGTGAGAGCTGCAGAAAGAAGCAATAAAATTTCACTGAAAGCTGATGATAAAATTGACTTAAGATTTCAATGCAAATACTATATATAACTAGTTTAGCATGCTGAGTTCTGCTTGGCAAGCCATGAAAGACTCTTGAAAACCATTTGGAACAAAAGTTACAGCACATTTGAACAAAGTTGAAAATTAGCCTTATTTCAGTGAGAGCTGCAGAAAGAAGCAATAAAATTTCACTGAAAGCTGAAAAAAAGTTTGAGCAAAATTTTTCTTTTTGGTGGAAGATCATATTTTGAGAGGAAGATTTCTTTTATCACAGGAAGATTTTTTTATCGACATTGGTTTTTTTTGGAGGAAGAATTTTTTTTCGGTTGACAGTGGGAATTCTTTTTTTGAAGGCAAATGAAAACTGCTTCTGAAATCTGCTTTATATTTCAATGCAAATAATTGAAAGTACAACTTGTTTGGAATCCTGAGTTCAGCTTGGCAAGCTGTGAAATACTCTTGAAAACCATTTGGAAAAAAAGTTTTAGCAACATTTTTCTTTTTGGTGGAAGATTATATTTTGAGAGGAAGATTTTTTTTAACATTGGAAGAATTTTTTTACGATTTTTTTTTTCTGAAGGAAGAATTTTTTTGAGGTGACTGTTGTGAACTTTTTTTTTTTCAATGGCATATGAAAACTGCTACCGAAATGTTCTTCTTATTGCAATGTTTGGCATCCTGAGTTCAGCTTGGCAAGCTGTGAAACACTCTTGAAAACCATTTGGAAAAAAAGTTTGGGCAAAATTTTCCTTTTTGGTGGAAGATTATATTTTGAGAGGAAGATTTTTTTTAACATAGGAAGAATTTTTTTACGAATTTTTTTTTTCTGAAAGAAGAATTTTTTTGAGGTGACTGTTGTGGGGAACTTTTTTTTTTCAATGGCATATGAAAACTGCTACCGAAATGTTCTTCTTATTGCAATGTTTGGAATCCTGAGTTCAGCTTGGCAAGCTGTGAAATACTCTTGAAAACCATTTGGAAAAAAAGTTTGAGCAAAATTTTTCTTTTTGGTGGAAGACTATATTTTGAGACGAAGATTTTTTTTAACATCGGAAGAATTTTTTTTACGAATTTTTTTTTTTCTGAAGGAAGAATTTTTTTGAGGTGACTGTTGTGGGGAACTTTTTTTTTTCAATGGCATATGAAAACTGCTATCGAAACGTTCTTCTTATTGCAATGTTTGGCATCCTGAGTTCAGCTTGGCAAGCTGTGAAACACTCTTGAAAACCATTTGGAAAAAAAGTTTGGGCAAAATTTTCCTTTTTGGTGGAAGATTATATTTTGAGAGGAACATTTTTTTTAACATATGAAGAATTTTTTTACGATTTTTTTTTTCTGAAGGAAGAATTTTTTTGAGGTGACTTGTGGTGAACTTTTTTTTTTTTCAATGGCATATGAAAACTGCTACCGAAATGTTCTTCTTATTGCAATGTTTGGCATCCTGAGTTCAGCTTGGCAAGCTGTGAAACACTCTTGAAAACCATTTGGAAAAAAAGTTTGGGCAAAATTTTCCTTTTTGGTGGAAGATTATATTTTGAGATGAAGATTTTTTTTAACATAGGAAGAATTTTTTTACGATTTTTTTTTTCTGAAGGAAGAATTTTTTTGAGGTGACTGTTGTGGTGAACTTTTTTTTTTTTTCAATGGCATATGAAAACTGCTACCGAAATGTTCTTCTTTTTTTGCAATGTTTGGCATCCTGAGTTCAGCTTGGCAAGCTGTGAAAGACTCTACAAAACCATTTGGAAAAAAAATTTGAGCAAAATTTTTCTTTTTGGTGGAAGATTATATTTTGAGATGAAGATTTTTTTTAACATAGGAAGAATTTTTTTACGAATTTTTTTTTTTCTGAAGGAAGAATTTTTTTGAGGTGACTGTTGTGGGGAACTTTTTTTTTTCAAAGGCATATTTGTTCTTAATATTTCAACACAAACACTATGTACAACTTGTTTGGCATCCTGAGTTCAGCTTGGCAATCTGTGAAAGACTTGAAAACCATTTGGAAAAAAAGTTAGGGGAAAATTTTTCTTTTTGGTGGAAGATTACATTTTGAGAGGAAGATTTTTTTTAACATAGGAAGAATTTTTTTACGATTTTTTTTTTCTGAAGGAAGAATTTTTTTGAAGTGACTGTTGTGGGGAACTTTTTTTTTTCAATGGCATATTTGTTCTTAATATTTCAATACAAACACTATGTACAACTTGTTTGGCATCCAGAGTTCAGCTTGGCAAGCTGTGAAAGACTCTTGAAAACCATTTGGAAAAAAAGTTAGAGGAAATTTTTCTTTTTGGTGGAATACTATATTTTGAGAGGAACATTTTTTTAACATAGGAAGAATTTTTTTACGATTTTTTTTTTCTGAAGGAAGAATTTTTTTGATGTGACTGTTTTAGGGAACTTTTTTTTTTTTCAAAGGCAAATGAAAACTGCTTCCAAAATGTTCTTAATATTTCAATACAAACACTATGTACAACTTGTTTGGCATCCTGAGTTCAGCTTGGAAAGCTGTGAAAGACTCTTGAAAACCATTTGGAAAAAAAGTTTGAGCAAAATTTTTCTTTTTGGTGGAAGATTATATTTCGAGAGGAAGATTTTTTTTAACAAAGGAAGAATTTTTTTTACGAATTTTTTTTTTTCTCAAGGATGAATTTTTTTGAGGTGACTTTTGTGGGGAACTTTTTTCTTTTCAATGGCATATGTGTTCTTAATATTTCAATACAAACACTATGTACAACTTGTTTGGCATCCTGAGTTCAGCTTGGCAATCTGTGAAAGACTCTTGAAAACCATTTGGAAAAAAAGTTTGGGCAAAATTTTTCTTTTTGGTGGAAGATTAAATTTTGAGAGGAAGATTTTTTTTAACATAGGAAGAATTTTTTTACGAATTTTTTTTTTCTGAAGGAAGAATTTTTTTGAGATGAATGTTGTGGGGAACTTTTTTTTTTCAAAGGCAAATGAAAAATGCTTCCAAAAAGTTCTTAATATTTCAATACAAACACTATGTACAAGTGTACAAGTGTTTCAATTTCACTGAAAGCTGATGATAAAATTGACTTAAGATTTCAATGCAAATACTATATATAACTAGTTTAGCATGCTGAGTTCTGCTTGGCAAGCCATGAAAGACTCTTGAAAACCATTTGGAACAAAAGTTACAGCACATTTGAACAAAGTTGAAAATTAGCCTTATTTCAGTGAGAGCTGCAGAAAGAAGCAATAAAATTTCACTGAAAGCTGATGATAAAATTGACTTAAGATTTCAATGCAAATACTATATATAACTAGTTTAGCATGCTGAGTTCTGCTTGGCAAGCCATGAAAGACTCTTGAAAACCATTTGGAACAAAAGTTACAGCACATTTGAACAAAGTTGAAAATTAGCCTTATTTCAGTGAGAGCTGCAGAAAGAAGCAATAAAATTTCACTGAAAGCTGATGATAAAATTGACTTAATATTTCAATGCAAATACTATATATAACTAGTTAAGCATGCTGAGTTCTGCTTGGCAAGCCATGAAAGACTCTTGAAAACCATTTGGAACAAAAGTTACAGCACATTTGAACAAAGTTGAAAATTAGCCTTATTTCAGTGAGAGCTGCAGAAAGAAGCAATAAAATTTCACTGAAAGCTGATGATAAAATTGACTTAAGATTTCAATGCAAATACTATATATAACTAGTTTAGCATGCTGAGTTCTGCTTGGCAAGCCATGAAAGACTCTTGAAAACCATTTGGAACAAAAGTTACAGCACATTTGAACAAAGTTGAAAATTAGCCTTATTTCAGTGAGAGCTGCAGAAAGAAGCAATAAAATTTCACTGAAAGCTGATGATAAAATTGACTTAAGATTTCAATGCAAATACTATATATAACTAGTTTAGCATGCTGAGTTCTGCTTGGCAAGCCATGAAAGACTCTTGAAAACCATTTGGAACAAAAGTTACAGCACATTTGAACAAAGTTGAAAATTAGCCTTATTTCAGTGAGAGCTGCAGAAAGAAGCAATAAAATTTCACTGAAAGCTGATGATAAAATTGACTTAAGATTTCAATGCAAATACTATATATAACTAGTTTAGCATGCTGAGTTCTGCTTGGCAAGCCATGAAAGACTCTTGAAAACCATTTGGAACAAAAGTTACAGCACATTTGAACAAAGTTGAAAATTAGCCTTATTTCAGTGAGAGCTGCAGAAAGAAGCAATAAAATTTCACTGAAAGCTGATGATAAAATTGACTTAAGATTTCAATGCAAATACTATATATAACTAGTTTAGCATGCTGAGTTCTGCTTGGCAAGCCATGAAAGACTCTTGAAAACCATTTGGAACAAAAGTTACAGCACATTTGAACAAAGTTGAAAATTAGCCTTATTTCAGTGAGAGCTGCAGAAAGAAGCAATAAAATTTCACTGAAAGCTGATGATAAAATTGACTTAAGATTTCAATGCAAATACTATATATAACTAGTTTAGCATGCTGAGTTCTGCTTGGCAAGCCATGAAAGACTCTTGAAAACCATTTGGAACAAAAGTTACAGCACATTTGAACAAAGTTGAAAATTAGCCTTATTTCAGTGAGAGCTGCAGAAAGAAGCAATAAAATTTCACTGAAAGCTGATGATAAAATTGACTTAAGATTTCAATGCAAATACTATATATAACTAGTTTAGCATGCTGAGTTCTGCTTGGCAAGCCATGAAAGACTCTTGAAAACCATTTGGAACAAAAGTTACAGCACATTTGAACAAAGTTGAAAATTAGCCTTATTTCAGTGAGAGCTGCAGAAAGAAGCAATAAAATTTCACTGAATGCTGAAAAAAAGTTTGAGCAAAATTTTTCTTTTTGGTGGAAGATTATATTTTGAGAGGAAGATTTCTTTTATCACAGGAAGATTTTTTTTATCGACATTGGTTTTTTTTGGAGGAAGAATTTTTTTTCGGTTGACAGTGGGAATTCTTTTTTTGAAGGCAAATGAAAACTGCTTCTGAAATCTGCTTTATATTTCAATGCAAATAATTGAAAGTACAACTTGTTTGGAATCCTGAGTTCAGCTTGGCAAGCTGTGAAATACTCTTGAAAACCATTTGGAAAAAAAGTTTGAGCAAAATTTTTCTTTTTGGTGGAAGACTATATTTTGAGACGAAGATTTTTTTTAACATAGGAAGAATTTTTTTTACGAATTTTTTTTTTCTGAAGGAAGAATTTTTTTGAGGTGACTGTTGTGGGGAACTTTTTTTTTTCAATGGCATATGAAAACTGCTATCGAAACGTTCTTCTTATTGCAATGTTTGGCATCCTGAGTTCAGTTTGGCAAGCTGTGAAACACTCTTGAAAACCATTTGGAAAAAAAGTTTGGGCAAAATTTTCCTTTTTGGTGGAAGATTATATTTTGAGAGGAACATTTTTTTTAACATAGGAAGAATTTTTTTACTAATTTTTTTTTCTGAAGGAAGAATTTTTTTGAGGTGACTGTTGTGAACTTTTTTTTTTTTCAATGGCATATGAAAACTGCTACCGAAATGTTCTTTTTATTGCAATGTTTGGCATCCTGAGTTCAGCTTGGCAAGCTGTGAAACACTCTTGAAAGCCATTTGGAAAAAAAGTTTGGGCAAAATTTTCCTTTTTGGTGGAAGATTATATTTTGAGAGGAAGATTTTTTTTAACATAGGAAGAATTTTTTTACGAATTTTTTTTTTCTGAAAGAAGAATTTTTTTGAGGTGACTGTTGTGGGGAACTTTTTTTTTTCAATGGCATATGAAAACTGCTACCGAAATGTTCTTCTTATTGCAATGTTTGGAATCCTGAGTTCAGCTTGGCAAGCTGTGAAATACTCTTGAAAACCATTTGGAAAAAAAGTTTGAGCAAAATTTTTCTTTTTGGTGGAAGACTATATTTTGAGACGAAGATTTTTTTTAACAGGAAGAATTTTTTTTACGAATTTTTTTTTTTCTGAAGGAAGAATTTTTTTGAGGTGACTGTTGTGGGGAACTTTTTTTTTTCAATGGCATATGAAAACTGCTATCGAAACGTTCTTCTTATTGCAATGTTTGGCATCCTGAGTTCAGCTTGGCAAGCTGTGAAACACTCTTGAAAACCATTTGGAAAAAAAGTTTGGGCAAAATTTTCCTTTTTGGTGGAAGATTATATTTTGAGAGGAAGATTTTTTTTAACATAGGAAGAATTTTTTTACGAATTTTTTTTTTCTGAAAGAAGAATTTTTTTGAGGTGACTGTTGTGGGGAACTTTTTTTTTTCAATGGCATATGAAAACTGCTATCGAAACGTTCTTCTTATTGCAATGTTTGGCATCCTGAGTTCAGCTTGGCAAGCTGTGAAACACTCTTGAAAACCATTTGGAAAAAAAGTTTGGGCAAAATTTTCCTTTTTGGTGGAAGATTATATTTTGAGAGGAACATTTTTTTTAACATAGGAAGAATTTTTTTTACGATTTTTTTTTCTGAAGGAAGAATTTTTTTGAGGTGACTGTTGTGGTGAACTTTTTTTTTTTTCAATGGCATATGAAAACTGCTACCGAAATGTTCTTCTTATTGCAATGTTTGGCATCCTGAGTTCAGCTTGGCAAGCTGTGAAACACTCTTGAAAACCATTTGGAAAAAAAGTTTGGGCAAAATTTTCCTTTTTGGTGGAAGATTACATTTTGAGAGGAAGATTTTTTTTAACATAGGAAGAATTTTTTTACGATTTTTTTTTTCTGAAGGAAGAATTTTTTTGAAGTGACTGTTGTGGGGAACTTTTTTTTTTCAATGGCATATTTGTTCTTAATATTTCAATACAAACACTATGTACAACTTGTTTGGCATCCAGAGTTCAGCTTGGCAAGCTGTGAAAGACTCTTGAAAACCATTTGGAAAAAAAGTTAGAGGAAATTTTTCTTTTTGGTGGAATACTATATTTTGAGAGGAACATTTTTTTAACATAGGAAGAATTTTTTTACGATTTTTTTTTTCTGAAGGAAGAATTTTTTTGATGTGACTTTTGTAGGGAACTTTTTTTTTTTTCAAAGGCAAATGAAAACTGCTTCCAAAATGTTCTTAATATTTCAATACAAACACTATGTACAACTTGTTTGGCATCCTGAGTTCAGCTTGGAAAGCTGTGAAAGACTCTTGAAAACCATTTGGAAAAAAAGTTTGAGCAAAATTTTTCTTTTTGGTGGAAGATTATATTTTGAGAGGAAGATTTTTTTTAACAAAGGAAGAATTTTTTTTACGAATTTTTTTTTTCTCAAGGATGAATTTTTTTGAGGTGACTTTTGTGGGGGACTTTTTTCTTTTCAATGGCATATGTGTTCTTAATATTTCAATACAAACACTATGTACAACTTGTTTGGCATCCTGAGTTCAGCTTGGCAATCTGTGAAAGACTCTTGAAAACCATTTGGAAAAAAAGTTTGGGCAAAATTTTTCTTTTTGGTGGAATATTACATTTTGAGAGGAAGATTTTTTTTAACATAGGAAGAATTATTTTACGAATTTTTTTTTTCTGAAGGAAGAATTTTTTTGAGATGAATGTTGTGGGGAACTTTTTTTTTTAAAAGGCAAATGAAAAATGCTTCCAAAAAGTTCTTAATATTTCAATACAAACACTATGTACAAGTGTACAAGTGTTTCAATTTCACTGAAAGCTGATGATAAAATTGACTTAAGATTTCAATGCAAATACTATATATAACTAGTTTAGCATGCTGAGTTCTGCTTGGCAAGCCATGAAAGACTCTTGAAAACCATTTGGAACAAAAGTTACAGCACATTTGAACAAAGTTGAAAATTAGCCTTATTTCAGTGAGAGCTGCAGAAAGAAGCAATAAAATTTCACTGAAAGCTGATGATAAAATTGACTTAAGATTTCAATGCAAATACTATATATAACTAGTTTAGCATGCTGAGTTCTGCTTGGCAAGCCATGAAAGACTCTTGAAAACCATTTGGAACAAAAGTTACAGCACATTTGAACAAAGTTGAAAATTAGCCTTATTTCAGTGAGAGCTGCAGAAAGAAGCAACAAAATTTCACTGAAAGCTGATGATAAAATTGACTTAAGATTTCAATGCAAATACTATATATAACTAGTTTAGCATGCTGAGTTCTGCTTGGCAAGCCATGAAAGACTCTTGAAAACCATTTGGAACAAAAGTTACAGCACATTTGAACAAAGTTGAAAATTAGCCTTATTTCAGTGAGAGCTGCAGAAAGAAGCAATAAAATTTCACTGAAAGCTGATGATAAAATTGACTTAAGATTTCAATGCAAATACTATATATAACTAGTTTAGCATGCTGAGTTCTGCTTGGCAAGCCATGAAAGACTCTTGAAAACCATTTGGAACAAAAGTTACAGCACATTTGAACAAAGTTGAAAATTAGCCTTATTTCAGTGAGAGCTGCAGAAAGAAGCAACAAAATTTCACTGAAAGCTGATGATAAAATTGACTTAAGATTTCAATGCAAATACTATATATAACTAGTTTAGCATGCTGAGTTCTGCTTGGCAAGCCATGAAAGACTCTTGAAAACCATTTGGAACAAAAGTTACAGCACATTTGAACAAAGTTGAAAATTAGCCTTATTTCAGTGAGAGCTGCAGAAAGAAGCAATAAAATTTCACTGAGAGCTGATGATAAAATTGACTTAATATTTCAATGCAAATACTATATATAACTAGTTTAGCATGCTGAGTTCTGCTTGGCAAGCCATGAAAGACTCTTGAAAACCATTTGGAACAAAAGTTACAGCACATTTGAACAAAGTTGAAAATTAGCCTTATTTCAGTGAGAGCTGCAGAAAGAAGCAATAAAATTTCACTGAAAGCTGATGATAAAATTGACTTAAGATTTAAATGCAAATACTATATATAACTAGTTAAGCATGCTGAGTTCTGCTTGGCAAGCCATGAAAGACTCTTGAAAACCATTTGGAACAAAAGTTAAAGCACATTTGAACAAAGTTGAAAATTAGCCTTATTTCAGTGAGAGCTGCAGAAAGAAGCAATACAATTTCACTGAAAGCTGATGATAAAATTGACTTAAGATTTCAATGCAAATACTATATATAACTAGTTTAGCATGCTGAGTTCTGCTTGGCAAGCCATGAAAGACTCTTGAAAACCATTTGGAACAAAAGTTACAGCACATTTGAACAAAGTTGAAAATTAGCCTTATTTCAGTGAGAGCTGCAGAAAGAAGCAATAAAATTTCACTGAAAGCTGATGATAAAATTGACTTAAGATTTCAATGCAAATACTATATATAACTAGTTTAGCATGCTGAGTTCTGCTTGGCAAGCCATGAAAGACTCTTGAAAACCATTTGGAACAAAAGTTACAGCACATTTGAACAAAGTTGAAAATTAGCCTTATTTCAGTGAGAGCTGCAGAAAGAAGCAATAAAATTTCACTGAAAGCTGATGATAAAATTGACTTAAGATTTAAATGCAAATACTATATATAACTAGTTAAGCATGCTGAGTTCTGCTTGGCAAGCCATGAAAGACTCTTGAAAACCATTTGGAACAAAAGTTAAAGCACATTTGAACAAAGTTGAAAATTAGCCTTATTTCAGTGAGAGCTGCAGAAAGAAGCAATACAATTTCACTGAAAGCTGATGATAAAATTGACTTAAGATTTCAATGCAAATACTATATATAACTAGTTTAGCATGCTGAGTTCTGCTTGGCAAGCCATGAAAGACTCTTGAAAACCATTTGGAACAAAAGTTACAGCACATTTGAACAAAGTTGAAAATTAGCCTTATTTCAGTGAGAGCTGCAGAAAGAAGCAATAAAATTTCACTGAAAGCTGATGATAAAATTGACTTAAGATTTCAATGCAAATACTATATATAACTAGTTTAGCATGCTGAGTTCTGCTTGGCAAGCCATGAAAGACTCTTGAAAACCATTTGGAACAAAAGTTACAGCACATTTGAACAAAGTTGAAAATTAGCCTTATTTCAGTGAGAGCTGCAGAAAGAAGCAACAAAATTTCACTGAAAGCTGATGATAAAATTGACTTAAGATTTCAATGCAAATACTATATATAACTAGTTTAGCATGCTGAGTTCTGCTTGGCAAGCCTTGAAAACCATTTGGAACAAAAGTTACAGCACATTTGAACAAAGTTGAAAATTAGCCTTATTTCAGTGAGAGCTGCAGAAAGAAGCAATAAAATTTCACTGAGAGCTGATGATAAAATTGACTTAATATTTCAATGCAAATACTATATATAACTAGTTTAGCATGCTGAGTTCTGCTTGGCAAGCCATGAAAGACTCTTGAAAACCATTTGGAACAAAAGTTACAGCACATTTGAACAAAGTTGAAAATTAGCCTTATTTCAGTGAGAGCTGCAGAAAGAAGCAATAAAATTTCACTGAAAGCTGATGATAAAATTGACTTAAGATTTCAATGCAAATACTATATATAACTAGTTTAGCATGCTGAGTTCTGCTTGGCAAGCCATGAAAGACTCTTGAAAACCATTTGGAACAAAAGTTACAGCACATTTGAACAAAGTTGAAAATTAGCCTTATTTCAGTGAGAGCTGCAGAAAGAAGCAATAAAATTTCACTGAAAGCTGATGATAAAATTGACTTAATATTTCAATGCAAATACTATATATAACTAGTTAAGCATGCTGAGTTCTGCTTGGCAAGCCATGAAAGACTCTTGAAAACCATTTGGAACAAAAGTTACAGCACATTTGAACAAAGTTGAAAATTAGCCTTATTTCAGTGAGAGCTGCAGAAAGAAGCAATAAAATTTCACTGAAAGCTGATGATAAAATTGACTTAAGATTTCAATGCAAATACTATATATAACTAGTTTAGCATGCTGAGTTCTGCTTGGCAAGCCATGAAAGACTCTTGAAAACCATTTGGAACAAAAGTTACAGCACATTTGAACAAAGTTGAAAATTAGCCTTATTTCAGTGAGAGCTGCAGAAAGAAGCAACAAAATTTCACTGAAAGCTGATGATAAAATTGACTTAAGATTTCAATGCAAATACTATATATAACTAGTTTAGCATGCTGAGTTCTGCTTGGCAAGCCATGAAAGACTCTTGAAAACCATTTGGAACAAAAGTTACAGCACATTTGAACAAAGTTGAAAATTAGCCTTATTTCAGTGAGAGCTGCAGAAAGAAGCAATAAAATTTCACTGAAAGCTGAAAAAAAGTTTGAGCAAAATTTTTCTTTTTGGTGGAAGATTATATTTTGAGAGGAAGATTTCTTTTATCACAGGAAGATTTTTTTTATCGACATTGGTTTTTTTTGGAGGAAGAATTTTTTTTCGGTTGACAGTGGGAATTCTTTTTTTGAAGGCAAATGAAAACTGCTTCTGAAATCTGCTTTATATTTCAATGCAAATAATTGAAAGTACAACTTGTTTGGAATCCTGAGTTCAGCTTGGCAAGCTGTGAAATACTCTTGAAAACCATTTGGAAAAAAAGTTTGAGCAAAATTTTTCTTTTTGGTGGAAGACTATATTTTGAGACGAAGATTTTTTTTAACATAGGAAGAATTTTTTTTACAAATTTTTTTTTTCTGAAGGAAGAATTTTTTTGAGGTGACTGTTGTGGGGAACTTTTTTTTTTCAATGGCATATGAAAACTGCTATCGAAACGTTCTTCTTATTGCAATGTTTGGCATCCTGAGTTCAGCTTGGCAAGCTGTGAAACACTTGAAAACTATTTGGAAAAAAAGTTTGGGCAAAATTTTCCTTTTTGGTGGAAGATTATATTTTGAGAGGAACATTTTTTTTAACATAGGAAGAATTTTTTTACTAATTTTTTTTTCTGAAGGAAGAATTTTTTTGAGGTGACTGTTGTGAACTTTTTTATTTTTCAATGGCATATGAAAACTGCTACCGAAATGTCCTTCTTATTGCAATGTTTGGCATCCTGAGTTCAGCTTGGCAAGCTGTGAAACACTCTTGAAAGCCATTTGGAAAAAAAGTTTGGGCAAAATTTTCCTTTTTGGTGGAAGATTATATTTTGAGAGGAAGATTTTTTTTAACATAGGAAGAATTTTTTTACGAATTTTTTTTTTCTGAAAGAAGAATTTTTTTGAGGTGACTGTTGTGGGGAACTTTTTTTTTTCAATGGCATATGAAAACTGCTACCGAAATGTTCTTCTTATTGCAATGTTTGGAATCCTGAGTTCAGCTTGGCAAGCTGTGAAATACTCTTGAAAACCATTTGGAAAAAAAGTTTGAGCAAAATTTTTCTTTTTGGTGGAAGACTATATTTTGAGACGAAGATTTTTTTTAACATAGGAAGAATTTTTTTTACGAATTTTTTTTTTCTGAAGGAAGAATTTTTTTGAGGTGACTGTTGTGGGGAACTTTTTTTTTTCAATGGCATATGAAAACTGCTATCGAAACGTTCTTCTTATTGCAATGTTTGGCATCCTGAGTTCAGCTTGGCAAGCTGTGAAACACTCTTGAAAACCATTTGGAAAAAAAGTTTGGGCAAAATTTTCCTTTTTGGTGGAAGATTATATTTTGAGAGGAACATTTTTTTTAACATAGGAAGAATTTTTTTACTAATTTTTTTTTCTGAAGGAAGAATTTTTTTGAGGTGACTGTTGTGAACTTTTTTTTTTTTCAATGGCATATGAAAACTGCTACCGAAATGTTCTTCTTATTGCAATGTTTGACATCCTGAGTTCAGCTTGGCAAGCTGTGAAACACTCTTGAAAGCCATTTGGAAAAAAAGTTTGGGCAAAATTTTCCTTTTTGGTGGAAGATTATATTTTGAGAGGAAGATTTTTTTTAACATAGGAAGAATTTTTTTACGAATTTTTTTTTTCTGAAAGAAGAATTTTTTTGAGGTGACTGTTGTGGGGAACTTTTTTTTTTCAATGGCATATGAAAACTGCTACCGAAATGTTCTTCTTATTGCAATGTTTGGAATCCTGAGTTCAGCTTGGCAAGCTGTGAAATACTCTTGAAAACCATTTGGAAAAAAAGTTTGAGCAAAATTTTTCTTTTTGGTGGAAGACTATATTTTGAGACGAAGATTTTTTTTAACATAGGAAGAATTTTTTTTACGAATTTTTTTTTTCTGAAGGAAGAATTTTTTTGAGGTGACTGTTGTGGGGAACTTTTTTTTTTCAATGGCATATGAAAACTGCTATCGAAACGTTCTTCTTATTGCAATGTTTGGCATCCTGAGTTCAGCTTGGCAAGCTGTGAAACACTCTTGAAAACCATTTGGAAAAAAAGTTTGGGCAAAATTTTTCTTTTTGGTGGAAGACTATATTTTGAGACGAAGATTTTTTTTAACATAGGAAGAATTTTTTTTACGAATTTTTTTTTTCTGAAGGAAGAATTTTTTTGAGGTGACTGTTGTGGGGAACTTTTTTTTTTCAATGGCATATGAAAACTGCTATCGAAACGTTCTTCTTATTGCAATGTTTGGCATCCTGAGTTCAGCTTGGCAAGCTGTGAAACACTCTTGAAAACCATTTGGAAAAAAAGTTTGGGCAAAATTTTCCTTTTTGGTGGAAGATTATATTTTGAGAGGAACATTTTTTTTAACATAGGAAGAATTTTTTTACGAATTTTTTTTTTCTGAAAGAAGAATTTTTTTGAGGTGACTGTTGTGGGGAACTTTTTTTTTTCAATGGCATATGAAAACTGCTACCGAAATGTTCTTCTTATTGCAATGTTTGGAATCCTGAGTTCAGCTTGGCAAGCTGTGAAATACTCTTGAAAACCATTTGGAAAAAAAGTTTGAGCAAAATTTTTCTTTTTGGTGGAAGACTATATTTTGAGACGAAGATTTTTTTTAACATAGGAAGAATTTTTTTTACGAATTTTTTTTTTTCTGAAGGAAGAATTTTTTTGAGGTGACTGTTGTGGGGAACTTTTTTTTTTCAATGGCATATGAAAACTGCTATCGAAATGTTCTTCTTATTGCAATGTTTGGCATCCTGAGTTCAGCTTGGCAAGCTGTGAAACACTCTTGAAAACCATTTGGAAAAAAAGTTTGGGCAAAATTTTCCTTTTTGGTGGAAGATTATATTTTGAGAGGAACATTTTTTTTAACATAGGAAGAATTTTTTTTACGATTTTTTTTTCTGAAGGAAGAATTTTTTTGAGGTGACTGTTGTGGTGAACTTTTTTTTTTTAATGGCATATGAAAACTGCTACCGAAATGTTCTTCTTATTGCAATGTTTGGCATCCTGAGTTCAGCTTGGCAAGCTGTGAAACACTCTTGAAAACCATTTGGAAAAAAAGTTTGGGCAAAATTTTCCTTTTTGGTGGAAGATTACATTTTGAGAGGAAGATTTTTTTTAACATAGGAAGAATTTTTTTACGATTTTTTTTTTCTGAAGGAAGAATTTTTTTGAAGTGACTGTTGTGGGGAACTTTTTTTTTTCAATGGCATATTTGTTCTTAATATTTCAATACAAACACTATGTACAACTTGTTTGGCATCCAGAGTTCAGCTTGGCAAGCTGTGAAAGACTCTTGAAAACCATTTGGAAAAAAAGTTAGAGGAAATTTTTCTTTTTGGTGGAATACTATATTTTGAGAGGAACATTTTTTTAACATAGGAAGAATTTTTTTACGATTTTTTTTTTCTGAAGGAAGAATTTTTTTGATGTGACTGTTGTAGGGAACTTTTTTTTTTTCAAAGGCAAATGAAAACTGCTTCCAAAATGTTCTTAATATTTCAATACAAACACTATGTACAACTTGTTTGGCATCCTGAGTTCAGCTTGGAAAGCTGTGAAAGACTCTTGAAAACCATTTGGAAAAAAAGTTTGAGCAAAATTTTTCTTTTTGGTGGAAGATTATATTTTGAGAGGAAGATTTTTTTTAACAAAGGAAGAATTTTTTTTACGAATTTTTTTTTTTCTCAAGGATGAATTTTTTTGAGGTGACTTTTGTGGGGAACTTTTTTCTTTTCAATGGCATATGTGTTCTTAATATTTCAATACAAACACTATGTACAACTTGTTTGGCATCCTGAGTTCAGCTTGGCAATCTGTGAAAGACTCTTGAAAACCATTTGGAAAAAAAGTTTGGGCAAAATTTTTCTTTTTGGTGGAAGATTACATTTTGAGAGGAAGATTTTTTTTAACATAGGAAGAATTTTTTTACGAATTTTTTTTTTCTGAAGGAAGAATTTTTTTGAGATGAATGTTGTGGGGAACTTTTTTTTTTCAAAGGCAAATGAAAAATGCTTCCAAAAAGTTCTTAATATTTCAATACAAACACTATGTACAAGTGTACAAGTGTTTCAATTTCACTGAAAGCTGATGATAAAATTGACTTAAGATTTCAATGCAAATACTATATATAACTAGTTTAGCATGCTGAGTTCTGCTTGGCAAGCCATGAAAGACTCTTGAAAACCATTTGGAACAAAAGTTACAGCACATTTGAACAAAGTTGAAAATTAGCCTTATTTCAGTGAGAGCTGCAGAAAGAAGCAATAAAATTTCACTGAAAGCTGATGATAAAATTGACTTAAGATTTCAATGCAAATACTATATATAACTAGTTTAGCATGCTGAGTTCTGCTTGGCAAGCCATGAAAGACTCTTGAAAACCATTTGGAACAAAAGTTACAGCACATTTGAACAAAGTTGAAAATTAGCCTTATTTCAGTGAGAGCTGCAGAAAGAAGCAATAAAATTTCACTGAAAGCTGATGATAAAATTGACTTAAGATTTCAATGCAAATACTATATATAACTAGTTTAGCATGCTGAGTTCTGCTTGGCAAGCCATGAAAGACTCTTGAAAACCATTTGGAACAAAAGTTACAGCACATTTGAACAAAGTTGAAAATTAGCCTTATTTCAGTGAGAGCTGCAGAAAGAAGCAATAAAATTTCACTGAAAGCTGATGATAAAATTGACTTAAGATTTCAATGCAAATACTATATATAACTAGTTTAGCATGCTGAGTTCTGCTTGGCAAGCCATGAAAGACTCTTGAAAACCATTTGGAACAAAAGTTACAGCACATTTGAACAAAGTTGATAATTAGCCTTATTTCAGTGAGAGCTGCAGAAAGAAGCAATAAAATTTCACTGAAAGCTGATGATAAAATTGACTTAATATTTCAATGCAAATACTATATATAACTAGTTTAGCATGCTGAGTTCTGTTTGGCAAGCCATGAAAAACTCTTGAAAACCATTTGGAACAAAAGTTACAGCACATTTGAACAAAGTTGAAAATTAGCCTTATTTCAGTGAGAGCTGCAGAAAGAAGCAATAAAATTTCACTGAAAGCTGATGATAAAATTGACTTAAGATTTCAATGCAAATACTATATATAACTAGTTTAGCATGCTGAGTTCTGCTTGGCAAGCCATGAAAGACTCTTGAAAACCATTTGGAACAAAAGTTACAGCACATTTGAACAAAGTTGAAAATTAGCCTTATTTCAGTGAGAGCTGCAGAAAGAAGCAATAAAATTTCACTGAAAGCTGATGATAAAATTGACTTAAGATTTCAATGCAAATACTATATATAACTAGTTTAGCATGCTGAGTTCTGCTTGGCAAGCCATGAAAGACTCTTGAAAACCATTTGGAACAAAAGTTACAGCACATTTGAACAAAGTTGAAAATTAGCCTTATTTCAGTGAGAGCTGCAGAAAGAAGCAATAAAATTTCACTGAAAGCTGATGATAAAATTGACTTAAGATTTCAATGCAAATACTATATATAACTAGTTTAGCATGCTGAGTTCTGCTTGGCAAGCCATGAAAGACTCTTGAAAACCATTTGGAACAAAAGTTACAGCACATTTGAACAAAGTTGAAAATTAGCCTTATTTCAGTGAGAGCTGCAGAAAGAAGCAATAAAATTTCACTGAAAGCTGATGATAAAATTGACTTAAGATTTCAATGCAAATACTATATATAACTAGTTTAGCATGCTGAGTTCTGCTTGGCAAGCCATGAAAGACTCTTGAAAACCATTTGGAACAAAAGTTACAGCACATTTGAACAAAGTTGAAAATTAGCCTTATTTCAGTGAGAGCTGCAGAAAGAAGCAATAAAATTTCACTGAAAGCTGAAAAAAAGTTTGAGCAAAATTTTTCTTTTTGGTGGAAGATTATATTTTGAGAGGAAGATTTCTTTTATCACAGGAAGATTTTTTTTATCGACATCGGTTTTTTTTGGAGGAAGATTTTTTTTTCGGTTGACAGTGGGAATTCTTTTTTTGAAGGCAAATGAAAACTGCTTCTGAAATCTGCTTTATATTTCAATGCAAATAATTGAAAGTACAACTTGTTTGGAATCCTGAGTTCAGCTTGGCAAGCTGTGAAATACTCTTGAAAACCATTTGGAAAAAAAGTTTGAGCAAAATTTTTCTTTTTGGTGGAAGACTATATTTTGAGACGAAGATTTTTTTTAACATAGGAAGAATTTTTTTTACGAATTTTTTTTTTCCGAAGGAAGAATTTTTTTGAGGTGACTGTTGTGGGGAACTTTTTTTTTTCAATGGCATATGAAAACTGCTATCGAAACGTTCTTCTTATTGCAATGTTTGGCATCCTGAGTTCAGCTTGGCAAGCTGTGAAACACTCTTGAAAACCATTTGGAAAAAAAGTTTGGGCAAAATTTTCCTTTTTGGTGGAAGATTATATTTTGAGAGGAACATTTTTTTTAACATAGGAAGAATTTTTTTACTAATTTTTTTTTCTGAAGGAAGAATTTTTTTGAGGTGAATGTTGTGAACTTTTTTTTTTTCAATTGCATATGAAAACTGCTACCGAAATGTTCTTCTTATTGCAATGTTTGGCATCCTGAGTTCAGCTTGGCAAGCTGTGAAACACTCTTGAAAACCATTTGGAAAAAAAGTTTGGGCAAAATTTTCCTTTTTGGTGGAAGATTATATTTTGAGAGGAAGATTTTTTTTAACATAGGAAGAATTTTTTTACGAATTTTTTTTTTCTGAAAGAAGAATTTTTTTGAGGTGACTGTTGTGGGGAACTTTTTTTTTCAATGGCATATGAAAACTGCTACCGAAATGTTCTTCTTATTGCAATGTTTGGAATCCTGAGTTCAGCTTGGCAAGCTGTGAAATACTCTTGAAAACCATTTGGAAAAAAAGTTTGAGCTAAATTTTTCTTTTTGGTGGAAGACTATATTTTGAGACGAAGATTTTTTTTAACATAGGAAGAATTTTTTTTACGAATTTTTTTTTTTCTGAAGGAAGAATTTTTTTGAGGTGACTGTTGTGGGGAACTTTTTTTTTTTTCAATGGCATATGAAAACTGCTACCGAAATGTTCTTCTTATTGCAATGTTTGGCATCCTGAGTTCAGCTTGGCAAGCTGTGAAACACTCTTGAAAACCATTTGGAAAAAAAGTTTGGGCAAAATTTTCCTTTTTGGTGGAAGATTATATTTTGAGACGAAGATTTTTTTTAACATAGGAAGAATTTTTTTACGATTTTTTTTTTCTGAAGGAAGAATTTTTTTGAGGTGACTGTTGTGGTGAACTTTTTTTTTTTTTCAATGGCATATGAAAACTGCTACCGAAATGTTCTTCTTTTTTTGCAATGTTTGGCATCCTGAGTTCAGCTTGGCAAGCTGTGAAAGACTCTACAAAACCATTTGGAAAAAAAATTTGAGCAAAATTTTTCTTTTTGGTGGAAGATTATATTTTGAGAGGAAGATTTTTTTTAACATAGGAAGAATTTTTTTACGAATTTTTTTTTTTCTGAAGGAAGAATTTTTTTGAGGTGACTGTTGTGGGGAACTTTTTTCTTTTCAATGGCATATGTTTTCTTAATATTTCAACACAAACACTATGTACAACTTGTTTGGCATCCTGAGTTCAGCTTGGCAATCTGTGAAAGACTTGAAAACCATTTGGAAAAAAAGTTTGGGCAAAATTTTTCTTTTTGGTGGAAGATTACATTTTGAGAGGAAGATTTTTTTTAACATAGGAAGAATTTTTTTACGATTTTTTTTTTCTGAAGGAAGAATTTTTTTGAAGTGACTGTTGTGGGGAACTTTTTTTTTTCAATGGCATATTTGTTCTTAATATTTCAATACAAACACTATGTACAACTTGTTTGGCATCCAGAGTTCAGCTTGGCAAGCTGTGAAAGACTCTTGAAAACCATTTGGGTAAAAAGTTAGAGGAAATTTTTCTTTTTGGTGGAATACTATATTTTGAGAGGAACATTTTTTTAACATAGGAAGAATTTTTTTACGATTTTTTTTTTCTGAAGGAAGAATTTTTTTGATGTGACTGTTGTAGGGAACTTTTTTTTTTTTCAAAGGCAAATGAAAACTGCTTCCAAAATGTTCTTAATATTTCAATACAAACACTATGTACAACTTGTTTGGCATCCTGAGTTCAGCTTGGAAAGCTGTGAAAGACTCTTGAAAACCATTTGGAAAAAAAGTTTGAGCAAAATTTTTCTTTTTGGTGGAAGATTATATTTTGAGAGGAAGATTTTTTTTAACAAAGGAAGAATTTTTTTTACGAATTTTTTTTTTTCTCAAGGATGAATTTTTTTGAGGTGACTTTTGTGGGGAACTTTTTTCTTTTCAATGGCATATGTGTTCTTAATATTTCAATACAAACACTATGTACAACTTGTTTGGCATCCTGAGTTCACCTTGGCAATCTGTGAAAGACTCTTGAAAACCATTTGGAAAAAAAGTTTGGGCAAAATTTTTCTTTTTGGTGGAAGATTACATTTTGAGAGGAAGATTTTTTTTAACATAGGAAGAATTTTTTTACGAATTTTTTTTTTCTGAAGGAAGAATTTTTTTGAGATGAATGTTGTGGGGAACTTTTTTTTTTCAAAGGCAAATGAAAACTGCTATCGAAACGTTCTTCTTATTGCAATGTTTGGCATCCTGAGTTCAGCTTGGCAAGCTGTGAAACACTCTTGAAAACCATTTGGAAAAAAAGTTTGGGCAAAATTTTCCTTTTTGGTGGAAGATTATATTTTGAGAGGAACATTTTTTTTAACATAGGAAGAATTTTTTTACTAATTTTTTTTTCTGAAGGAAGAATTTTTTTGAGGTGACTGTTGTGAACTTTTTTTTTTTCAATGGCATATGAAAACTGCTACCGAAATGTTCTTCTTATTGCAATGTTTGGCATCCTGAGTTCAGCTTGGCAAGCTGTGAAACACTCTTGAAAACCATTTGGAAAAAAAGTTTGGGCAAAATTTTCCTTTTTGGTGGAAGATTATATTTTGAGAGGAAGATTTTTTTTAACATAGGAAGAATTTTTTTACGAATTTTTTTTTTCTGAAAGAAGAATTTTTTTGAGGTGACTGTTGTGGGGAACTTTTTTTTTCAATGGCATATGAAAACTGCTACCGAAATGTTCTTCTTATTGCAATGTTTGGAATCCTGAGTTCAGCTTGGCAAGCTGTGAAATACTCTTGAAAACCATTTGGAAAAAAAGTTTGAGCTAAATTTTTCTTTTTGGTGGAAGACTATATTTTGAGACGAAGATTTTTTTTAACATAGGAAGAATTTTTTTTACGAATTTTTTTTTTTCTGAAGGAAGAATTTTTTTGAGGTGACTGTTGTGGGGAACTTTTTTTTTTTTCAATGGCATATGAAAACTGCTACCGAAATGTTCTTCTTATTGCAATGTTTGGCATCCTGAGTTCAGCTTGGCAAGCTGTGAAACACTCTTGAAAACCATTTGGAAAAAAAGTTTGGGCAAAATTTTCCTTTTTGGTGGAAGATTATATTTTGAGACGAAGATTTTTTTTAACATAGGAAGAATTTTTTTACGATTTTTTTTTTCTGAAGGAAGAATTTTTTTGAGGTGACTGTTGTGGTGAACTTTTTTTTTTTTTCAATGGCATATGAAAACTGCTACCGAAATGTTCTTCTTTTTTTGCAATGTTTGGCATCCTGAGTTCAGCTTGGCAAGCTGTGAAAGACTCTACAAAACCATTTGGAAAAAAAATTTGAGCAAAATTTTTCTTTTTGGTGGAAGATTATATTTTGAGATGAAGATTTTTTTTAACATAGGAAGAATTTTTTTACGAATTTTTTTTTTTCTGAAGGAAGAATTTTTTTGAGGTGACTGTTGTGGGGAACTTTTTTCTTTTCAATGGCATATGTTTTCTTAATATTTCAACACAAACACTATGTACAACTTGTTTGGCATCCTGAGTTCAGCTTGGCAATCTGTGAAAGACTTGAAAACCATTTGGAAAAAAAGTTTGGGCAAAATTTTTCTTTTTGGTGGAAGATTACATTTTGAGAGGAAGATTTTTTTTAACATAGGAAGAATTTTTTTACGATTTTTTTTTTCTGAAGGAAGAATTTTTTTGAAGTGACTGTTGTGGGGAACTTTTTTTTTTCAATGGCATATTTGTTCTTAATATTTCAATACAAAAACTCTATGTACAACTTGTTTGGCATCCAGAGTTCAGCTTGGCAAGCTGTGAAAGACTCTTGAAAACCATTTGGGTAAAAAGTTAGAGGAAATTTTTCTTTTTGGTGGAATACTATATTTTGAGAGGAACATTTTTTTAACATAGGAAGAATTTTTTTACGATTTTTTTTTTCTGAAGGAAGAATTTTTTTGATGTGACTGTTGTAGGGAACTTTTTTTTTTTTCAAAGGCAAATGAAAACTGCTTCCAAAATGTTCTTAATATTTCAATACAAACACTATGTACAACTTGTTTGGCATCCTGAGTTCAGCTTGGAAAGCTGTGAAAGACTCTTGAAAACCATTTGGAAAAAAAGTTTGAGCAAAATTTTTCTTTTTGGTGGAAGATTATATTTTGAGAGGAAGATTTTTTTTAACAAAGGAAGAATTTTTTTTACGAATTTTTTTTTTTCTCAAGGATGAATTTTTTTGAGGTGACTTTTGTGGGGAACTTTTTTCTTTTCAATGGCATATGTGTTCTTAATATTTCAATACAAACACTATGTACAACTTGTTTGGCATCCTGAGTTCACCTTGGCAATCTGTGAAAGACTCTTGAAAACCATTTGGAAAAAAAGTTTGGGCAAAATTTTTCTTTTTGGTGGAAGATTACATTTTGAGAGGAAGATTTTTTTTAACATAGGAAGAATTTTTTTACGAATTTTTTTTTTCTGAAGGAAGAATTTTTTTGAGATGAATGTTGTGGGGAACTTTTTTTTTTCAAAGGCAAATGAAAAATGCTTCCAAAAAGTTCTTAATATTTCAATACAAACACTATGTACAAGTGTACAAGTGTTTCAATTTCACTGAAAGCTGATGATAAAATTGACTTAAGATTTCAATGCAAATACTATATATAACTAGTTTAGCATGCTGAGTTCTGCTTGGCAAGCCATGAAAGACTCTTGAAAACCATTTGGAACAAAAGTTACAGCACATTTGAACAAAGTTGAAAATTAGCCTTATTTCAGTGAGAGCTGCAGAAAGAAGCAATAAAATTTCACTGAAAGCTGATGATAAAATTGACTTAAGATTTCAATGCAAATACTATATATAACTAGTTTAGCATGCTGAGTTCTGCTTGGCAAGCCATGAAAGACTCTTGAAAACCATTTGGAACAAAAGTTACAGCACATTTGAACAAAGTTGAAAATTAGCCTTATTTCAGTGAGAGCTGCAGAAAGAAGCAATAAAATTTCACTGAAAGCTGATGATAAAATTGACTTAAGATTTCAATGCAAATACTATATATAACTAGTTTAGCATGCTGAGTTCTGCTTGGCAAGCCATGAAAGACTCTTGAAAACCATTTGGAACAAAAGTTACAGCACATTTGAACAAAGTTGAAAATTAGCCTTATTTCAGTGAGAGCTGCAGAAAGAAGCAATAAAATTTCACTGAAAGCTGATGATAAAATTGACTTAAGATTTCAATGCAAATACTATATATAACTAGTTTAGCATGCTGAGTTCTGCTTGGCAAGCCATGAAAGACTCTTGAAAACCATTTGGAACAAAAGTTACAGCACATTTGAACAAAGTTGAAAATTAGCCTTATTTCAGTGAGAGCTGCAGAAAGAAGCAATAAAATTTCACTGAAAGCTGATGATAAAATTGACTTAAGATTTCAATGCAAATACTATATATAACTAGTTTAGCATGCTGAGTTCTGCTTGGCAAGCCATGAAAGACTCTTGAAAACCATTTGGAACAAAAGTTACAGCACATTTGAACAAAGTTGAAAATTAGCCTTATTTCAGTGAGAGCTGCAGAAAGAAGCAATAAAATTTCACTGAAAGCTGATGATAAAATTGACTTAAGATTTCAATGCAAATACTATATATAACTAGTTTAGCATGCTGAGTTCTGCTTGGCAAGCCATGAAAGACTCTTGAAAACCATTTGGAACAAAAGTTACAGCACATTTGAACAAAGTTGAAAATTAGCCTTATTTCAGTGAGAGCTGCAGAAAGAAGCAATAAAATTTCACTGAAAGCTGATGATAAAATTGACTTAAGATTTCAATGCAAATACTATATATAACTAGTTTAGCATGCTGAGTTCTGCTTGGCAAGCCATGAAAGACTCTTGAAAACCATTTGGAACAAAAGTTACAGCACATTTGAACAAAGTTGAAAATTAGCCTTATTTCAGTGAGAGCTGCAGAAAGAAGCAATAAAATTTCACTGAAAGCTGATGATAAAATTGACTTAAGATTTCAATGCAAATACTATATATAACTAGTTTAGCATGCTGAGTTCTGCTTGGCAAGCCATGAAAGACTCTTGAAAACCATTTGGAACAAAAGTTACAGCACATTTGAACAAAGTTGAAAATTAGCCTTATTTCAGTGAGAGCTGCAGAAAGAAGCAATAAAATTTCACTGAAAGCTGATGATAAAATTGACTTAAGATTTCAATGCAAATACTATATATAACTAGTTTAGCATGCTGAGTTCTGCTTGGCAAGCCATGAAAGACTCTTGAAAACCATTTGGAACAAAAGTTACAGCACATTTGAACAAAGTTGAAAATTAGCCTTATTTCAGTGAGAGCTGCAGAAAGAAGCAATAAAATTTCACTGAAAGCTGATGATAAAATTGACTTAAGATTTCAATGCAAATACTATATATAACTAGTTTAGCATGCTGAGTTCTGCTTGGCAAGCCATGAAAGACTCTTGAAAACCATTTGGAACAAAAGTTACAGCACATTTGAACAAAGTTGAAAATTAGCCTTATTTCAGTGAGAGCTGCAGAAAGAAGCAATAAAATTTCACTGAAAGCTGAAAAAAAGTTTGAGCAAAATTTTTCTTTTTGGTGGAAGATTATATTTTGAGAGGAAGATTTCTTTTATCACAGGAAGATTTTTTTTATCGACATCGGTTTTTTTTGGAGGAAGATTTTTTTTTCGGTTGACAGTGGGAATTCTTTTTTTGAAGGCAAATGAAAACTGCTTCTGAAATCTGCTTTATATTTCAATGCAAATAATTGAAAGTACAACTTGTTTGGAATCCTGAGTTCAGCTTGGCAAGCTGTGAAATACTCTTGAAAACCATTTGGAAAAAAAGTTTGAGCAAAATTTTTCTTTTTGGTGGAAGACTATATTTTGAGACGAAGATTTTTTTTAACATAGGAAGAATTTTTTTTACGAATTTTTTTTTTCCGAAGGAAGAATTTTTTTGAGGTGACTGTTGTGGGGAACTTTTTTTTTTCAATGGCATATGAAAACTGCTATCGAAACGTTCTTCTTATTGCAATGTTTGGCATCCTGAGTTCAGCTTGGCAAGCTGTGAAACACTCTTGAAAACCATTTGGAAAAAAAGTTTGGGCAAAATTTTCCTTTTTGGTGGAAGATTATATTTTGAGAGGAACATTTTTTTTAACATAGGAAGAATTTTTTTACTAATTTTTTTTTCTGAAGGAAGAATTTTTTTGAGGTGAATGTTGTGAACTTTTTTTTTTTCAATTGCATATGAAAACTGCTACCGAAATGTTCTTCTTATTGCAATGTTTGGCATCCTGAGTTCAGCTTGGCAAGCTGTGAAACACTCTTGAAAACCATTTGGAAAAAAAGTTTGGGCAAAATTTTCCTTTTTGGTGGAAGATTATATTTTGAGAGGAAGATTTTTTTTAACATAGGAAGAATTTTTTTACGAATTTTTTTTTTCTGAAAGAAGAATTTTTTTGAGGTGACTGTTGTGGGGAACTTTTTTTTTCAATGGCATATGAAAACTGCTACCGAAATGTTCTTCTTATTGCAATGTTTGGAATCCTGAGTTCAGCTTGGCAAGCTGTGAAATACTCTTGAAAACCATTTGGAAAAAAAGTTTGAGCTAAATTTTTCTTTTTGGTGGAAGACTATATTTTGAGACGAAGATTTTTTTTAACATAGGAAGAATTTTTTTTACGAATTTTTTTTTTTCTGAAGGAAGAATTTTTTTGAGGTGACTGTTGTGGGGAACTTTTTTTTTTTTCAATGGCATATGAAAACTGCTACCGAAATGTTCTTCTTATTGCAATGTTTGGCATCCTGAGTTCAGCTTGGCAAGCTGTGAAACACTCTTGAAAACCATTTGGAAAAAAAGTTTGGGCAAAATTTTCCTTTTTGGTGGAAGATTATATTTTGAGACGAAGATTTTTTTTAACATAGGAAGAATTTTTTTACGATTTTTTTTTTCTGAAGGAAGAATTTTTTTGAGGTGACTGTTGTGGTGAACTTTTTTTTTTTTTCAATGGCATATGAAAACTGCTACCGAAATGTTCTTCTTTTTTTGCAATGTTTGGCATCCTGAGTTCAGCTTGGCAAGCTGTGAAAGACTCTACAAAACCATTTGGAAAAAAAATTTGAGCAAAATTTTTCTTTTTGGTGGAAGATTATATTTTGAGAGGAAGATTTTTTTTAACATAGGAAGAATTTTTTTACGAATTTTTTTTTTTCTGAAGGAAGAATTTTTTTGAGGTGACTGTTGTGGGGAACTTTTTTCTTTTCAATGGCATATGTTTTCTTAATATTTCAACACAAACACTATGTACAACTTGTTTGGCATCCTGAGTTCAGCTTGGCAATCTGTGAAAGACTTGAAAACCATTTGGAAAAAAAGTTTGGGCAAAATTTTTCTTTTTGGTGGAAGATTACATTTTGAGAGGAAGATTTTTTTTAACATAGGAAGAATTTTTTTACGATTTTTTTTTTCTGAAGGAAGAATTTTTTTGAAGTGACTGTTGTGGGGAACTTTTTTTTTTCAATGGCATATTTGTTCTTAATATTTCAATACAAACACTATGTACAACTTGTTTGGCATCCAGAGTTCAGCTTGGCAAGCTGTGAAAGACTCTTGAAAACCATTTGGGTAAAAAGTTAGAGGAAATTTTTCTTTTTGGTGGAATACTATATTTTGAGAGGAACATTTTTTTAACATAGGAAGAATTTTTTTACGATTTTTTTTTTCTGAAGGAAGAATTTTTTTGATGTGACTGTTGTAGGGAACTTTTTTTTTTTTCAAAGGCAAATGAAAACTGCTTCCAAAATGTTCTTAATATTTCAATACAAACACTATGTACAACTTGTTTGGCATCCTGAGTTCAGCTTGGAAAGCTGTGAAAGACTCTTGAAAACCATTTGGAAAAAAAGTTTGAGCAAAATTTTTCTTTTTGGTGGAAGATTATATTTTGAGAGGAAGATTTTTTTTAACAAAGGAAGAATTTTTTTTACGAATTTTTTTTTTTCTCAAGGATGAATTTTTTTGAGGTGACTTTTGTGGGGAACTTTTTTCTTTTCAATGGCATATGTGTTCTTAATATTTCAATACAAACACTATGTACAACTTGTTTGGCATCCTGAGTTCACCTTGGCAATCTGTGAAAGACTCTTGAAAACCATTTGGAAAAAAAGTTTGGGCAAAATTTTTCTTTTTGGTGGAAGATTACATTTTGAGAGGAAGATTTTTTTTAACATAGGAAGAATTTTTTTACGAATTTTTTTTTTCTGAAGGAAGAATTTTTTTGAGATGAATGTTGTGGGGAACTTTTTTTTTTCAAAGGCAAATGAAAACTGCTATCGAAACGTTCTTCTTATTGCAATGTTTGGCATCCTGAGTTCAGCTTGGCAAGCTGTGAAACACTCTTGAAAACCATTTGGAAAAAAAGTTTGGGCAAAATTTTCCTTTTTGGTGGAAGATTATATTTTGAGAGGAACATTTTTTTTAACATAGGAAGAATTTTTTTACTAATTTTTTTTTCTGAAGGAAGAATTTTTTTGAGGTGACTGTTGTGAACTTTTTTTTTTTCAATGGCATATGAAAACTGCTACCGAAATGTTCTTCTTATTGCAATGTTTGGCATCCTGAGTTCAGCTTGGCAAGCTGTGAAACACTCTTGAAAACCATTTGGAAAAAAAGTTTGGGCAAAATTTTCCTTTTTGGTGGAAGATTATATTTTGAGAGGAAGATTTTTTTTAACATAGGAAGAATTTTTTTACGAATTTTTTTTTTCTGAAAGAAGAATTTTTTTGAGGTGACTGTTGTGGGGAACTTTTTTTTTCAATGGCATATGAAAACTGCTACCGAAATGTTCTTCTTATTGCAATGTTTGGAATCCTGAGTTCAGCTTGGCAAGCTGTGAAATACTCTTGAAAACCATTTGGAAAAAAAGTTTGAGCTAAATTTTTCTTTTTGGTGGAAGACTATATTTTGAGACGAAGATTTTTTTTAACATAGGAAGAATTTTTTTTACGAATTTTTTTTTTTCTGAAGGAAGAATTTTTTTGAGGTGACTGTTGTGGGGAACTTTTTTTTTTTTCAATGGCATATGAAAACTGCTACCGAAATGTTCTTCTTATTGCAATGTTTGGCATCCTGAGTTCAGCTTGGCAAGCTGTGAAACACTCTTGAAAACCATTTGGAAAAAAAGTTTGGGCAAAATTTTCCTTTTTGGTGGAAGATTATATTTTGAGACGAAGATTTTTTTTAACATAGGAAGAATTTTTTTACGATTTTTTTTTTCTGAAGGAAGAATTTTTTTGAGGTGACTGTTGTGGTGAACTTTTTTTTTTTTTCAATGGCATATGAAAACTGCTACCGAAATGTTCTTCTTTTTTTGCAATGTTTGGCATCCTGAGTTCAGCTTGGCAAGCTGTGAAAGACTCTACAAAACCATTTGGAAAAAAAATTTGAGCAAAATTTTTCTTTTTGGTGGAAGATTATATTTTGAGATGAAGATTTTTTTTAACATAGGAAGAATTTTTTTACGAATTTTTTTTTTTCTGAAGGAAGAATTTTTTTGAGGTGACTGTTGTGGGGAACTTTTTTCTTTTCAATGGCATATGTTTTCTTAATATTTCAACACAAACACTATGTACAACTTGTTTGGCATCCTGAGTTCAGCTTGGCAATCTGTGAAAGACTTGAAAACCATTTGGAAAAAAAGTTTGGGCAAAATTTTTCTTTTTGGTGGAAGATTACATTTTGAGAGGAAGATTTTTTTTAACATAGGAAGAATTTTTTTACGATTTTTTTTTTCTGAAGGAAGAATTTTTTTGAAGTGACTGTTGTGGGGAACTTTTTTTTTTCAATGGCATATTTGTTCTTAATATTTCAATACAAAAACTCTATGTACAACTTGTTTGGCATCCAGAGTTCAGCTTGGCAAGCTGTGAAAGACTCTTGAAAACCATTTGGGTAAAAAGTTAGAGGAAATTTTTCTTTTTGGTGGAATACTATATTTTGAGAGGAACATTTTTTTAACATAGGAAGAATTTTTTTACGATTTTTTTTTTCTGAAGGAAGAATTTTTTTGATGTGACTGTTGTAGGGAACTTTTTTTTTTTTCAAAGGCAAATGAAAACTGCTTCCAAAATGTTCTTAATATTTCAATACAAACACTATGTACAACTTGTTTGGCATCCTGAGTTCAGCTTGGAAAGCTGTGAAAGACTCTTGAAAACCATTTGGAAAAAAAGTTTGAGCAAAATTTTTCTTTTTGGTGGAAGATTATATTTTGAGAGGAAGATTTTTTTTAACAAAGGAAGAATTTTTTTTACGAATTTTTTTTTTTCTCAAGGATGAATTTTTTTGAGGTGACTTTTGTGGGGAACTTTTTTCTTTTCAATGGCATATGTGTTCTTAATATTTCAATACAAACACTATGTACAACTTGTTTGGCATCCTGAGTTCACCTTGGCAATCTGTGAAAGACTCTTGAAAACCATTTGGAAAAAAAGTTTGGGCAAAATTTTTCTTTTTGGTGGAAGATTACATTTTGAGAGGAAGATTTTTTTTAACATAGGAAGAATTTTTTTACGAATTTTTTTTTTCTGAAGGAAGAATTTTTTTGAGATGAATGTTGTGGGGAACTTTTTTTTTTCAAAGGCAAATGAAAAATGCTTCCAAAAAGTTCTTAATATTTCAATACAAACACTATGTACAAGTGTACAAGTGTTTCAATTTCACTGAAAGCTGATGATAAAATTGACTTAAGATTTCAATGCAAATACTATATATAACTAGTTTAGCATGCTGAGTTCTGCTTGGCAAGCCATGAAAGACTCTTGAAAACCATTTGGAACAAAAGTTACAGCACATTTGAACAAAGTTGAAAATTAGCCTTATTTCAGTGAGAGCTGCAGAAAGAAGCAATAAAATTTCACTGAAAGCTGATGATAAAATTGACTTAAGATTTCAATGCAAATACTATATATAACTAGTTTAGCATGCTGAGTTCTGCTTGGCAAGCCATGAAAGACTCTTGAAAACCATTTGGAACAAAAGTTACAGCACATTTGAACAAAGTTGAAAATTAGCCTTATTTCAGTGAGAGCTGCAGAAAGAAGCAATAAAATTTCACTGAAAGCTGATGATAAAATTGACTTAAGATTTCAATGCAAATACTATATATAACTAGTTTAGCATGCTGAGTTCTGCTTGGCAAGCCATGAAAGACTCTTGAAAACCATTTGGAACAAAAGTTACAGCACATTTGAACAAAGTTGAAAATTAGCCTTATTTCAGTGAGAGCTGCAGAAAGAAGCAATAAAATTTCACTGAAAGCTGATGATAAAATTGACTTAAGATTTCAATGCAAATACTATATATAACTAGTTTAGCATGCTGAGTTCTGCTTGGCAAGCCATGAAAGACTCTTGAAAACCATTTGGAACAAAAGTTACAGCACATTTGAACAAAGTTGAAAATTAGCCTTATTTCAGTGAGAGCTGCAGAAAGAAGCAATAAAATTTCACTGAAAGCTGATGATAAAATTGACTTAAGATTTCAATGCAAATACTATATATAACTAGTTTAGCATGCTGAGTTCTGCTTGGCAAGCCATGAAAGACTCTTGAAAACCATTTGGAACAAAAGTTACAGCACATTTGAACAAAGTTGAAAATTAGCCTTATTTCAGTGAGAGCTGCAGAAAGAAGCAATAAAATTTCACTGAAAGCTGATGATAAAATTGACTTAAGATTTCAATGCAAATACTATATATAACTAGTTTAGCATGCTGAGTTCTGCTTGGCAAGCCATGAAAGACTCTTGAAAACCATTTGGAACAAAAGTTACAGCACATTTGAACAAAGTTGAAAATTAGCCTTATTTCAGTGAGAGCTGCAGAAAGAAGCAATAAAATTTCACTGAAAGCTGATGATAAAATTGACTTAAGATTTCAATGCAAATACTATATATAACTAGTTTAGCATGCTGAGTTCTGCTTGGCAAGCCATGAAAGACTCTTGAAAACCATTTGGAACAAAAGTTACAGCACATTTGAACAAAGTTGAAAATTAGCCTTATTTCAGTGAGAGCTGCAGAAAGAAGCAATAAAATTTCACTGAAAGCTGATGATAAAATTGACTTAAGATTTCAATGCAAATACTATATATAACTAGTTTAGCATGCTGAGTTCTGCTTGGCAAGCCATGAAAGACTCTTGAAAACCATTTGGAACAAAAGTTACAGCACATTTGAACAAAGTTGAAAATTAGCCTTATTTCAGTGAGAGCTGCAGAAAGAAGCAATAAAATTTCACTGAAAGCTGATGATAAAATTGACTTAAGATTTCAATGCAAATACTATATATAACTAGTTTAGCATGCTGAGTTCTGCTTGGCAAGCCATGAAAGACTCTTGAAAACCATTTGGAACAAAAGTTACAGCACATTTGAACAAAGTTGAAAATTAGCCTTATTTCAGTGAGAGCTGCAGAAAGAAGCAATAAAATTTCACTGAAAGCTGATGATAAAATTGACTTAAGATTTCAATGCAAATACTATATATAACTAGTTTAGCATGCTGAGTTCTGCTTGGCAAGCCATGAAAGACTCTTGAAAACCATTTGGAACAAAAGTTACAGCACATTTGAACAAAGTTGAAAATTAGCCTTATTTCAGTGAGAGCTGCAGAAAGAAGCAATAAAATTTCACTGAAAGCTGATGATAAAATTGACTTAAGATTTCAATGCAAATACTATATATAACTAGTTTAGCATGCTGAGTTCTGCTTGGCAAGCCATGAAAGACTCTTGAAAACCATTTGGAACAAAAGTTACAGCACATTTGAACAAAGTTGAAAATTAGCCTTATTTCAGTGAGAGCTGCAGAAAGAAGCAATAAAATTTCACTGAATGCTGAAAAAAAGTTTGAGCAAAATTTTTCTTTTTGGTGGAAGATTATATTTTGAGAGGAAGATTTCTTTTATCACAGGAAGATTTTTTTTATCGACATTGGTTTTTTTTGGAGGAAGAATTTTTTTTCGGTTGACAGTGGGAATTCTTTTTTTGAAGGCAAATGAAAACTGCTTCTGAAATCTGCTTTATATTTCAATGCAAATAATTGAAAGTACAACTTGTTTGGAATCCTGAGTTCAGCTTGGCAAGCTGTGAAATACTCTTGAAAACCATTTGGAAAAAAAGTTTGAGCAAAATTTTTCTTTTTGGTGGAAGACTATATTTTGAGACGAAGATTTTTTTTAACATAGGAAGAATTTTTTTTACGAATTTTTTTTTTCTGAAGGAAGAATTTTTTTGAGGTGACTGTTGTGGGGAACTTTTTTTTTTCAATGGCATATGAAAACTGCTATCGAAACGTTCTTCTTATTGCAATGTTTGGCATCCTGAGTTCAGTTTGGCAAGCTGTGAAACACTCTTGAAAACCATTTGGAAAAAAAGTTTGGGCAAAATTTTCCTTTTTGGTGGAAGATTATATTTTGAGAGGAACATTTTTTTTAACATAGGAAGAATTTTTTTACTAATTTTTTTTTCTGAAGGAAGAATTTTTTTGAGGTGACTGTTGTGAACTTTTTTTTTTTTCAATGGCATATGAAAACTGCTACCGAAATGTTCTTCTTATTGCAATGTTTGGCATCCTGAGTTCAGCTTGGCAAGCTGTGAAACACTCTTGAAAGCCATTTGGAAAAAAAGTTTGGGCAAAATTTTCCTTTTTGGTGGAAGATTATATTTTGAGAGGAAGATTTTTTTTAACATAGGAAGAATTTTTTTACGAATTTTTTTTTTCTGAAAGAAGAATTTTTTTGAGGTGACTGTTGTGGGGAACTTTTTTTTTTCAATGGCATATGAAAACTGCTACCGAAATGTTCTTCTTATTGCAATGTTTGGAATCCTGAGTTCAGCTTGGCAAGCTGTGAAATACTCTTGAAAACCATTTGGAAAAAAAGTTTGAGCAAAATTTTTCTTTTTCGTGGAAGACTATATTTTGAGACGAAGATTTTTTTTAACATAGGAAGAATTTTTTTTACGAATTTTTTTTTTTCTGAAGGAAGAATTTTTTTGAGGTGACTGTTGTGGGGAACTTTTTTTTTTCAATGGCATATGAAAACTGCTATCGAAACGTTCTTCTTATTGCAATGTTTGGCATCCTGAGTTCAGCTTGGCAAGCTGTGAAACACTCTTGAAAACCATTTGGAAAAAAAGTTTGGGCAAAATTTTCCTTTTTGGTGGAAGATTATATTTTGAGAGGAAGATTTTTTTTAACATAGGAAGAATTTTTTTACGAATTTTTTTTTTCTGAAAGAAGAATTTTTTTGAGGTGACTGTTGTGGGGAATTTTTTTTTTTCAATGGCATATGAAAACTGCTACCGAAATGTTCTTCTTATTGCAATGTTTGGAATCCTGAGTTCAGCTTGGCAAGCTGTGAAATACTCTTGAAAACCATTTGGAAAAAAAGTTTGAGCAAAATTTTTCTTTTTGGTGGAAGACTATATTTTGAGACGAAGATTTTTTTTAACATAGGAAGAATTTTTTTTACGAATTTTTTTTTTTCTGAAGGAAGAATTTTTTTGAGGTGACTGTTGTGGGGAACTTTTTTTTTTCAATGGCATATGAAAACTGCTATCGAAACGTTCTTCTTATTGCAATGTTTGGCATCCTGAGTTCAGCTTGGCAAGCTGTGAAACACTCTTGAAAACCATTTGGAAAAAAAGTTTGGGCAAAATTTTCCTTTTTGGTGGAAGATTATATTTTGAGAGGAACATTTTTTTTAACATAGGAAGAATTTTTTTTACGATTTTTTTTTCTGAAGGAAGAATTTTTTTGAGGTGACTGTTGTGGTGAACTTTTTTTTTTTTCAATGGCATATGAAAACTGCTACCGAAATGTTCTTCTTATTGCAATGTTTGGCATCCTGAGTTCAGCTTGGCAAGCTGTGAAACACTCTTGAAAACCATTTGGAAAAAAAGTTTGGGCAAAATTTTCCTTTTTGGTGGAAGATTACATTTTGAGAGGAAGATTTTTTTTAACATAGGAAGAATTTTTTTACGATTTTTTTTTTCTGAAGGAAGAATTTTTTTGAGGTGACTGTTGTGGGGAACTTTTTTTTTTCAATGGCATATGAAAACTGCTATCGAAACGTTCTTCTTATTGCAATGTTTGGCATCCTGAGTTCAGCTTGGCAAGCTGTGAAACACTCTTGAAAACCATTTGGAAAAAAAGTTTGGGCAAAATTTTCCTTTTTGGTGGAAGATTATATTTTGAGAGGAACATTTTTTTTAACATAGGAAGAATTTTTTTTACGATTTTTTTTTCTGAAGGAAGAATTTTTTTGAGGTGACTGTTGTGGTGAACTTTTTTTTTTTTCAATGGCATATGAAAACTGCTACCGAAATGTTCTTCCTATTGCAATGTTTGGCATCCTGAGTTCAGCTTGGCAAGCTGTGAAACACTCTTGAAAACCATTTGGAAAAAAAGTTTGGGCAAAATTTTCCTTTTTGGTGGAAGATTACATTTTGAGAGGAAGATTTTTTTTAACATAGGAAGAATTTTTTTACGATTTTTTTTTTCTGAAGGAAGAATTTTTTTGAAGTGACTGTTGTGGGGAACTTTTTTTTTTCAATGGCATATTTGTTCTTAATATTTCAATACAAACACTATGTACAACTTGTTTGGCATCCAGAGTTCAGCTTGGCAAGCTGTGAAAGACTCTTGAAAACCATTTGGAAAAAAAGTTAGAGGAAATTTTTCTTTTTGGTGGAATACTATTGTAGCGACTGCTCTCCAATAAAGGCCGCTAAGAGGCTTAATGGGCTCCAGGCAGTTACGCGTCCAAACAAATCTCCAACTCCGGTGATGGGTATAGTTTAAAGAGTTTAATAAATGAAAGGCAGAATTACAACGGATGAATGAGAACATGTAGATGGTGTTGAAAATAAACAAATAAAATATATACTGCTGTAATTGAAGGTTATTTGACGTTGTTGACGATAAGTTGACGATAAATTGACGGTAAACAGAAAATAAAACAGGTGCGCCACTAACCCCCTTTGTATCCTAACCCTCGCCCGCCACAAGTGCCCCGGTATATAAACCACACCCACACCCACAGGTGTCAATCAAAACGGAAGTGTATAACTTTTCAAAATAAACAATTTTGGCCCCTACAATTCCGGCCCCTAATTATTATGTTTCAAATTCAAATAATAATTACACATTTGACATGACAATCAACACAGTAAATATATTTTCTTGATCTTCTTTCTTCATTATTTGTAATCCAAAGAAAGAGTGATTAGTCAAAGTCATGTCTCCAGGAACAAAGTCAAGAGGTCAAAAGTTTGTTTGGGTCAGTCAATGATCCTCTGCCTCCAGTAGTAGGCAGACTTTGTTGATGGGCCTGGTCAGAAATCCGGTCTTAGACTTGATCCGAAGCTGACGTACAAGTCCCTTTTTGTCCATCATGGTCTCCACAATCCTTCCAGTCAACCAGGAGTTGCGAGGTGCTGAATCATCCACAATGACGACGATGTCTCCTGGGGTGAAGTTGCGTCTTATGTTGGACCATTTCTGTCGTTCTTTTTTTCTTCTTCTTCTTCTTTTTCTCTTTCTCTCTTCTCTTTCTCTTTCTTTTCTCCATCAGGGTTCTGAGGCCACTCTTCCTGAGGACCAAGAAGAAACGGAGGTCCGTACACCCACATTTCCTTCTTTAGGAAAGCTTTAACTTTCACACCTCTGGAAGCCATGTCTGCGGGATTGTCATTTGTGTTGACATACCTCCACTGATGTTCATCTGAGGCTTTGGCAATTTCAGTCACTCTGTTAGCCACGAATGTTCGAAATCGTGTGGTCCTGTTCTTTATGTACTTGAGCACAGAGGTGCTATCAGCCCAAAATGTAGAGTCTGCTAGTTCCATCTGCAGCTCTTTCCTCAATATTGTGTCCATTCTGCCTGCCATGGTAGCAGCAGTCAACTCCATGCGAGGGATAGTGACTGGCTTCAAAGGAGCCACTCTGGCCTTTCCCATCACAAATGCACAATGTGTTTGGCCATGGTTGTCATGCAGTAACAAATAACTCACAGTTCCATAACCATCCTGACATGCATCAGCAAAATGGTGTAGCTGAGCAGATGTTACCGTTCCGAAGTTTGTAGGTTTGAAGCATCTATTGACTTTAAAGTCTTCCAAGTTATGGAGTTCCTGAATCCAGCTCATCCATTCCTGCACAAAAGAGTCTGGTATCACATCATCCCAACCAGTCTTTTCCCGACACAATTCCTGTAGGATCCTTTTTGCAGTCAGGACTACTGGTGCCAACATTCCAAGGGGATCATATACAGAGCTGACAGTCGACAAAATCCCTCGTCTTGTCAGTGGTCTGTTTTTGAGGATGATTTTGAACTTGAAGACGTCAGACTGAACACACCATTGTACACCTAACATCCTCTCCACAGGTAATTTGTCATGGTCCAAATCCAGATCCTTCATTTCTTTTGCTCTTTCCGTTTCAGGTATGGCAGCCAATACATGACGACTATTGCTTATCCACTTGGTGAGTACAAAGCCTCCCTTGGAGCAAATGGCTCTTAACTCGTGATAAAGAGCTATTGCGTCCTCTTCTGAAACTGCTGAAGCGAGGCAGTCATCCACAAAAAAGTTGTTCAAGATGGTGTTGATAGTTTGTGGGCTGAACTGGCCAGTGTTGTCTTCAGCACATTTCCTCAGGGCAAAATTTGCACAACTTGGAGATGATGTTGCTCCAAATAAATGCACCGTCATTCTGTATTCCACCATGTTCTGACTGTAATCTCCATCAGGCCACCAGACGAACCGTAGCAGGTCCCGATCTTCCTTTGGTACTTGCACTTGGAGGAACATCGCTTCGATATCCGCAGCAATGACAACAGGTTCTTTACGGAATCTAGCTATGACTCCAATCAAGGTGCTGGTGAGGTCTGGCCCCTGTAAGAGCTGAGAGTTCAGTGAAACTCCCCGATATGTAGCTCCACAGTCGAAGACTACTCGAAGTTTTTTCTTTTGTGGATGCAAAACTCCATGGTGTGGTAGATACCATTTTCTGCCATCACTACGTTCCAAGATCCCTTCTGGTACTTTCTCTGCATAACCCTTGGATATCATGTCAGACATGAAGTTGGTGTACTCCAAGTGATAGCATGGATCTCTCTGGAAACGCCTTTTTAAGTTTAGTGTCCTCTGTTCAGCGCAGTTCTTATTGTCAGGCAAGCAGATTTTCCTGTCCTTCAATGGTAAGCCAAAGCAGTAATGTCCATTTACCAGCTTTGCAGATGCTGAAACCAACTCCAAGAACTGCTGATCTTCTTTTGAAGGTTCTTGGTCATCTTTGACACACTCAGGAAAGTCAATCTTGTACTGCTGCTCCCACTGCTCATCAAGTGTAACAACTGATATCCTGTTAACACTGATGTCTGACTGCTCCTGAGCATAATCATCTTTTCCTCCCAGAGGTCCATTAACTGTCCAGCCGAGCAATGTTTTAACGGCATACGGTCCATCTCCCACACTTCTAATGACTTGAAGTGGTTCAAGAGCCTTTGGTACATCAGAACCAATCAGCAACTCAATCTCACAGTCCAGTTCAGGTAAGTGAATATTCTTCAAATGAGACCACTGTTTGATGTCATTTTGATGTGGGATGTTTCCTTTGTGCACAGGCATTGTCTTCTGTGTGTACACACATGGGAGATCACAGAACTCAGTGCCATTCAGTCCTGTTACCTCTAGGCCTGAAACAATGCTGGTTTCCACGACCTTCCTTTGACCCATTGTTCTCAGAAGAATATTTGATTTTCTTCCCTGGAGATTGAGTTTAGTCATTAGCCCCAATGTGCAAAATGACGCAGTGCTTCCCGGGTCAAGAAATGCATATGTATGCACTGTTGTGTTCCCCTTCTTTGCCTTTACTTTCACAGGCACTATTGAGAGTTTGCAGTTGTCTTCACCGGCCCCAGTAAGACCACTTGTCTGTACCGAGGCTATGGCTCCGATGTCGGCTTCTTCTTTTGTTGGAGATTGATGTTTGTCCATTTCGTTCCTTCTTTGGTGGATATGCAGCATCCGAGGATGCTTCAAATTGCATATGTTGCAGCTGAGTCGCTTCCTGCAGTCCTTACTCATGTGTCCCTTCTGCAGACAACCAAAGCAGGCTCCATTTTCTTTTAAGAAAGTGATTTTCTCATGATGTGCTTTCTTTTCCAATAGGAAACACACCTCCAAAGCATGTCCACCTCCACAGAACATACACCTTTTTACAGCCGGCCAACTCTCCATTTTCCTAGGTCCATTTCCATGTTTCTCATATGCAACTGTCACAGTGGTAGCAAATGCACTTCCTTTGATTCTTGGATGCTGTGGTTTTGACATAAAACTCCTTCCATCCTTGCTTGGTGTTGGAGTGTCTCTGATGTCTCCAAACACTGGATCAGTTGCAATCCTCACTTGTTTTTCCAGGTAATTAACCAGATCCCTGAAGGTAGCTCTTTGTTTGTACCTTTCCTGAAAATCACATGCCACAGATCTCCATTTATCCCTCAGTCGATATGGCAGCTTCTTTATGATAATTAGCAGATTAGCAGACATGTTGAGCTCCTGCATGTTGTTGACATCTTCCATGGCATTGCAACATCCTCTTAGAAACAGAGTGTATGCTTGTAATGTTTTTGTGTCATCTGGTTTTATTGACGACCATGAAAGAGCCTTCTCCATGTAGGCTGTAGCGATTTTATGCTCGTTGCCAAAGTGCTCCTGCAGTAAGGACTTTGCCTTCCTGAATCCTCTTTCTGCTGTCATATGAAGGCAGCTCCTCACCATTTCTCTAGGTTGTGCTGTTCGAGATAATAAAGACAATCTGTGGGGTTTGGGTTCTTGCTTTCAATATTGTGTTCAAAGGATTTTATGAATGTTTGAAATTGAAGTGGGTCACCATCAAAACGACGAATCTCTTTCTTGGGCATTAAAGAGAGACACTGTTGCTGGACCATTAATGCAGTGATGTCATTTTGCTTTTCCATGATATGAATCATATTACTCTGTTCACCATTGCTTGGAGCAGGCAATGTTGTAGGTACTGTAACATGTGCATCCATAGTCAATGTATTTGACTGTACTGTCACTGGCACTGTGGGGAGAGATTGGGTTTGCGTAATGTCTCCGTCAGCAGTGGCAATCATTTGTGTTCTATTTTCATGTTGTTTCTTCACCATATATGAGTTCATACCATCTGACGCTCTTGATCTGTGGCTACGCACACCAGATCTACTTGAGGCTCTGAGAATTTTCATTTTTGCCATTGTAGCAGCAAGGTTTCCATCCAGTTCCAGTTGCTCTTTTTTCCTCCTTAGCTGCTCTTCCTGCTTCCTAAGCTGCTCTTCCTGTGCTTCTATGGCATGTTTATCTTTAAGCATTTGTTGTTGCACAATAAGAGCAGCCATTTCAGCCTTAGCCTTGATGCATGCAGATGAGGTGGTGGACAATCTTGAGCATGAAGAATGTGATTTGTGACTCCGGTTTGTAATATTTGACACACTGTCACTTGGATTTATTTCATCCTGCATGTCAGATATCGCTTTATTCTGTTGGGAAGGAATGGCAGGTTGAACATCAGAGTGTGGTATATTTCCCTTTAATTCAACAGGTGCCTCCTCTTCAGTTGGAATGGGAAAGATGACTGATTGTGCAGTTAACACATCTGTAGTCACATTTCTTGCTTGCTGACAGGGTCCTTCAATCTCAGAGAGCCATGTTTGGACATCATCAGTGAAGTCTGTGTTGTGTTTTATTATGCGTCCAAACCATTCATTTTGTGTTACCTTTTCCTCTTTGGGAAGTAAAACCATCACTGACTCATGTGTTGCATTTGCATTTTCATGCAGTTGTTTGAGTTCCTCCAGTTTGAATTGCACTTTCTTTGCATTTTCATCACATTTCATGAGCCCTTTCATTTCAAGTGAGAGCTCTTTCATTTTTGTCACATTAGATTGACGTTGCTTTTGAAGAGTTTCCATTTTGCAAGCCAGCGCTTTGGCTGTAAGCTTGACCGTTCTCTTCTCCGTATTTTCCATTTCATTTGCGTCACTCATTATGCGAACTTTCAATTTTCACAATTCATCAAAGCACAGAGCAACAGACACAATGCAATCCGCAATGACATTGATTCAGCCACAATGCGATTTCAACACAACAGCACAGCACAGCACAGCGGCGGCCTCAGCCCACCACGCGGTCAAATCAGCCCAAACAATTGCCGATCGCGACAACCAAGCACGCGCAACACAAGCCAAAACAAACAGTCCCCAATGGACAAAACGGCAGCCTTCCAAACTGTGTTCAACTTCAAACAAATACACAGAAGGATCAACAAACATACCGTTTCTGATGGCTGTGATGCACTGCTGTCACTCGCGCGTTACACCGCTGCTGCAACTGTCAATTGTGTCTCTGATCCAAGGCGTCCGTGGAAAAGAGTCCAATGTTGCTTAGTTCGTTCACTCCAAAACATCGAGATCCAAGCGGTAAGAGCAACGTTGAATCCCGTCCATGCCGTGGTGTTTTTGGATTGTATTTTCTGTTTACTAATTGTAGCGACTGCTCTCCAATAAAGGCCGCTAAGAGGCTTAATGGGCTCCAGGCAGTTACGCGTCCAAACAAATCTCCAACTCCGGTGATGGGTATAGTTTAAAGAGTTTAATAAATGAAAGGCAGAATTACAACGGATGAATGAGAACATGTAGATGGTGTTGAAAATAAACAAATAAAATATATACTGCTGTAATTGAAGGTTATTTGACGTTGTTGACGATAAGTTGACGATAAATTGACGGTAAACAGAAAATAAAACAGGTGCGCCACTAACCCCCTTTGTATCCTAACCCTCGCCCGCCACAAGTGCCCCGGTATATAAACCACACCCACACCCACAGGTGTCAATCAAAACGGAAGTGTATAACTTTTCAAAATAAACAATTTTGGCCCCTACAACTATATTTTGAGAGGAACATTTTTTTAACATAGGAAGAATTTTTTTACGATTTTTTTTTTCTGAAGGAAGAATTTTTTTGATGTGACTGTTGTAGGGAACTTTTTTTTTTTTCAAAGGCAAATGAAAACTGCTTCCAAAATGTTCTTAATATTTCAATACAAACACTATGTACAACTTGTTTGGCATCCTGAGTTCAGCTTGGAAAGCTGTGAAAGACTCTTGAAAACCATTTGGAAAAAAAGTTTGAGCAAAATTTTTCTTTTTGGTGGAAGATTATATTTTGAGAGGAAGATTTTTTTTAACAAAGGAAGAATTTTTTTTACGAATTTTTTTTTTCTCAAGGATGAATTTTTTTGAGGTGACTTTTGTGGGGAACTTTTTTCTTTTCAATGGCATATGTGTTCTTAATATTTCAATACAAACACTATGTACAACTTGTTTGGCATCCTGAGTTCAGCTTGGCAATCTGTGAAAGACTCTTGAAAACCATTTGGAAAAAAAGTTTGGGCAAAATTTTTCTTTTTGGTGGAAGATTACATTTTGAGAGGAAGATTTTTTTTAACATAGGAAGAATTATTTTACGAATTTTTTTTTTCTGAAGGAAGAATTTTTTTGAGATGAATGTTGTGGGGAACTTTTTTTTTTCAAAGGCAAATGAAAAATGCTTCCAAAAAGTTCTTAATATTTCAATACAAACACTATGTACAAGTGTACAAGTGTTTCAATTTCACTGAAAGCTGATGATAAAATTGACTTAAGATTTCAATGCAAATACTATATATAACTAGTTTAGCATGCTGAGTTCTGCTTGGCAAGCCATGAAAGACTCTTGAAAACCATTTGGAACAAAAGTTACAGCACATTTGAACAAAGTTGAAAATTAGCCTTATTTCAGTGAGAGCTGCAGAAAGAAGCAATAAAATTTCACTGAAAGCTGATGATAAAATTGACTTAATATTTCAATGCAAATACTATATATAACTAGTTTAGCATGCTGAGTTCTGCTTGGCAAGCCATGAAAGACTCTTGAAAACCATTTGGAACAAAAGTTACAGCACATTTGAACAAAGTTGAAAATTAGCCTTATTTCAGTGAGAGCTGCAGAAAGAAGCAACAAAATTTCACTGAAAGCTGATGATAAAATTGACTTGAGATTTCAATGCAAATACTATATATAACTAGTTTAGCATGCTGAGTTCTGCTTGGCAAGCCATGAAAGACTCTTGAAAACCATTTGGAACAAAAGTTACAGCACATTTGAACAAAGTTGAAAATTAGCCTTATTTCAGTGAGAGCTGCAGAAAGAAGCAATAAAATTTCACTGAGAGCTGATGATAAAATTGACTTAATATTTCAATGCAAATACTATATATAACTAGTTTAGCATGCTGAGTTCTGCTTGGCAAGCCATGAAAGACTCTTGAAAACAATTTGGAACAAAAGTTACAGCACATTTGAACAAAGTTGAAAATTAGCCTTATTTCAGTGAGAGCTGCAGAAAGAAGCAACAAAATTTCACTGAAAGCTGATGATAAAATTGACTTAAGATTTCAATGCAAATACTATATATAACTAGTTTAGCATGCTGAGTTCTGCTTGGCAAGCCTTGAAAACCATTTGGAACAAAAGTTACAGCACATTTGAACAAAGTTGAAAATTAGCCTTATTTCAGTGAGAGCTGCAGAAAGAAGCAATAAAATTTCACTGAGAGCTGATGATAAAATTGACTTAAGATTTCAATGCAAATACTATATATAACTAGTTTAGCATGCTGAGTTCTGCTTGGCAAGCCATGAAAGACTCTTGAAAACCATTTGGAACAAAAGTTACAGCACATTTGAACAAAGTTGAAAATTAGCCTTATTTCAGTGAGAGCTGCAGAAAGAAGCAATAAAATTTCACTGAAAGCTGATGATAAAATTGACTTAAGATTTCAATGCAAATACTATATATAACTAGTTTAGCATGCTGAGTTCTGCTTGGCAAGCCATGAAAGACTCTTGAAAACCATTTGGAACAAAAGTTACAGCACATTTGAACAAAGTTGAAAATTAGCCTTATTTCAGTGAGAGCTGCAGAAAGAAGCAATAAAATTTCACTGAAAGCTGATGATAAAATTGACTTAATATTTCAATGCAAATACTATATATAACTAGTTAAGCATGCTGAGTTCTGCTTGGCAAGCCATGAAAGACTCTTGAAAACCATTTGGAACAAAAGTTACAGCACATTTGAACAAAGTTGAAAATTAGCCTTATTTCAGTGAGAGCTGCAGAAAGAAGCAATAAAATTTCACTGAAAGCTGATGATAAAATTGACTTAAGATTTCAATGCAAATACTATATATAACTAGTTTAGCATGCTGAGTTCTGCTTGGCAAGCCATGAAAGACTCTTGAAAACCATTTGGAACAAAAGTTACAGCACATTTGAACAAAGTTGAAAATTAGCCTTATTTCAGTGAGAGCTGCAGAAAGAAGCAATAAAATTTCACTGAAAGCTGATGATAAAATTGACTTAATATTTCAATGCAAATACTATATATAACTAGTTTAGCATGCTGAGTTCTGCTTGGCAAGCCATGAAAGACTCTTGAAAACCATTTGGAACAAAAGTTACAGCACATTTGAACAAAGTTGATAATTAGCCTTATTTCAGTGAGAGCTGCAGAAAGAAGCAATAAAATTTCACTGAAAGCTGATGATAAAATTGACTTAATATTTCAATGCAAATACTATATATAACTAGTTTAGCATGCTGAGTTCTGCTTGGCAAGCCATGAAAAACTCTTGAAAACCATTTGGAACAAAAGTTACAGCACATTTGAACAAAGTTGAAAATTAGCCTTATTTCAGTGAGAGCTGCAGAAAGAAGCAATAAAATTTCACTGAAAGCTGATGATAAAATTGACTTAAGATTTCAATGCAAATACTATATATAACTAGTTTAGCATGCTGAGTTCTGCTTGGCAAGCCATGAAAGACTCTTGAAAACCATTTGGAACAAAAGTTACAGCACATTTGAACAAAGTTGAAAATTAGCCTTATTTCAGTGAGAGCTGCAGAAAGAAGCAATAAAATTTCACTGAAAGCTGATGATAAAATTGACTTAAGATTTCAATGCAAATACTATATATAACTAGTTTAGCATGCTGAGTTCTGCTTGGCAAGCCATGAAAGACTCTTGAAAACCATTTGGAACAAAAGTTACAGCACATTTGAACAAAGTTGAAAATTAGCCTTATTTCAGTGAGAGCTGCAGAAAGAAGCAATAAAATTTCACTGAAAGCTGATGATAAAATTGACTTAAGATTTCAATGCAAATACTATATATAACTAGTTTAGCATGCTGAGTTCTGCTTGGCAAGCCATGAAAGACTCTTGAAAACCATTTGGAACAAAAGTTACAGCACATTTGAACAAAGTTGAAAATTAGCCTTATTTCAGTGAGAGCTGCAGAAAGAAGCAATAAAATTTCACTGAAAGCTGATGATAAAATTGACTTAAGATTTCAATGCAAATACTATATATAACTAGTTTAGCATGCTGAGTTCTGCTTGGCAAGCCATGAAAGACTCTTGAAAACCATTTGGAACAAAAGTTACAGCACATTTGAACAAAGTTGAAAATTAGCCTTATTTCAGTGAGAGCTGCAGAAAGAAGCAATAAAATTTCACTGAAAGCTGATGATAAAATTGACTTAAGATTTCAATGCAAATACTATATATAACTAGTTTAGCATGCTGAGTTCTGCTTGGCAAGCCATGAAAGACTCTTGAAAACCATTTGGAACAAAAGTTACAGCACATTTGAACAAAGTTGAAAATTAGCCTTATTTCAGTGAGAGCTGCAGAAAGAAGCAATAAAATTTCACTGAAAGCTGATGATAAAATTGACTTAAGATTTCAATGCAAATACTATATATAACTAGTTTAGCATGCTGAGTTCTGCTTGGCAAGCCATGAAAGACTCTTGAAAACCATTTGGAACAAAAGTTACAGCACATTTGAACAAAGTTGAAAATTAGCCTTATTTCAGTGAGAGCTGCAGAAAGAAGCAATAAAATTTCACTGAAAGCTGATGATAAAATTGACTTAAGATTTCAATGCAAATACTATATATAACTAGTTTAGCATGCTGAGTTCTGCTTGGCAAGCCATGAAAGACTCTTGAAAACCATTTGGAACAAAAGTTACAGCACATTTGAACAAAGTTGAAAATTAGCCTTATTTCAGTGAGAGCTGCAGAAAGAAGCAATAAAATTTCACTGAAAGCTGATGATAAAATTGACTTAAGATTTCAATGCAAATACTATATATAACTAGTTTAGCATGCTGAGTTCTGCTTGGCAAGCCATGAAAGACTCTTGAAAACCATTTGGAACAAAAGTTACAGCACATTTGAACAAAGTTGAAAATTAGCCTTATTTCAGTGAGAGCTGCAGAAAGAAGCAATAAAATTTCACTGAAAGCTGATGATAAAATTGACTTAAGATTTCAATGCAAATACTATATATAACTAGTTTAGCATGCTGAGTTCTGCTTGGCAAGCCATGAAAGACTCTTGAAAACCATTTGGAACAAAAGTTACAGCACATTTGAACAAAGTTGAAAATTAGCCTTATTTCAGTGAGAGCTGCAGAAAGAAGCAATAAAATTTCACTGAAAGCTGATGATAAAATTGACTTAAGATTTCAATGCAAATACTATATATAACTAGTTTAGCATGCTGAGTTCTGCTTGGCAAGCCATGAAAGACTCTTGAAAACCATTTGGAACAAAAGTTACAGCACATTTGAACAAAGTTGAAAATTAGCCTTATTTCAGTGAGAGCTGCAGAAAGAAGCAATAAAATTTCACTGAAAGCTGATGATAAAATTGACTTAATATTTCAATGCAAATACTATATATAACTAGTTTAGCATGCTGAGTTCTGCTTGGCAAGCCATGAAAAACTCTTGAAAACCATTTGGAACAAAAGTTACAGCACATTTGAACAAAGTTGAAAATTAGCCTTATTTCAGTGAGAGCTGCAGAAAGAAGCAATACAATTTCACTGAAAGCTGATGATAAAATTGACTTAAGATTTCAATGCAAATACTATATATAACTAGTTTAGCATGCTGAGTTCTGCTTGGCAAGCCATGAAAGACTCTTGAAAACCATTTGGAACAAAAGTTACAGCACATTTGAACAAAGTTGAAAATTAGCCTTATTTCAGTGAGAGCTGCAGAAAGAAGCAATAAAATTTCACTGAAAGCTGATGATAAAATTGACTTAAGATTTCAATGCAAATACTATATATAACTAGTTTAGCATGCTGAGTTCTGCTTGGCAAGCCATGAAAGACTCTTGAAAACCATTTGGAACAAAAGTTACAGCACATTTGAACAAAGTTGAAAATTAGCCTTATTTCAGTGAGAGCTGCAGAAAGAAGCAATAAAATTTCACTGAAAGCTGATGATAAAATTGACTTAATATTTCAATGCAAATACTATATATAACTAGTTTAGCATGCTGAGTTCTGCTTGGCAAGCCATGAAAGACTCTTGAAAACCATTTGGAACAAAAGTTACAGCACATTTGAACAAAGTTGAAAATTAGCCTTATTTCAGTGAGAGCTGCAGAAAGAAGCAATAAAATTTCACTGAAAGCTGATGATAAAATTGACTTAAGATTTCAATGCAAATACTATATATAACTAGTTTAGCATGCTGAGTTCTGCTTGGCAAGCCATGAAAGACTCTTGAAAACCATTTGGAACAAAAGTTACAGCACATTTGAACAAAGTTGAAAATTAGCCTTATTTCAGTGAGAGCTGCAGAAAGAAGCAATAAAATTTCACTGAAAGCTGATGATAAAATTGACTTAAGATTTCAATGCAAATACTATATATAACTAGTTTAGCATGCTGAGTTCTGCTTGGCAAGCCATGAAAGACTCTTGAAAACCATTTGGAACAAAAGTTACAGCACATTTGAACAAAGTTGAAAATTAGCCTTATTTCAGTGAGAGCTGCAGAAAGAAGCAATAAAATTTCACTGAAAGCTGATGATAAAATTGACTTAAGATTTCAATGCAAATACTATATATAACTAGTTTAGCATGCTGAGTTCTGCTTGGCAAGCCATGAAAGACTCTTGAAAACCATTTGGAACAAAAGTTACAGCACATTTGAACAAAGTTGAAAATTAGCCTTATTTCAGTGAGAGCTGCAGAAAGAAGCAATAAAATTTCACTGAAAGCTGATGATAAAATTGACTTAATATTTCAATGCAAATACTATATATAACTAGTTTAGCATGCTGAGTTCTGCTTGGCAAGCCATGAAAGACTCTTGAAAACCATTTGGAACAAAAGTTACAGCACATTTGAACAAAGTTGAAAATTAGCCTTATTTCAGTGAGAGCTGCAGAAAGAAGCAATAAAATTTCACTGAAAGCTGATGATAAAATTGACTTAAGATTTCAATGCAAATACTATATATAACTAGTTTAGCATGCTGAGTTCTGCTTGGCAAGCCATGAAAGACTCTTGAAAACCATTTGGAACAAAAGTTACAGCACATTTGAACAAAGTTGAAAATTAGCCTTATTTCAGTGAGAGCTGCAGAAAGAAGCAATAAAATTTCACTGAAAGCTGATGATAAAATTGACTTAAGATTTCAATGCAAATACTATATATAACTAGTTTAGCATGCTGAGTTCTGCTTGGCAAGCCATGAAAGACTCTTGAAAACCATTTGGAACAAAAGTTACAGCACATTTGAACAAAGTTGAAAATTAGCCTTATTTCAGTGAGAGCTGCAGAAAGAAGCAATAAAATTTCACTGAAAGCTGATGATAAAATTGACTTAAGATTTCAATGCAAATACTATATATAACTAGTTTAGCATGCTGAGTTCTGCTTGGCAAGCCATGAAAGACTCTTGAAAACCATTTGGAACAAAAGTTACAGCACATTTGAACAAAGTTGAAAATTAGCCTTATTTCAGTGAGAGCTGCAGAAAGAAGCAATAAAATTTCACTGAAAGCTGATGATAAAATTGACTTAAGATTTCAATGCAAATACTATATATAACTAGTTTAGCATGCTGAGTTCTGCTTGGCAAGCCATGAAAGACTCTTGAAAACCATTTGGAACAAAAGTTACAGCACATTTGAACAAAGTTGAAAATTAGCCTTATTTCAGTGAGAGCTGCAGAAAGAAGCAATAAAATTTCACTGAAAGCTGATGATAAAATTGACTTAATATTTCAATGCAAATACTATATATAACTAGTTTAGCATGCTGAGTTCTGCTTGGCAAGCCATGAAAGACTCTTGAAAACCATTTGGAACAAAAGTTACAGCACATTTGAACAAAGTTGAAAATTAGCCTTATTTCAGTGAGAGCTGCAGAAAGAAGCAATAAAATTTCACTGAAAGCTGAAAAAAAGTTTGAGCAAAATTTTTCTTTTTGGTGGAAGATTATATTTTGAGAGGAAGATTTCTTTTATCACAGGAAGATTTTTTTTATCGACATTGGTTTTTTTTGGAGGAAGAATTTTTTTTCGGTTGACAGTGGGAATTCTTTTTTTGAAGGCAAATGAAAACTGCTTCTGAAATCTGCTTTATATTTCAATGCAAATAATTGAAAGTACAACTTGTTTGGAATCCTGAGTTCAGCTTGGCAAGCTGTGAAATACTCTTGAAAACCATTTGGAAAAAAAGTTTGAGCAAAATTTTTCTTTTTGGTGGAAGACTATATTTTGAGACGAAGATTTTTTTTAACATAGGAAGAATTTTTTTTACGAATTTTTTTTTTCTGAAGGAAGAATTTTTTTGAGGTGACTGTTGTGGGGAACTTTTTTTTTTCAATGGCATATGAAAACTGCTATCGAAACGTTCTTCTTATTGCAATGTTTGGCATCCTGAGTTCAGCTTGGCAAGCTGTGAAACACTCTTGAAAACCATTTGGAAAAAAAGTTTGGGCAAAATTTTCCTTTTTGGTGGAAGATTATATTTTGAGAGGAACATTTTTTTTAACATAGGAAGAATTTTTTTACTAATTTTTTTTTCTGAAGGAAGAATTTTTTTGAGGTGACTGTTGTGAACTTTTTTTTTTTTCAATGGCATATGAAAACTGCTACCGAAATGTTCTTCTTATTGCAATGTTTGGCATCCTGAGTTCAGCTTGGCAAGCTGTGAAACACTCTTGAAAGCCATTTGGAAAAAAAGTTTGGGCAAAATTTTCCTTTTTGGTGGAAGATTATATTTTGAGAGGAAGATTTTTTTTAACATAGGAAGAATTTTTTTACGAATTTTTTTTTTCTGAAAGAAGAATTTTTTTGAGGTGACTGTTGTGGGGAACTTTTTTTTTTCAATGGCATATGAAAACTGCTATCGAAACGTTCTTCTTATTGCAATGTTTGGCATCCTGAGTTCAGCTTGGCAAGCTGTGAAACACTCTTGAAAACCATTTGGAAAAAAAGTTTGGGCAAAATTTTCCTTTTTGGTGGAAGATTATATTTTGAGAGGAAGATTTTTTTTAACATAGGAAGAATTTTTTTACGAATTTTTTTTTTCTGAAAGAAGAATTTTTTTGAGGTGACTGTTGTGGGGAACTTTTTTTTTCAATGGCATATGAAAACTGCTACCGAAATGTTCTTCTTATTGCAATGTTTGGAATCCTGAGTTCAGCTTGGCAAGCTGTGAAATACTCTTGAAAACCATTTGGAAAAAAAGTTTGAGCAAAATTTTTCTTTTTGGTGGAAGACTATATTTTGAGACGAAGATTTTTTTTAACATAGGAAGAATTTTTTTCACGAATTTTTTTTTTTCTGAAGGAAGAATTTTTTTGAGGTGACTGTTGTGGGGAACTTTTTTTTTTCAATGGCATATGAAAACTGCTATCGAAACGTTCTCCTTATTGCAATGTTTGGCATCCTGAGTTCAGCTTGGCAAGCTGTGAAACACTCTTGAAAACCATTTGGAAAAAAAGTTTGGGCAAAATTTTCCTTTTTGGTGGAAGATTATATTTTGAGAGGAACATTTTTTTTAACATAGGAAGAATTTTTTTTACGATTTTTTTTTCTGAAGGAAGAATTTTTTTGAGGTGACTGTTGTGGTGAACTTTTTTTTTTTTCAATGGCATATGAAAACTGCTACCGAAATGTTCTTCTTATTGCAATGTTTGGCATCCTGAGTTCAGCTTGGCAAGCTGTGAAACACTCTTGAAAACCATTTGGAAAAAAAGTTTGGGCAAAATTTTCCTTTTTGGTGGAAGATTACATTTTGAGAGGAAGATTTTTTTTAACATAGGAAGATTTTTTTACGATTTTTATTTTCTGAAGGAAGAATTTTTTTGAAGTGACTGTTGTGGGGAACTTTTTTTTTTCAATGGCATATTTGTTCTTAATATTTCAATACAAACACTATGTACAACTTGTTTGGCATCCAGAGTTCAGCTTGGCAAGCTGTGAAATACTCTTGAAAACCATTTGGAAAAAAAGTTAGAGGAAATTTTTCTTTTTGGTGGAATACTATATTTTGAGAGGAACATTTTTTTAACATAGGAAGAATTTTTTTACGATTTTTTTTTTCTGAAGGAAGAATTTTTTTGAGATGAATGTTGTGGGGAACTTTTTTTTTTCAAAGGCAAATGAAAACTGCTTCCAAAATGTTCTTAATATTTCAATACAAACACTATGTACAACTTGTTTGGCATCCTGAGTTCAGCTTGGAAAGCTGTGAAAGACTCTTGAAAACCATTTGGAAAAAAAGTTTGAGCAAAATTTTTCTTTTTGGTGGAAGATTATATTTTGAGAGGAAGATTTTTTTTAACAAAGGAAGAATTTTTTTTACGAATTTTTTTTTTTCTCAAGGATGAATTTTTTTGAGGTGACTTTTGTGGGGAACTTTTTTCTTTTCAATGGCATATGTGTTCTTAATATTTCAATACAAACACTATGTACAACTTGTTTGGCATCCTGAGTTCAGCTTGGCAATCTGTGAAAGACTCTTGAAAACCATTTGGAAAAAAAGTTTGGGCAAAATTTTTCTTTTTGGTGGAAGATTACATTTTGAGAGGAAGATTTTTTTTAACATAGGAAGAATTTTTTTATGAATTTTTTTTTTCTGAAGGAAGAATTTTTTTGAGATGAATGTTGTGGGGAACTTTTTTTTTTCAAAGGCAAATGAAAAATGCTTCCAAAAAGTTCTTAATATTTCAATACAAACACTATGTACAAGTGTACAAGTGTTTCAATTTCACTGAAAGCTGATGATAAAATTGACTTAAGATTTCAATGCAAATACTATATATAACTAGTTTAGCATGCTGAGTTCTGCTTGGCAAGCCATGAAAGACTCTTGAAAACCATTTGGAACAAAAGTTACAGCACATTTGAACAAAGTTGAAAATTAGCCTTATTTCAGTGAGAGCTGCAGAAAGAAGCAATAAAATTTCACTGAAAGCTGATGATAAAATTGACTTAATATTTCAATGCAAATACTATATATAACTAGTTTAGCATGCTGAGTTCTGCTTGGCAAGCCATGAAAGACTCTTGAAAACCATTTGGAACAAAAGTTACAGCACATTTGAACAAAGTTGAAAATTAGCCTTATTTCAGTGAGAGCTGCAGAAAGAAGCAATAAAATTTCACTGAAAGCTGATGATAAAATTGACTTAAGATTTCAATGCAAATACTATATATAACTAGTTTAGCATGCTGAGTTCTGCTTGGCAAGCCATGAAAGACTCTTGAAAACCATTTGGAACAAAAGTTACAGCACATTTGAACAAAGTTGAAAATTAGCCTTATTTCAGTGAGAGCTGCAGAAAGAAGCAATAAAATTTCACTGAAAGCTGATGATAAAATTGACTTAAGATTTCAATGCAAATACTATATATAACTAGTTTAGCATGCTGAGTTCTGCTTGGCAAGCCATGAAAGACTCTTGAAAACCATTTGGAACAAAAGTTACAGCACATTTGAACAAAGTTGAAAATTAGCCTTATTTCAGTGAGAGCTGCAGAAAGAAGCAATAAAATTTCACTGAAAGCTGATGATAAAATTGACTTAAGATTTCAATGCAAATACTATATATAACTAGTTTAGCATGCTGAGTTCTGCTTGGCAAGCCATGAAAGACTCTTGAAAACCATTTGGAACAAAAGTTACAGCACATTTGAACAAAGTTGAAAATTAGCCTTATTTCAGTGAGAGCTGCAGAAAGAAGCAATACAATTTCACTGAAAGCTGATGATAAAATTGACTTAAGATTTCAATGCAAATACTATATATAACTAGTTTAGCATGCTGAGTTCTGCTTGGCAAGCCATGAAAGACTCTTGAAAACCATTTGGAACAAAAGTTACAGCACATTTGAACAAAGTTGAAAATTAGCCTTATTTCAGTGAGAGCTGCAGAAAGAAGCAATAAAATTTCACTGAAAGCTGATGATAAAATTGACTTAAGATTTCAATGCAAATACTATATATAACTAGTTTAGCATGCTGAGTTCTGCTTGGCAAGCCATGAAAGACTCTTGAAAACCATTTGGAACAAAAGTTACAGCACATTTGAACAAAGTTGAAAATTAGCCTTATTTCAGTGAGAGCTGCAGAAAGAAGCAATAAAATTTCACTGAAAGCTGATGATAAAATTGACTTAAGATTTCAATGCAAATACTATATATAACTAGTTTAGCATGCTGAGTTCTGCTTGGCAAGCCATGAAAGACTCTTGAAAACCATTTGGAACAAAAGTTACAGCACATTTGAACAAAGTTGAAAATTAGCCTTATTTCAGTGAGAGCTGCAGAAAGAAGCAATAAAATTTCACTGAAAGCTGATGATAAAATTGACTTAAGATTTCAATGCAAATACTATATATAACTAGTTTAGCATGCTGAGTTCTGCTTGGCAAGCCATGAAAGACTCTTGAAAACCATTTGGAACAAAAGTTACAGCACATTTGAACAAAGTTGAAAATTAGCCTTATTTCAGTGAGAGCTGCAGAAAGAAGCAATAAAATTTCACTGAAAGCTGATGATAAAATTGACTTAAGATTTCAATGCAAATACTATATATAACTAGTTTAGCATGCTGAGTTCTGCTTGGCAAGCCATGAAAGACTCTTGAAAACCATTTGGAACAAAAGTTACAGCACATTTGAACAAAGTTGAAAATTAGCCTTATTTCAGTGAGAGCTGCAGAAAGAAGCAATAAAATTTCACTGAAAGCTGATGATAAAATTGACTTAAGATTTCAATGCAAATACTATATATAACTAGTTTAGCATGCTGAGTTCTGCTTGGCAAGCCATGAAAGACTCTTGAAAACCATTTGGAACAAAAGTTACAGCACATTTGAACAAAGTTGAAAATTAGCCTTATTTCAGTGAGAGCTGCAGAAAGAAGCAATAAAATTTCACTGAAAGCTGATGATAAAATTGACTTAATATTTCAATGCAAATACTATATATAACTAGTTTAGCATGCTGAGTTCTGCTTGGCAAGCCATGAAAGACTCTTGAAAACCATTTGGAACAAAAGTTACAGCACATTTGAACAAAGTTGAAAATTAGCCTTATTTCAGTGAGAGCTGCAGAAAGAAGCAATAAAATTTCACTGAAAGCTGAAAAAAAGTTTGAGCAAAATTTTTCTTTTTGGTGGAAGATTATATTTTGAGAGGAAGATTTCTTTTATCACAGGAAGATTTTTTTTATCGACATTGGTTTTTTTTGGAGGAAGAATTTTTTTTCGGTTGACAGTGGGAATTCTTTTTTTGAAGGCAAATGAAAACTGCTTCTGAAATCTGCTTTATATTTCAATGCAAATAATTGAAAGTACAACTTGTTTGGAATCCTGAGTTCAGCTTGGCAAGCTGTGAAATACTCTTGAAAACCATTTGGAAAAAAAGTTTGAGCAAAATTTTTCTTTTTGGTGGAAGACTATATTTTGAGACGAAGATTTTTTTTAACATAGGAAGAATTTTTTTTACGAATTTTTTTTTTCTGAAGGAAGAATTTTTTTGAGGTGACTGTTGTGGGGAACTTTTTTTTTTCAATGGCATATGAAAACTGCTATCGAAACGTTCTTCTTATTGCAATGTTTGGCATCCTGAGTTCAGCTTGGCAAGCTGTGAAACACTCTTGAAAACCATTTGGAAAAAAAGTTTGGGCAAAATTTTCCTTTTTGGTGGAAGATTATATTTTGAGAGGAACATTTTTTTTAACATAGGAAGAATTTTTTTACTAATTTTTTTTTCTGAAGGAAGAATTTTTTTGAGGTGACTGTTGTGAACTTTTTTTTTTTTCAATGGCATATGAAAACTGCTACCGAAATGTTCTTCTTATTGCAATGTTTGGCATCCTGAGTTCAGCTTGGCAAGCTGTGAAACACTCTTGAAAGCCATTTGGAAAAAAAGTTTGGGCAAAATTTTCCTTTTTGGTGGAAGATTATATTTTGAGAGGAACATTTTTTTTAACATAGGAAGAATTTTTTTTACGATTTTTTTTTCTGAAGGAAGAATTTTTTTGAGGTGACTGTTGTGGTGAACTTTTTTTTTTTTCAATGGCATATGAAAACTGCTACCGAAATGTTCTTCTTATTGCAATGTTTGGCATCCTGAGTTCAGCTTGGCAAGCTGTGAAACACTCTTGAAAACCATTTGGAAAAAAAGTTTGGGCAAAATTTTCCTTTTTGGTGGAAGATTACATTTTGAGAGGAAGATTTTTTTTAACATAGGAAGATTTTTTTACGATTTTTATTTTCTGAAGGAAGAATTTTTTTGAAGTGACTGTTGTGGGGAACTTTTTTTTTTCAATGGCATATTTGTTCTTAATATTTCAATACAAACACTATGTACAACTTGTTTGGCATCCAGAGTTCAGCTTGGCAAGCTGTGAAATACTCTTGAAAACCATTTGGAAAAAAAGTTAGAGGAAATTTTTCTTTTTGGTGGAATACTATATTTTGAGAGGAACATTTTTTTAACATAGGAAGAATTTTTTTACGATTTTTTTTTTCTGAAGGAAGAATTTTTTTGAGATGAATGTTGTGGGGAACTTTTTTTTTTCAAAGGCAAATGAAAACTGCTTCCAAAATGTTCTTAATATTTCAATACAAACACTATGTACAACTTGTTTGGCATCCTGAGTTCAGCTTGGAAAGCTGTGAAAGACTCTTGAAAACCATTTGGAAAAAAAGTTTGAGCAAAATTTTTCTTTTTGGTGGAAGATTATATTTTGAGAGGAAGATTTTTTTTAACAAAGGAAGAATTTTTTTTACGAATTTTTTTTTTTCTCAAGGATGAATTTTTTTGAGGTGACTTTTGTGGGGAACTTTTTTCTTTTCAATGGCATATGTGTTCTTAATATTTCAATACAAACACTATGTACAACTTGTTTGGCATCCTGAGTTCAGCTTGGCAATCTGTGAAAGACTCTTGAAAACCATTTGGAAAAAAAGTTTGGGCAAAATTTTTCTTTTTGGTGGAAGATTACATTTTGAGAGGAAGATTTTTTTTAACATAGGAAGAATTTTTTTACGAATTTTTTTTTTCTGAAGGAAGAATTTTTTTGAGATGAATGTTGTGGGGAACTTTTTTTTTTCAAAGGCAAATGAAAAATGCTTCCAAAAAGTTCTTAATATTTCAATACAAACACTATGTACAAGTGTACAAGTGTTTCAATTTCACTGAAAGCTGATGATGAAATTGACTTAAGATTTCAATGCAAATACTATATATAACTAGTTTAGCATGCTGAGTTCTGCTTGGCAAGCCATGAAAGACTCTTGAAAACCATTTGGAACAAAAGTTACAGCACATTTGAACAAAGTTGAAAATTAGCCTTATTTCAGTGAGAGCTGCAGAAAGAAGCAATAAAATTTCACTGAAAGCTGATGATAAAATTGACTTAATATTTCAATGCAAATACTATATATAACTAGTTTAGCATGCTGAGTTCTGCTTGGCAAGCCATGAAAGACTCTTGAAAACCATTTGGAACAAAAGTTACAGCACATTTGAACAAAGTTGAAAATTAGCCTTATTTCAGTGAGAGCTGCAGAAAGAAGCAATAAAATTTCACTGAAAGCTGATGATAAAATTGACTTAAGATTTCAATGCAAATACTATATATAACTAGTTTAGCATGCTGAGTTCTGCTTGGCAAGCCATGAAAGACTCTTGAAAACCATTTGGAACAAAAGTTACAGCACATTTGAACAAAGTTGAAAATTAGCCTTATTTCAGTGAGAGCTGCAGAAAGAAGCAATAAAATTTCACTGAAAGCTGATGATAAAATTGACTTAAGATTTCAATGCAAATACTATATATAACTAGTTTAGCATGCTGAGTTCTGCTTGGCAAGCCATGAAAGACTCTTGAAAACCATTTGGAACAAAAGTTACAGCACATTTGAACAAAGTTGAAAATTAGCCTTATTTCAGTGAGAGCTGCAGAAAGAAGCAATAAAATTTCACTGAAAGCTGATGATAAAATTGACTTAATATTTCAATGCAAATACTATATATAACTAGTTTAGCATGCTGAGTTCTGCTTGGCAAGCCATGAAAGACTCTTGAAAACCATTTGGAACAAAAGTTACAGCACATTTGAACAAAGTTGAAAATTAGCCTTATTTCAGTGAGAGCTGCAGAAAGAAGCAATAAAATTTCACTGAAAGCTGATGATAAAATTGACTTAAGATTTCAATGCAAATACTATATATAACTAGTTTAGCATGCTGAGTTCTGCTTGGCAAGCCATGAAAGACTCTTGAAAACCATTTGGAACAAAAGTTACAGCACATTTGAACAAAGTTGAAAATTAGCCTTATTTCAGTGAGAGCTGCAGAAAGAAGCAATAAAATTTCACTGAAAGCTGATGATAAAATTGACTTAAGATTTCAATGCAAATACTATATATAACTAGTTTAGCATGCTGAGTTCTGCTTGGCAAGCCATGAAAGACTCTTGAAAACCATTTGGAACAAAAGTTACAGCACATTTGAACAAAGTTGAAAATTAGCCTTATTTCAGTGAGAGCTGCAGAAAGAAGCAATAAAATTTCACTGAAAGCTGATGATAAAATTGACTTAATATTTCAATGCAAATACTATATATAACTAGTTTAGCATGCTGAGTTCTGCTTGGCAAGCCATGAAAGACTCTTGAAAACCATTTGGAACAAAAGTTACAGCACATTTGAACAAAGTTGAAAATTAGCCTTATTTCAGTGAGAGCTGCAGAAAGAAGCAATAAAATTTCACTGAAAGCTGATGATAAAATTGACTTAAGATTTCAATGCAAATACTATATATAACTAGTTTAGCATGCTGAGTTCTGCTTGGCAAGCCATGAAAGACTCTTGAAAACCATTTGGAACAAAAGTTACAGCACATTTGAACAAAGTTGAAAATTAGCCTTATTTCAGTGAGAGCTGCAGAAAGAAGCAATAAAATTTCACTGAAAGCTGAAAAAAAGTTTGAGCAAAATTTTTCTTTTTGGTGGAAGATTATATTTTGAGAGGAAGATTTCTTTTATCACAGGAAGATTTTTTTTATCGACATTGGTTTTTTTTGGAGGAAGAATTTTTTTTCGGTTGACAGTGGGAATTCTTTTTTTGAAGGCAAATGAAAACTGCTTCTGAAATCTGCTTTATATTTCAATGCAAATAATTGAAAGTACAACTTGTTTGGAATCCTGAGTTCAGCTTGGCAAGCTGTGAAATACTCTTGAAAACCATTTGGAAAAAAAGTTTGAGCAAAATTTTTCTTTTTGGTGGAAGACTATATTTTGAGACGAAGATTTTTTTTAACATAGGAAGAATTTTTTTTACGAATTTTTTTTTTCTGAAGGAAGAATTTTTTTGAGGTGACTGTTGTGGGGAATTTTTTTTTTTCAATGGCATATGAAAACTGCTATCGAAACGTTCTTCTTATTGCAATGTTTGGCATCCTGAGTTCAGCTTGGCAAGCTGTGAAACACTCTTGAAAACCATTTGGAAAAAAAGTTTGGGCAAAATTTTCCTTTTTGGTGGAAGATTATATTTTGAGAGGAACATTTTTTTTAACATAGGAAGAATTTTTTTACTAATTTTTTTTTCTGAAGGAAGAATTTTTTTGAGGTGACTGTTGTGAACTTTTTTTTTTTTCAATGGCATATGAAAACTGCTACCGAAATGTTCTTCTTATTGCAATGTTTGGCATCCTGAGTTCAGCTTGGCAAGCTGTGAAACACTCTTGAAAGCCATTTGGAAAAAAAGTTTGGGCAAAATTTTCCTTTTTGGTGGAAGATTATATTTTGAGAGGAAGATTTTTTTTAACATAGGAAGAATTTTTTAAGAATTTTTTTTTTCTGAAAGAAGAATTTTTTTGAGGTGACTGTTGTGGGGAACTTTTTTTTTTCAATGGCATATGAAAACTGCTACCGAAATGTTCTTCTTATTGCAATGTTTGGAATCCTGAGTTCAGCTTGGCAAGCTGTGAAATACTCTTGAAAACCATTTGGAAAAAAAGTTTGAGCAAAATTTTTCTTTTTGGTGGAAGACTATATTTTGAGACGAAGATTTTTTTTAACATAGGAAGAATTTTTTTTACGAATTTTTTTTTTTCTGAAGGAAGAATTTTTTTGAGGTGACTGTTGTGGGGAACTTTTTTTTTTCAATGGCATATGAAAACTGCTATCGAAACGTTCTTCTTATTGCAATGTTTGGCATCCTGAGTTCAGCTTGGCAAGCTGTGAAACACTCTTGAAAACCATTTGGAAAAAAAGTTTGGGCAAAATTTTCCTTTTTGGTGGAAGATTATATTTTGAGAGGAAGATTTTTTTTAACATAGGAAGAATTTTTTTACGAATTTTTTTTTTCTGAAAGAAGAATTTTTTTGAGGTGACTGTTGTGGGGAACTTTTTTTTTCAATGGCATATGAAAACTGCTACCGAAATGTTCTTCTTATTGCAATGTTTGGAATCCTGAGTTCAGCTTGGCAAGCTGTGAAATATTCTTGAAAACCATTTGGAAAAAAAGTTTGAGCAAAATTTTTCTTTTTGGTGGAAGACTATATTTTGAGACGAAGATTTTTTTTAACATAGGAAGAATTTTTTTTACGAATTTTTTTTTTCTGAAGGAAGAATTTTTTTGAGGTGACTGTTGTGGGGAACTTTTTTTTTTCAATGGCATATGAAAACTGCTATCGAAACGTTCTTCTTATTGCAATGTTTGGCATCCTGAGTTCAGCTTGTCAAGCTGTGAAACACTCTTGAAAACCATTTGGAAAAAAAGTTTGGGCAAAATTTTCCTTTTTGGTGGAAGATTATATTTTGAGAGGAACATTTTTTTTAACATAGGAAGAATTTTTTTACTAATTTTTTTTTCTGAAGGAAGAATTTTTTTGAGGTGACTGTTGTGAACTTTTTTTTTTTTCAATGGCATATGAAAACTGCTACCGAAATGTTCTTCTTATTGCAATGTTTGGCATCCTGAGTTCAGCTTGGCAAGCTGTGAAACACTCTTGAAAGCCATTTGGAAAAAAAGTTTGGGCAAAATTTTCCTTTTTGGTGGAAGATTACATTTTGAGAGGAAGATTTTTTTTAACATAGGAAGAATTTTTTTACGAATTTTTTTTTTCTGAAAGAAGAATTTTTTTGAGGTGACTGTTGTGGGGAACTTTTTTTTTTCAATGGCATATGAAAACTGCTATCGAAACGTTCTTCTTATTGCAATGTTTGGCATCCTGAGTTCAGCTTGGCAAGCTGTGAACACTCTTGAAAACCATTTGGAAAAAAAGTTTGGGCAAAATTTTCCTTTTTGGTGGAAGATTATATTTTGAGAGGAAGATTTTTTTTAACATAGGAATAATTTTTTTACGAATTTTTTTTTTCTGAAAGAAGAATTTTTTTGAGGTGACTGTTGTGGGGAACTTTTTTTTTCAATGGCATATGAAAACTGCTACCGAAATGTTCTTCTTATTGCAATGTTTGGAATCCTGAGTTCAGCTTGGCAAGCTGTGAAATACTCTTGAAAACCATTTGGAAAAAAAGTTTGAGCAAAATTTTCCTTTTTGGTGGAAGATTATATTTTGAGAGGAACATTTTTTTTAACATAGGAAGAATTTTTTTTACGATTTTTTTTTCTGAAGGAAGAATTTTTTTGAGGTGACTGTTGTGGTGAACTTTTTTTTTTTTCAATGGCATATGAAAACTGCTACCGAAATGTTCTTCTTATTGCAATGTTTGGCATCCTGAGTTCAGCTTGGCAAGCTGTGAAACACTCTTGAAAACCATTTGGAAAAAAAGTTTGAGCAAAATTTTCCTTTTTGGTGGAAGATTACATTTTGAGAGGAAGATTTTTTTTAACATAGGAAGAATTTTTTTACGATTTTTATTTTTCTGAAGGAAGAATTTTTTTGAGGTGACTGTTGTGGGGAACTTTTTTTTTTCAATGGCATATGAAAACTGCTATCGAAACGTTCTTCTTATTGCAATGTTTGGCATCCTGAGTTCAGCTTGGCAAGCTGTGAAACACTCTTGAAAACCATTTGGAAAAAAAGTTTGGGCAAAATTTTCCTTTTTGGTGGAAGATTATATTTTGAGAGGAAGATTTTTTTTAACATAGGAAGAATTTTTTTACGAATTTTTTTTTTCTGAAAGAAGAATTTTTTTGAGGTGACTGTTGTGGGGAACTTTTTTTTTCAATGGCATATGAAAACTGCTACCGAAATGTTCTTCTTATTGCAATGTTTGGAATCCTGAGTTCAGCTTGGCAAGCTGTGAAATATTCTTGAAAACCATTTGGAAAAAAAGTTTGAGCAAAATTTTTCTTTTTGGTGGAAGACTATATTTTGAGACGAAGATTTTTTTTAACATAGGAAGAATTTTTTTTACGAATTTTTTTTTTCTGAAGGAAGAATTTTTTTGAGGTGACTGTTGTGGGGAACTTTTTTTTTTCAATGGCATATGAAAACTGCTATCGAAACGTTCTTCTTATTGCAATGTTTGGCATCCTGAGTTCAGCTTGTCAAGCTGTGAAACACTCTTGAAAACCATTTGGAAAAAAAGTTTGGGCAAAATTTTCCTTTTTGGTGGAAGATTATATTTTGAGAGGAACATTTTTTTTAACATAGGAAGAATTTTTTTACTAATTTTTTTTTCTGAAGGAAGAATTTTTTTGAGGTGACTGTTGTGAACTTTTTTTTTTTTCAATGGCATATGAAAACTGCTACCGAAATGTTCTTCTTATTGCAATGTTTGGCATCCTGAGTTCAGCTTGGCAAGCTGTGAAACACTCTTGAAAGCCATTTGGAAAAAAAGTTTGGGCAAAATTTTCCTTTTTGGTGGAAGATTACATTTTGAGAGGAAGATTTTTTTTAACATAGGAAGAATTTTTTTACGAATTTTTTTTTTCTGAAAGAAGAATTTTTTTGAGGTGACTGTTGTGGGGAACTTTTTTTTTTCAATGGCATATGAAAACTGCTATCGAAACGTTCTTCTTATTGCAATGTTTGGCATCCTGAGTTCAGCTTGGCAAGCTGTGAACACTCTTGAAAACCATTTGGAAAAAAAGTTTGGGCAAAATTTTCCTTTTTGGTGGAAGATTATATTTTGAGAGGAAGATTTTTTTTAACATAGGAATAATTTTTTTACGAATTTTTTTTTTCTGAAAGAAGAATTTTTTTGAGGTGACTGTTGTGGGGAACTTTTTTTTTCAATGGCATATGAAAACTGCTACCGAAATGTTCTTCTTATTGCAATGTTTGGAATCCTGAGTTCAGCTTGGCAAGCTGTGAAATACTCTTGAAAACCATTTGGAAAAAAAGTTTGAGCAAAATTTTCCTTTTTGGTGGAAGATTATATTTTGAGAGGAACATTTTTTTTAACATAGGAAGAATTTTTTTTACGATTTTTTTTTCTGAAGGAAGAATTTTTTTGAGGTGACTGTTGTGGTGAACTTTTTTTTTTTTCAATGGCATATGAAAACTGCTACCGAAATGTTCTTCTTATTGCAATGTTTGGCATCCTGAGTTCAGCTTGGCAAGCTGTGAAACACTCTTGAAAACCATTTGGAAAAAAAGTTTGAGCAAAATTTTCCTTTTTGGTGGAAGATTACATTTTGAGAGGAAGATTTTTTTTAACATAGGAAGAATTTTTTTACGATTTTTATTTTCTGAAGGAAGAATTTTTTTGAAGTGACTGTTGTGGGGAACTTTTTTTTTTCAATGGCATATTTGTTCTTAATATTTCAATACAAACACTATGTACAACTTGTTTGGCATCCAGAGTTCAGCTTGGCAAGCTGTGAAAGACTCTTGAAAACCATTTGGAAAAAAAGTTAGAGGAAATTTTTCTTTTTGGTGGAATACTATATTTTGAGAGGAACATTTTTTTAACATAGGAAGAATTTTTTTACGATTTTTTTTTTCTGAAGGAAGAATTTTTTTGATGTGACTGTTGTAGGGAACTTTTTTTTTTTCAAAGGCAAATGAAAACTGCTTCCAAAATGTTCTTAATATTTCAATACAAACACTATGTACAACTTGTTTGGCATCCTGAGTTCAGCTTGGAAAGCTGTGAAAGACTCTTGAAAACCATTTGGAAAAAAAGTTTGAGCAAAATTTTTCTTTTTGGTGGAAGATTATATTTTGAGAGGAAGATTTTTTTTAACAAAGGAAGAATTTTTTTTACGAATTTTTTTTTTTCTCAAGGATGAATTTTTTTGAGGTGACTTTTGTGGGGAACTTTTTTCTTTTCAATGGCATATGTGTTCTTAATATTTCAATACAAACACTATGTACAACTTGTTTGGCATCCTGAGTTCAGCTTGGCAATCTGTGAAAGACTCTTGAAAACCATTTGGAAAAAAAGTTTGGGCAAAATTTTTCTTTTTGGTGGAAGATTACATTTTGAGAGGAAGATTTTTTTTAACATAGGAAGAATTTTTTTACGAATTTTTTTTTTCTGAAGGAAGAATTTTTTTGAGGTGACTGTTGTGGGGAACTTTTTTTTTCAATGGCATATGAAAACTGCTACCGAAATGTTCTTCTTATTGCAATGTTTGGAATCCTGAGTTCAGCTTGGCAAGCTGTGAAATACTCTTGAAAACCATTTGGAAAAAAAGTTTGAGCAAAATTTTCCTTTTTGGTGGAAGATTATATTTTGAGAGGAACATTTTTTTTAACATAGGAAGAATTTTTTTTACGATTTTTTTTTCTGAAGGAAGAATTTTTTTGAGGTGACTGTTGTGGTGAACTTTTTTTTTTTTCAATGGCATATGAAAACTGCTACCGAAATGTTCTTCTTATTGCAATGTTTGGCATCCTGAGTTCAGCTTGGCAAGCTGTGAAACACTCTTGAAAACCATTTGGAAAAAAAGTTTGAGCAAAATTTTCCTTTTTGGTGGAAGATTACATTTTGAGAGGAAGATTTTTTTTAACATAGGAAGAATTTTTTTACGATTTTTATTTTCTGAAGGAAGAATTTTTTTGAAGTGACTGTTGTGGGGAACTTTTTTTTTTCAATGGCATATTTGTTCTTAATATTTCAATACAAACACTATGTACAACTTGTTTGGCATCCAGAGTTCAGCTTGGCAAGCTGTGAAAGACTCTTGAAAACCATTTGGAAAAAAAGTTAGAGGAAATTTTTCTTTTTGGTGGAATACTATATTTTGAGAGGAACATTTTTTTAACATAGGAAGAATTTTTTTACGATTTTTTTTTTCTGAAGGAAGAATTTTTTTGATGTGACTGTTGTAGGGAACTTTTTTTTTTTCAAAGGCAAATGAAAACTGCTTCCAAAATGTTCTTAATATTTCAATACAAACACTATGTACAACTTGTTTGGCATCCTGAGTTCAGCTTGGAAAGCTGTGAAAGACTCTTGAAAACCATTTGGAAAAAAAGTTTGAGCAAAATTTTTCTTTTTGGTGGAAGATTATATTTTGAGAGGAAGATTTTTTTTAACAAAGGAAGAATTTTTTTTACGAATTTTTTTTTTTCTCAAGGATGAATTTTTTTGAGGTGACTTTTGTGGGGAACTTTTTTCTTTTCAATGGCATATGTGTTCTTAATATTTCAATACAAACACTATGTACAACTTGTTTGGCATCCTGAGTTCAGCTTGGCAATCTGTGAAAGACTCTTGAAAACCATTTGGAAAAAAAGTTTGGGCAAAATTTTTCTTTTTGGTGGAAGATTACATTTTGAGAGGAAGATTTTTTTTAACATAGGAAGAATTTTTTTACGAATTTTTTTTTTCTGAAGGAAGAATTTTTTTGAGATGAATGTTGTGGGGAACTTTTTTTTTCAAAGGCAAATGAAAAATGCTTCCAAAAAGTTCTTAATATTTCAATACAAACACTATGTACAAGTGTACAAGTGTTTCAATTTCACTGAAAGCTGATGATAAAATTGACTTAAGATTTCAATGCAAATACTATATATAACTAGTTTAGCATGCTGAGTTCTGCTTGGCAAGCCATGAAAGACTCTTGAAAACCATTTGGAACAAAAGTTACAGCACATTTGAACAAAGTTGAAAATTAGCCTTATTTCAGTGAGAGCTGCAGAAAGAAGCAATAAAATTTCACTGAAAGCTGATGATAAAATTGACTTAAGATTTCAATGCAAATACTATATATAACTAGTTTAGCATGCTGAGTTCTGCTTGGCAAGCCATGAAAGACTCTTGAAAACCATTTGGAACAAAAGTTACAGCACATTTGAACAAAGTTGAAAATTAGCCTTATTTCAGTGAGAGCTGCAGAAAGAAGCAATAAAATTTCACTGAAAGCTGATGATAAAATTGACTTAAGATTTCAATGCAAATACTATATATAACTAGTTTAGCATGCTGAGTTCTGCTTGGCAAGCCATGAAAGACTCTTGAAAACCATTTGGAACAAAAGTTACAGCACATTTGAACAAAGTTGAAAATTAGCCTTATTTCAGTGAGAGCTGCAGAAAGAAGCAATAAAATTTCACTGAAAGCTGATGATAAAATTGACTTAAGATTTCAATGCAAATACTATATATAACTAGTTTAGCATGCTGAGTTCTGCTTGGCAAGCCATGAAAGACTCTTGAAAACCATTTGGAACAAAAGTTACAGCACATTTGAACAAAGTTGAAAATTAGCCTTATTTCAGTGAGAGCTGCAGAAAGAAGCAATAAAATTTCACTGAAAGCTGATGATAAAATTGACTTAAGATTTCAATGCAAATACTATATATAACTAGTTTAGCATGCTGAGTTCTGCTTGGCAAGCCATGAAAGACTCTTGAAAACCATTTGGAACAAAAGTTACAGCACATTTGAACAAAGTTGAAAATTAGCCTTATTTCAGTGAGAGCTGCAGAAAGAAGCAATAAAATTTCACTGAAAGCTGATGATAAAATTGACTTAAGATTTCAATGCAAATACTATATATAACTAGTTTAGCATGCTGAGTTCTGCTTGGCAAGCCATGAAAGACTCTTGAAAACCATTTGGAACAAAAGTTACAGCACATTTGAACAAAGTTGAAAATTAGCCTTATTTCAGTGAGAGCTGCAGAAAGAAGCAATAAAATTTCACTGAAAGCTGATGATAAAATTGACTTAAGATTTCAATGCAAATACTATATATAACTAGTTTAGCATGCTGAGTTCTGCTTGGCAAGCCATGAAAGACTCTTGAAAACCATTTGGAACAAAAGTTACAGCACATTTGAACAAAGTTGAAAATTAGCCTTATTTCAGTGAGAGCTGCAGAAAGAAGAAATAAAATTTCACTGAAAGCTGATGATAAAATTGACTTAATATTTCAATGCAAATACTATATATAACTAGTTTAGCATGCTGAGTTCTGCTTGGCAAGCCATGAAAGACTCTTGAAAACCATTTGGAACAAAAGTTACAGCACATTTGAACAAAGTTGAAAATTAGCCTTATTTCAGTGAGAGCTGCAGAAAGAAGCAATAAAATTTCACTGAAAGCTGATGATAAAATTGACTTAAGATTTCAATGCAAATACTATATATAACTAGTTTAGCATGCTGAGTTCTGCTTGGCAAGCCATGAAAGACTCTTGAAAACCATTTGGAACAAAAGTTACAGCACATTTGAACAAAGTTGAAAATTAGCCTTATTTCAGTGAGAGCTGCAGAAAGAAGCAATAAAATTTCACTGAAAGCTGAAAAAAAGTTTGAGCAAAATTTTTCTTTTTGGTGGAAGATTATATTTTGAGAGGAAGATTTCTTTTATCACAGGAAGATTTTTTTTATCGACATTGGTTTTTTTTGGAGGAAGAATTTTTTTTCGGTTGACAGTGGGAATTCTTTTTTTGAAGGCAAATGAAAACTGCTTCTGAAATCTGCTTTATATTTCAATGCAAATAATTGAAAGTACAACTTGTTTGGAATCCTGAGTTCAGCTTGGCAAGCTGTGAAATACTCTTGAAAACCATTTGGAAAAAAAGTTTGAGCAAAATTTTTCTTTTTGGTGGAAGACTATATTTTGAGACGAAGATTTTTTTTAACATAGGAAGAATTTTTTTTACGAATTTTTTTTTTCTGAAGGAAGAATTTTTTTGAGGTGACTGTTGTGGGGAATTTTTTTTTTTCAATGGCATATGAAAACTGCTATCGAAACGTTCTTCTTATTGCAATGTTTGGCATCCTGAGTTCAGCTTGGCAAGCTGTGAAACACTCTTGAAAACCATTTGGAAAAAAAGTTTGGGCAAAATTTTCCTTTTTGGTGGAAGATTATATTTTGAGAGGAACATTTTTTTTAACATAGGAAGAATTTTTTTACTAATTTTTTTTTCTGAAGGAAGAATTTTTTTGAGGTGACTGTTGTGAACTTTTTTTTTTTTCAATGGCATATGAAAACTGCTACCGAAATGTTCTTCTTATTGCAATGTTTGGCATCCTGAGTTCAGCTTGGCAAGCTGTGAAACACTCTTGAAAGCCATTTGGAAAAAAAGTTTGGGCAAAATTTTCCTTTTTGGTGGAAGATTATATTTTGAGAGGAAGATTTTTTTTAACATAGGAAGAATTTTTTAAGAATTTTTTTTTTCTGAAAGAAGAATTTTTTTGAGGTGACTGTTGTGGGGAACTTTTTTTTTTCAATGGCATATGAAAACTGCTACCGAAATGTTCTTCTTATTGCAATGTTTGGAATCCTGAGTTCAGCTTGGCAAGCTGTGAAATACTCTTGAAAACCATTTGGAAAAAAAGTTTGAGCAAAATTTTTCTTTTTGGTGGAAGACTATATTTTGAGACGAAGATTTTTTTTAACATAGGAAGAATTTTTTTTACGAATTTTTTTTTTTCTGAAGGAAGAATTTTTTTGAGGTGACTGTTGTGGGGAACTTTTTTTTTTCAATGGCATATGAAAACTGCTATCGAAACGTTCTTCTTATTGCAATGTTTGGCATCCTGAGTTCAGCTTGGCAAGCTGTGAAACACTCTTGAAAACCATTTGGAAAAAAAGTTTGGGCAAAATTTTCCTTTTTGGTGGAAGATTATATTTTGAGAGGAAGATTTTTTTTAACATAGGAAGAATTTTTTTACGAATTTTTTTTTTCTGAAAGAAGAATTTTTTTGAGGTGACTGTTGTGGGGAACTTTTTTTTTCAATGGCATATGAAAACTGCTACCGAAATGTTCTTCTTATTGCAATGTTTGGAATCCTGAGTTCAGCTTGGCAAGCTGTGAAATATTCTTGAAAACCATTTGGAAAAAAAGTTTGAGCAAAATTTTTCTTTTTGGTGGAAGACTATATTTTGAGACGAAGATTTTTTTTAACATAGGAAGAATTTTTTTTACGAATTTTTTTTTTCTGAAGGAAGAATTTTTTTGAGGTGACTGTTGTGGGGAACTTTTTTTTTTCAATGGCATATGAAAACTGCTATCGAAACGTTCTTCTTATTGCAATGTTTGGCATCCTGAGTTCAGCTTGTCAAGCTGTGAAACACTCTTGAAAACCATTTGGAAAAAAAGTTTGGGCAAAATTTTCCTTTTTGGTGGAAGATTATATTTTGAGAGGAACATTTTTTTTAACATAGGAAGAATTTTTTTACTAATTTTTTTTTCTGAAGGAAGAATTTTTTTGAGGTGACTGTTGTGAACTTTTTTTTTTTTCAATGGCATATGAAAACTGCTACCGAAATGTTCTTCTTATTGCAATGTTTGGCATCCTGAGTTCAGCTTGGCAAGCTGTGAAACACTCTTGAAAGCCATTTGGAAAAAAAGTTTGGGCAAAATTTTCCTTTTTGGTGGAAGATTACATTTTGAGAGGAAGATTTTTTTTAACATAGGAAGAATTTTTTTACGAATTTTTTTTTTCTGAAAGAAGAATTTTTTTGAGGTGACTGTTGTGGGGAACTTTTTTTTTTCAATGGCATATGAAAACTGCTATCGAAACGTTCTTCTTATTGCAATGTTTGGCATCCTGAGTTCAGCTTGGCAAGCTGTGAACACTCTTGAAAACCATTTGGAAAAAAAGTTTGGGCAAAATTTTCCTTTTTGGTGGAAGATTATATTTTGAGAGGAAGATTTTTTTTAACATAGGAATAATTTTTTTACGAATTTTTTTTTTCTGAAAGAAGAATTTTTTTGAGGTGACTGTTGTGGGGAACTTTTTTTTTCAATGGCATATGAAAACTGCTACCGAAATGTTCTTCTTATTGCAATGTTTGGAATCCTGAGTTCAGCTTGGCAAGCTGTGAAATACTCTTGAAAACCATTTGGAAAAAAAGTTTGAGCAAAATTTTCCTTTTTGGTGGAAGATTATATTTTGAGAGGAACATTTTTTTTAACATAGGAAGAATTTTTTTTACGATTTTTTTTTCTGAAGGAAGAATTTTTTTGAGGTGACTGTTGTGGTGAACTTTTTTTTTTTTCAATGGCATATGAAAACTGCTACCGAAATGTTCTTCTTATTGCAATGTTTGGCATCCTGAGTTCAGCTTGGCAAGCTGTGAAACACTCTTGAAAACCATTTGGAAAAAAAGTTTGAGCAAAATTTTCCTTTTTGGTGGAAGATTACATTTTGAGAGGAAGATTTTTTTTAACATAGGAAGAATTTTTTTACGATTTTTATTTTCTGAAGGAAGAATTTTTTTGAAGTGACTGTTGTGGGGAACTTTTTTTTTTCAATGGCATATTTGTTCTTAATATTTCAATACAAACACTATGTACAACTTGTTTGGCATCCAGAGTTCAGCTTGGCAAGCTGTGAAAGACTCTTGAAAACCATTTGGAAAAAAAGTTAGAGGAAATTTTTCTTTTTGGTGGAATACTATATTTTGAGAGGAACATTTTTTTAACATAGGAAGAATTTTTTTACGATTTTTTTTTTCTGAAGGAAGAATTTTTTTGATGTGACTGTTGTAGGGAACTTTTTTTTTTTCAAAGGCAAATGAAAACTGCTTCCAAAATGTTCTTAATATTTCAATACAAACACTATGTACAACTTGTTTGGCATCCTGAGTTCAGCTTGGAAAGCTGTGAAAGACTCTTGAAAACCATTTGGAAAAAAAGTTTGAGCAAAATTTTTCTTTTTGGTGGAAGATTATATTTTGAGAGGAAGATTTTTTTTAACAAAGGAAGAATTTTTTTTACGAATTTTTTTTTTTCTCAAGGATGAATTTTTTTGAGGTGACTTTTGTGGGGAACTTTTTTCTTTTCAATGGCATATGTGTTCTTAATATTTCAATACAAACACTATGTACAACTTGTTTGGCATCCTGAGTTCAGCTTGGCAATCTGTGAAAGACTCTTGAAAACCATTTGGAAAAAAAGTTTGGGCAAAATTTTTCTTTTTGGTGGAAGATTACATTTTGAGAGGAAGATTTTTTTTAACATAGGAAGAATTTTTTTACGAATTTTTTTTTTCTGAAGGAAGAATTTTTTTGAGGTGACTGTTGTGGGGAACTTTTTTTTTCAATGGCATATGAAAACTGCTACCGAAATGTTCTTCTTATTGCAATGTTTGGAATCCTGAGTTCAGCTTGGCAAGCTGTGAAATACTCTTGAAAACCATTTGGAAAAAAAGTTTGAGCAAAATTTTCCTTTTTGGTGGAAGATTATATTTTGAGAGGAACATTTTTTTTAACATAGGAAGAATTTTTTTTACGATTTTTTTTTCTGAAGGAAGAATTTTTTTGAGGTGACTGTTGTGGTGAACTTTTTTTTTTTTCAATGGCATATGAAAACTGCTACCGAAATGTTCTTCTTATTGCAATGTTTGGCATCCTGAGTTCAGCTTGGCAAGCTGTGAAACACTCTTGAAAACCATTTGGAAAAAAAGTTTGAGCAAAATTTTCCTTTTTGGTGGAAGATTACATTTTGAGAGGAAGATTTTTTTTAACATAGGAAGAATTTTTTTACGATTTTTATTTTCTGAAGGAAGAATTTTTTTGAAGTGACTGTTGTGGGGAACTTTTTTTTTTCAATGGCATATTTGTTCTTAATATTTCAATACAAACACTATGTACAACTTGTTTGGCATCCAGAGTTCAGCTTGGCAAGCTGTGAAAGACTCTTGAAAACCATTTGGAAAAAAAGTTAGAGGAAATTTTTCTTTTTGGTGGAATACTATATTTTGAGAGGAACATTTTTTTAACATAGGAAGAATTTTTTTACGATTTTTTTTTTCTGAAGGAAGAATTTTTTTGATGTGACTGTTGTAGGGAACTTTTTTTTTTTCAAAGGCAAATGAAAACTGCTTCCAAAATGTTCTTAATATTTCAATACAAACACTATGTACAACTTGTTTGGCATCCTGAGTTCAGCTTGGAAAGCTGTGAAAGACTCTTGAAAACCATTTGGAAAAAAAGTTTGAGCAAAATTTTTCTTTTTGGTGGAAGATTATATTTTGAGAGGAAGATTTTTTTTAACAAAGGAAGAATTTTTTTTACGAATTTTTTTTTTTCTCAAGGATGAATTTTTTTGAGGTGACTTTTGTGGGGAACTTTTTTCTTTTCAATGGCATATGTGTTCTTAATATTTCAATACAAACACTATGTACAACTTGTTTGGCATCCTGAGTTCAGCTTGGCAATCTGTGAAAGACTCTTGAAAACCATTTGGAAAAAAAGTTTGGGCAAAATTTTTCTTTTTGGTGGAAGATTACATTTTGAGAGGAAGATTTTTTTTAACATAGGAAGAATTTTTTTACGAATTTTTTTTTTCTGAAGGAAGAATTTTTTTGAGATGAATGTTGTGGGGAACTTTTTTTTTCAAAGGCAAATGAAAAATGCTTCCAAAAAGTTCTTAATATTTCAATACAAACACTATGTACAAGCAGAAAGAAGCAATAAAATTTAACTGAAAGCTGATGATAAAATTGACTTAAGATTTCAATGCAAATACTATATATAACTAGTTTAGCATGCTGAGTTCTGCTTGGCAAGCCATGAAAGACTCTTGAAAACCATTTGGAACAAAAGTTACAGCACATTTGAACAAAGTTGAAAATTAGCCTTATTTCAGTGAGAGCTGCAGAAAGAAGCAATAAAATTTCACTGAAAGCTGATGATAAAATTGACTTAATATTTCAATGCAAATACTATATATAACTAGTTTAGCATGCTGAGTTCTGCTTGGCAAGCCATGAAAGACTCTTGAAAACCATTTGGAACAAAAGTTACAGCACATTTGAACAAAGTTGAAAATTAGCCTTATTTCAGTGAGAGCTGCAGAAAGAAGCAATAAAATTTCACTGAAAGCTGATGATAAAATTGACTTAAGATTTCAATGCAAATACTATATATAACTAGTTTAGCATGCTGAGTTCTGCTTGGCAAGCCATGAAAGACTCTTGAAAACCATTTGGAACAAAAGTTACAGCACATTTGAACAAAGTTGAAAATTAGCCTTATTTCAGTGAGAGCTGCAGAAAGAAGCAATAAAATTTCACTGAAAGCTGATGATAAAATTGACTTAAGATTTCAATGCAAATACTATATATAACTAGTTTAGCATGCTGAGTTCTGCTTGGCAAGCCATGAAAGACTCTTGAAAACCATTTGGAACAAAAGTTACAGCACATTTGAACAAAGTTGAAAATTAGCCTTATTTCAGTGAGAGCTGCAGAAAGAAGCAATAAAATTTCACTGAAAGCTGATGATAAAATTGACTTAAGATTTCAATGCAAATACTATATATAACTAGTTTAGCATGCTGAGTTCTGCTTGGCAAGCCATGAAAGACTCTTGAAAACCATTTGGAACAAAAGTTACAGCACATTTGAACAAAGTTGAAAATTAGCCTTATTTCAGTGAGAGCTGCAGAAAGAAGCAATAAAATTTCACTGAAAGCTGATGATAAAATTGACTTAAGATTTCAATGCAAATACTATATATAACTAGTTTAGCATGCTGAGTTCTGCTTGGCAAGCCATGAAAGACTCTTGAAAACCATTTGGAACAAAAGTTACAGCACATTTGAACAAAGTTGAAAATTAGCCTTATTTCAGTGAGAGCTGCAGAAAGAAGCAATAAAATTTCACTGAAAGCTGATGATAAAATTGACTTAAGATTTCAATGCAAATACTATATATAACTAGTTTAGCATGCTGAGTTCTGCTTGGCAAGCCATGAAAGACTCTTGAAAACCATTTGGAACAAAAGTTACAGCACATTTGAACAAAGTTGAAAATTAGCCTTATTTCAGTGAGAGCTGCAGAAAGAAGCAATAAAATTTCACTGAAAGCTGATGATAAAATTGACTTAAGATTTCAATGCAAATACTATATATAACTAGTTTAGCATGCTGAGTTCTGCTTGGCAAGCCATGAAAGACTCTTGAAAACCATTTGGAACAAAAGTTACAGCACATTTGAACAAAGTTGAAAATTAGCCTTATTTCAGTGAGAGCTGCAGAAAGAAGCAATAAAATTTCACTGAAAGCTGATGATAAAATTGACTTAAGATTTCAATGCAAATACTATATATAACTAGTTTAGCATGCTGAGTTCTGCTTGGCAAGCCATGAAAGACTCTTGAAAACCATTTGGAACAAAAGTTACAGCACATTTGAACAAAGTTGAAAATTAGCCTTATTTCAGTGAGAGCTGCAGAAAGAAGCAATAAAATTTCACTGAAAGCTGATGATAAAATTGACTTAAGATTTCAATGCAAATACTATATATAACTAGTTTAGCATGCTGAGTTCTGCTTGGCAAGCCATGAAAGACTCTTGAAAACCATTTGGAACAAAAGTTACAGCACATTTGAACAAAGTTGAAAATTAGCCTTATTTCAGTGAGAGCTGCAGAAAGAAGCAATAAAATTTCACTGAAAGCTGATGATAAAATTGACTTAAGATTTCAATGCAAATACTATATATAACTAGTTTAGCATGCTGAGTTCTGCTTGGCAAGCCATGAAAGACTCTTGAAAACCATTTGGAACAAAAGTTACAGCACATTTGAACAAAGTTGAAAATTAGCCTTATTTCAGTGAGAGCTGCAGAAAGAAGCAATAAAATTTCACTGAAAGCTGATGATAAAATTGACTTAAGATTTCAATGCAAATACTATATATAACTAGTTTAGCATGCTGAGTTCTGCTTGGCAAGCCATGAAAGACTCTTGAAAACCATTTGGAACAAAAGTTACAGCACATTTGAACAAAGTTGAAAATTAGCCTTATTTCAGTGAGAGCTGCAGAAAGAAGCAATAAAATTTCACTGAAAGCTGATGATAAAATTGACTTAAGATTTCAATGCAAATACTATATATAACTAGTTTAGCATGCTGAGTTCTGCTTGGCAAGCCATGAAAGACTCTTGAAAACCATTTGGAACAAAAGTTACAGCACATTTGAACAAAGTTGAAAATTAGCCTTATTTCAGTGAGAGCTGCAGAAAGAAGCAATAAAATTTCACTGAAAGCTGATGATAAAATTGACTTAATATTTCAATGCAAATACTATATATAACTAGTTTAGCATGCTGAGTTCTGCTTGGCAAGCCATGAAAGACTCTTGAAAACCATTTGGAACAAAAGTTACAGCACATTTGAACAAAGTTGAAAATTAGCCTTATTTCAGTGAGAGCTGCAGAAAGAAGCAATAAAATTTCACTGAAAGCTGATGATAAAATTGACTTAATATTTCAATGCAAATACTATATATAACTAGTTTAGCATGCTGAGTTCTGCTTGGCAAGCCATGAAAGACTCTTGAAAACCATTTGGAACAAAAGTTACAGCACATTTGAACAAAGTTGAAAATTAGCCTTATTTCAGTGAGAGCTGCAGAAAGAAGCAATAAAATTTCACTGAAAGCTGATGATAAAATTGACTTAAGATTTCAATGCAAATACTATATATAACTAGTTTAGCATGCTGAGTTCTGCTTGGCAAGCCATGAAAGACTCTTGAAAACCATTTGGAACAAAAGTTACAGCACATTTGAACAAAGTTGAAAATTAGCCTTATTTCAGTGAGAGCTGCAGAAAGAAGCAATAAAATTTCACTGAAAGCTGATGATAAAATTGACTTAAGATTTCAATGCAAATACTATATATAACTAGTTTAGCATGCTGAGTTCTGCTTGGCAAGCCATGAAAGACTCTTGAAAACCATTTGGAACAAAAGTTACAGCACATTTGAACAAAGTTGAAAATTAGCCTTATTTCAGTGAGAGCTGCAGAAAGAAGCAATAAAATTTCACTGAAAGCTGATGATAAAATTGACTTAAGATTTCAATGCAAATACTATATATAACTAGTTTAGCATGCTGAGTTCTGCTTGGCAAGCCATGAAAGACTCTTGAAAACCATTTGGAACAAAAGTTACAGCACATTTGAACAAAGTTGAAAATTAGCCTTATTTCAGTGAGAGCTGCAGAAAGAAGCAATAAAATTTCACTGAAAGCTGATGATAAAATTGACTTAAGATTTCAATGCAAATACTATATATAACTAGTTTAGCATGCTGAGTTCTGCTTGGCAAGCCATGAAAGACTCTTGAAAACCATTTGGAACAAAAGTTACAGCACATTTGAACAAAGTTGAAAATTAGCCTTATTTCAGTGAGAGCTGCAGAAAGAAGCAATAAAATTTCACTGAAAGCTGATGATAAAATTGACTTAAGATTTCAATGCAAATACTATATATAACTAGTTTAGCATGCTGAGTTCTGCTTGGCAAGCCATGAAAGACTCTTGAAAACCATTTGGAACAAAAGTTACAGCACATTTGAACAAAGTTGAAAATTAGCCTTATTTCAGTGAGAGCTGCAGAAAGAAGCAATAAAATTTCACTGAAAGCTGATGATAAAATTGACTTAAGATTTCAATGCAAATACTATATATAACTAGTTTAGCATGCTGAGTTCTGCTTGGCAAGCCATGAAAGACTCTTGAAAACCATTTGGAACAAAAGTTACAGCACATTTGAACAAAGTTGAAAATTAGCCTTATTTCAGTGAGAGCTGCAGAAAGAAGCAATAAAATTTCACTGAAAGCTGATGATAAAATTGACTTAAGATTTCAATGCAAATACTATATATAACTAGTTTAGCATGCTGAGTTCTGCTTGGCAAGCCATGAAAGACTCTTGAAAACCATTTGGAACAAAAGTTACAGCACATTTGAACAAAGTTGAAAATTAGCCTTATTTCAGTGAGAGCTGCAGAAAGAAGCAATAAAATTTCACTGAAAGCTGATGATAAAATTGACTTAATATTTCAATGCAAATACTATATATAACTAGTTTAGCATGCTGAGTTCTGCTTGGCAAGCCATGAAAGACTCTTGAAAACCATTTGGAACAAAAGTTACAGCACATTTGAACAAAGTTGAAAATTAGCCTTATTTCAGTGAGAGCTGCAGAAAGAAGCAATAAAATTTCACTGAAAGCTGATGATAAAATTGACTTAAGATTTCAATGCAAATACTATATATAACTAGTTTAGCATGCTGAGTTCTGCTTGGCAAGCCATGAAAGACTCTTGAAAACCATTTGGAACAAAAGTTACAGCACATTTGAACAAAGTTGAAAATTAGCCTTATTTCAGTGAGAGCTGCAGAAAGAAGCAATAAAATTTCACTGAAAGCTGATGATAAAATTGACTTAATATTTCAATGCAAATACTATATATAACTAGTTTAGCATGCTGAGTTCTGCTTGGCAAGCCATGAAAGACTCTTGAAAACCATTTGGAACAAAAGTTACAGCACATTTGAACAAAGTTGAAAATTAGCCTTATTTCAGTGAGAGCTGCAGAAAGAAGCAATAAAATTTCACTGAAAGCTGATGATAAAATTGACTTAAGATTTCAATGCAAATACTATATATAACTAGTTTAGCATGCTGAGTTCTGCTTGGCAAGCCATGAAAGACTCTTGAAAACCATTTGGAACAAAAGTTACAGCACATTTGAACAAAGTTGAAAATTAGCCTTATTTCAGTGAGAGCTGCAGAAAGAAGCAATAAAATTTCACTGAAAGCTGATGATAAAATTGACTTAAGATTTCAATGCAAATACTATATATAACTAGTTTAGCATGCTGAGTTCTGCTTGGCAAGCCATGAAAGACTCTTGAAAACCATTTGGAACAAAAGTTACAGCACATTTGAACAAAGTTGAAAATTAGCCTTATTTCAGTGAGAGCTGCAGAAAGAAGCAATAAAATTTCACTGAAAGCTGATGATAAAATTGACTTAAGATTTCAATGCAAATACTATATATAACTAGTTTAGCATGCTGAGTTCTGCTTGGCAAGCCATGAAAGACTCTTGAAAACCATTTGGAACAAAAGTTACAGCACATTTGAACAAAGTTGAAAATTAGCCTTATTTCAGTGAGAGCTGCAGAAAGAAGCAATAAAATTTCACTGAAAGCTGATGATAAAATTGACTTAAGATTTCAATGCAAATACTATATATAACTAGTTTAGCATGCTGAGTTCTGCTTGGCAAGCCATGAAAGACTCTTGAAAACCATTTGGAACAAAAGTTACAGCACATTTGAACAAAGTTGAAAATTAGCCTTATTTCAGTGAGAGCTGCAGAAAGAAGCAATAAAATTTCACTGAAAGCTGATGATAAAATTGACTTAAGATTTCAATGCAAATACTATATATAACTAGTTTAGCATGCTGAGTTCTGCTTGGCAAGCCATGAAAGACTCTTGAAAACCATTTGGAACAAAAGTTACAGCACATTTGAACAAAGTTGAAAATTAGCCTTATTTCAGTGAGAGCTGCAGAAAGAAGCAATAAAATTTCACTGAAAGCTGATGATAAAATTGACTTAAGATTTCAATGCAAATACTATATATAACTAGTTTAGCATGCTGAGTTCTGCTTGGCAAGCCATGAAAGACTCTTGAAAACCATTTGGAACAAAAGTTACAGCACATTTGAACAAAGTTGAAAATTAGCCTTATTTCAGTGAGAGCTGCAGAAAGAAGCAATAAAATTTCACTGAAAGCTGATGATAAAATTGACTTAAGATTTCAATGCAAATACTATATATAACTAGTTTAGCATGCTGAGTTCTGCTTGGCAAGCCATGAAAGACTCTTGAAAACCATTTGGAACAAAAGTTACAGCACATTTGAACAAAGTTGAAAATTAGCCTTATTTCAGTGAGAGCTGCAGAAAGAAGCAATAAAATTTCACTGAAAGCTGATGATAAAATTGACTTAAGATTTCAATGCAAATACTATATATAACTAGTTTAGCATGCTGAGTTCTGCTTGGCAAGCCATGAAAGACTCTTGAAAACCATTTGGAACAAAAGTTACAGCACATTTGAACAAAGTTGAAAATTAGCCTTATTTCAGTGAGAGCTGCAGAAAGAAGCAATAAAATTTCACTGAAAGCTGATGATAAAATTGACTTAATATTTCAATGCAAATACTATATATAACTAGTTTAGCATGCTGAGTTCTGCTTGGCAAGCCATGAAAGACTCTTGAAAACCATTTGGAACAAAAGTTACAGCACATTTGAACAAAGTTGAAAATTAGCCTTATTTCAGTGAGAGCTGCAGAAAGAAGCAATAAAATTTCACTGAAAGCTGATGATAAAATTGACTTAAGATTTCAATGCAAATACTATATATAACTAGTTTAGCATGCTGAGTTCTGCTTGGCAAGCCATGAAAGACTCTTGAAAACCATTTGGAACAAAAGTTACAGCACATTTGAACAAAGTTGAAAATTAGCCTTATTTCAGTGAGAGCTGCAGAAAGAAGCAATAAAATTTCACTGAAAGCTGATGATAAAATTGACTTAAGATTTCAATGCAAATACTATATATAACTAGTTTAGCATGCTGAGTTCTGCTTGGCAAGCCATGAAAGACTCTTGAAAACCATTTGGAACAAAAGTTACAGCACATTTGAACAAAGTTGAAAATTAGCCTTATTTCAGTGAGAGCTGCAGAAAGAAGCAATAAAATTTCACTGAAAGCTGATGATAAAATTGACTTAAGATTTCAATGCAAATACTATATATAACTAGTTTAGCATGCTGAGTTCTGCTTGGCAAGCCATGAAAGACTCTTGAAAACCATTTGGAACAAAAGTTACAGCACATTTGAACAAAGTTGAAAATTAGCCTTATTTCAGTGAGAGCTGCAGAAAGAAGCAATAAAATTTCACTGAAAGCTGATGATAAAATTGACTTAATATTTCAATGCAAATACTATATATAACTAGTTTAGCATGCTGAGTTCTGCTTGGCAAGCCATGAAAGACTCTTGAAAACCATTTGGAACAAAAGTTACAGCACATTTGAACAAAGTTGAAAATTAGCCTTATTTCAGTGAGAGCTGCAGAAAGAAGCAATAAAATTTCACTGAAAGCTGAAAAAAAGTTTGAGCAAAATTTTTCTTTTTGGTGGAAGATTATATTTTGAGAGGAAGATTTCTTTTATCACAGGAAGATTTTTTTAATCGACATTGGTTTTTTTTGGAGGAAGAATTTTTTTTCGGTTGACAGTGGGAATTCTTTCTTTGAAGGCAAATGAAAACTGCTTCTGAAATCTGCTTTATATTTCAATGCAAATAATTGAAAGTACAACTTGTTTGGAATCCTGAGTTCAGCTTGGCAAGCTGTGAAATACTCTTGAAAACCATTTGGAAAAAAAGTTTGAGCTAAATTTTTCTTTTTGGTGGAAGACTATATTTTGAGACGAAGATTTTTTTTAACATAGGAAGAATTTTTTTTACGAATTTTTTTTTTCTGAAGGAAGAATTTTTTTGAGGTGACTGTTGTGGGGAACTTTTTTTTTTCAATGGCATATGAAAACTGCTATCGAAACGTTCTTCTTATTGCAATGTTTGGCATCCTGAGTTCAGCTTGGCAAGCTGTGAAACACTCTTGAAAACCATTTGGAAAAAAAGTTTGGGCAAAATTTTCCTTTTTGGTGGAAGATTATATTTTGAGAGGAACATTTTTTTTAACATAGGAAGAATTTTTTTACTAATTTTTTTTTCTGAAGGAAGAATTTTTTTGAGGTGACTGTTGTGAACTTTTTTTTTTTTCAATGGCATATGAAAACTGCTACCGAAATGTTCTTCTTATTGCAATGTTTGGCATCCTGAGTTCAGCTTGGCAAGCTGTGAAACACTCTTGAAAGCCATTTGGAAAAAAAGTTTGGGCAAAATTTTCCTTTTTGGTGGAAGATTATATTTTGAGAGGAAGATTTTTTTTAACATAGGAAGAATTTTTTTACGAATTTTTTTTTTCTGAAAGAAGAATTTTTTTGAGGTGACTGTCGTGGGGAACTTTTTTTTTTCAATGGCATATGAAAACTGCTACCGAAATGTTCTTCTTATTGCAATGTTTGGAATCCTGAGTTCAGCTTGGCAAGCTGTGAAATACTCTTGAAAACCATTTGGAAAAAAAGTTTGAGCAAAATTTTTCTTTTTGGTGGAAGACTATATTTTGAGACGAAGATTTTTTTTAACATAGGAAGAATTTTTTTTACGAATTTTTTTTTTTCTGAAGGAAGAATTTTTTTGAGGTGACTGTTGTGGGGAACTTTTTTTTTTCAATGGCATATGAAAACTGCTATCGAAACGTTCTTCTTATTGCAATGTTTGGCATCCTGAGTTCAGCTTGGCAAGCTGTGAAACACTCTTGAAAACCATTTGGAAAAAAAGTTTGGGCAAAATTTTCCTTTTTGGTGGAAGATTATATTTTGAGAGGAACATTTTTTTTAACATAGGAAGAATTTTTTTTACGATTTTTTTTTCTGAAGGAAGAATTTTTTTGAGGTGACTGTTGTGGTGAACTTTTTTTTTTTTCAATGGCATATGAAAACTGCTACCGAAATGTTCTTCTTATTGCAATGTTTGGCATCCTGAGTTCAGCTTGGCAAGCTGTGAAACACTCTTGAAAACCATTTGGAAAAAAAGTTTGGGCAAAATTTTCCTTTTTGGTGGAAGATTACATTTTGAGAGGAAGATTTTTTTTAACATAGGAAGAATTTTTTTACGATTTTTTTTTTCTGAAGGAAGAATTTTTTTGAAGTGACTGTTGTGGGGAACTTTTTTTTTTCAATGGCATATTTGTTCTTAATATTTCAATACAAACACTATGTACAACTTGTTTGGCATCCAGAGTTCAGCTTGGCAAGCTGTGAAAGACTCTTGAAAACCATTTGGAAAAAAAGTTAGAGGAAATTTTTCTTTTTGGTGGAATACTATTTTTTGAGAGGAACATTTTTTTAACATAGGAAGAATTTTTTTACGATTTTTTTTTTCTGAAGGAAGAATTTTTTTGATGTGACTGTTGTGAACTTTTTTTTTTTTCAATGGCATATGAAAACTGCTACCGAAATGTTCTTCTTATTGCAATGTTTGGCATCCTGAGTTCAGCTTGGCAAGCTATGAAACACTCTTGAAAGCCATTTGGAAAAAAAGTTTGGGCAAAATTTTCCTTTTTGGTGGAAGATTATATTTTGAGAGGAAGATTTTTTTTAACATAGGAAGAATTTTTTTACGAATTTTTTTTTTCTGAAAGAAGAATTTTTTTGAGGTGACTGTTGTGGGGAACTTTTTTTTTTCAATGGCATATGAAAACTGCTATCGAAACGTTCTTCTTATTGCAATGTTTGGCATCCTGAGTTCAGCTTGGCAAGCTGTGAAACACTCTTGAAAACCATTTGGAAAAAAAGTTTGGGCAAAATTTTCCTTTTTGGTGGAAGATTATATTTTGAGAGGAAGATTTTTTTTAACATAGGAAGAATTTTTTTACGAATTTTTTTTTTCTGAAAGAAGAATTTTTTTGAGGTGACTGTTGTGGGGAACTTTTTTTTTCAATGGCATATGAAAACTGCTACCGAAATGTTCTTCTTATTGCAATGTTTGGAATCCTGAGTTCAGCTTGGCAAGCTGTGAAATACTCTTGAAAACCATTTGGAAAAAAAGTTTGAGCTAAATTTTTCTTTTTGGTGGAAGACTATATTTTGAGACGAAGATTTTTTTTAACATAGGAAGAATTTTTTTTACGAATTTTTTTTTTCTGAAGGAAGAATTTTTTTGAGGTGACTGTTGTGGGGAACTTTTTTTTTTCAATGGCATATGAAAACTGCTATCGAAACGTTCTTCTTATTGCAATGTTTGGCATCCTGAGTTCAGCTTGGCAAGCTGTGAAACACTCTTGAAAACCATTTGGAAAAAAAGTTTGGGCAAAATTTTCCTTTTTGGTGGAAGATTATATTTTGAGAGGAACATTTTTTTTAACATAGGAAGAATTTTTTTACTAATTTTTTTTTCTGAAGGAAGAATTTTTTTGAGGTGACTGTTGTGAACTTTTTTTTTTTTCAATGGCATATGAAAACTGCTACCGAAATGTTCTTCTTATTGCAATGTTTGGCATCCTGAGTTCAGCTTGGCAAGCTGTGAAACACTCTTGAAAGCCATTTGGAAAAAAAGTTTGGGCAAAATTTTCCTTTTTGGTGGAAGATTATATTTTGAGAGGAAGATTTTTTTTAACATAGGAAGAATTTTTTTACGAATTTTTTTTTTCTGAAAGAAGAATTTTTTTGAGGTGACTGTTGTGGGGAACTTTTTTTTTTCAATGGCATATGAAAACTGCTACCGAAATGTTCTTCTTATTGCAATGTTTGGAATCCTGAGTTCAGCTTGGCAAGCTGTGAAATACTCTTGAAAACCATTTGGAAAAAAAGTTTGAGCAAAATTTTTCTTTTTGGTGGAAGACTATATTTTGAGACGAAGATTTTTTTTAACATAGGAAGAATTTTTTTTACGAATTTTTTTTTTTCTGAAGGAAGAATTTTTTTGAGGTGACTGTTGTGGGGAACTTTTTTTTTTCAATGGCATATGAAAACTGCTATCGAAACGTTCTTCTTATTGCAATGTTTGGCATCCTGAGTTCAGCTTGGCAAGCTGTGAAACACTCTTGAAAACCATTTGGAAAAAAAGTTTGGGCAAAATTTTCCTTTTTGGTGGAAGATTATATTTTGAGAGGAACATTTTTTTTAACATAGGAAGAATTTTTTTTACGATTTTTTTTTCTGAAGGAAGAATTTTTTTGAGGTGACTGTTGTGGTGAACTTTTTTTTTTTTCAATGGCATATGAAAACTGCTACCGAAATGTTCTTCTTATTGCAATGTTTGGCATCCTGAGTTCAGCTTGGCAAGCTGTGAAACACTCTTGAAAACCATTTGGAAAAAAAGTTTGGGCAAAATTTTCCTTTTTGGTGGAAGATTACATTTTGAGAGGAAGATTTTTTTTAACATAGGAAGAATTTTTTTACGATTTTTTTTTTCTGAAGGAAGAATTTTTTTGAAGTGACTGTTGTGGGGAACTTTTTTTTTTCAATGGCATATTTGTTCTTAATATTTCAATACAAACACTATGTACAACTTGTTTGGCATCCAGAGTTCAGCTTGGCAAGCTGTGAAAGACTCTTGAAAACCATTTGGAAAAAAAGTTAGAGGAAATTTTTCTTTTTGGTGGAATACTATATTTTGAGAGGAACATTTTTTTAACATAGGAAGAATTTTTTTACGATTTTTTTTTTCTGAAGGAAGAATTTTTTTGATGTGACTGTTGTAGGGAACTTTTTTTTTTTTCAAAGGCAAATGAAAACTGCTATCGAAACGTTCTTCTTATTGCAATGTTTGGCATCCTGAGTTCAGCTTGGCAAGCTGTGAAACACTCTTGAAAACCATTTGGAAAAAAAGTTTGGGCAAAATTTTCCTTTTTGGTGGAAGATTATATTTTGAGAGGAACATTTTTTTTAACATAGGAAGAATTTTTTTACTAATTTTTTTTTCTGAAGGAAGAATTTTTTTGAGGTGACTGTTGTGAACTTTTTTTTTTTTCAATGGCATATGAAAACTGCTACCGAAATGTTCTTCTTATTGCAATGTTTGGCATCCTGAGTTCAGCTTGGCAAGCTGTGAAACACTCTTGAAAGCCATTTGGAAAAAAAGTTTGGGCAAAATTTTCCTTTTTGGTGGAAGATTATATTTTGAGAGGAAGATTTTTTTTAACATAGGAAGAATTTTTTTACGAATTTTTTTTTTCTGAAAGAAGAATTTTTTTGAGGTGACTGTTGTGGGGAACTTTTTTTTTTCAATGGCATATGAAAACTGCTATCGAAACGTTCTTCTTATTGCAATGTTTGGCATCCTGAGTTCAGCTTGGCAAGCTGTGAAACACTCTTGAAAACCATTTGGAAAAAAAGTTTGGGCAAAATTTTCCTTTTTGGTGGAAGATTATATTTTGAGAGGAAGATTTTTTTTAACATAGGAAGAATTTTTTTACGAATTTTTTTTTTCTGAAAGAAGAATTTTTTTGAGGTGACTGTTGTGGGGAACTTTTTTTTTCAATGGCATATGAAAACTGCTACCGAAATGTTCTTCTTATTGCAATGTTTGGAATCCTGAGTTCAGCTTGGCAAGCTGTGAAATACTCTTGAAAACCATTTGGAAAAAAAGTTTGAGCAAAATTTTTCTTTTTGGTGGAAGACTATATTTTGAGACGAAGATTTTTTTTAACATAGGAAGAATTTTTTTTACGAATTTTTTTTTTTCTGAAGGAAGAATTTTTTTGAGGTGACTGTTGTGGGGAACTTTTTTTTTTCAATGGCATATGAAAACTGCTATCGAAACGTTCTCCTTATTGCAATGTTTGGCATCCTGAGTTCAGCTTGGCAAGCTGTGAAACACTCTTGAAAACCATTTGGAAAAAAAGTTTGGGCAAAATTTTCCTTTTTGGTGGAAGATTATATTTTGAGAGGAACATTTTTTTTAACATAGGAAGAATTTTTTTTACGATTTTTTTTTCTGAAGGAAGAATTTTTTTGAGGTGACTGTTGTGGTGAACTTTTTTTTTTTTCAATGGCATATGAAAACTGCTACCGAAATGTTCTTCTTATTGCAATGTTTGGCATCCTGAGTTCAGCTTGGCAAGCTGTGAAACACTCTTGAAAACCATTTGGAAAAAAAGTTTGGGCAAAATTTTTCTTTTTGGTGGAAGATTATATTTTGAGAGGAAGATTTTTTTTAACAAAGGAAGAATTTTTTTTACGAATTTTTTTTTTTCTCAAGGATGAATTTTTTTGAGGTGACTTTTGTGGGGAACTTTTTTCTTTTCAATGTCATATGTGTTCTTAATATTTCAATACAAACACTATGTACAACTTGTTTGGCATCCTGAGTTCAGCTTGGCAATCTGTGAAAGACTCTTGAAAACCATTTGGAACAAAAGTTACAGCACATTTGAACAAAGTTGAAAATTAGCCTTATTTCAGTGAGAGCTGCAGAAAGAAGCAATAAAATTTCACTGAAAGCTGATGATAAAATTGACTTAATATTTCAATGCAAATACTATATATAACTAGTTTAGCATGCTGAGTTCTGCTTGGCAAGCCATGAAAGACTCTTGAAAACCATTTGGAACAAAAGTTACAGCACATTTGAACAAAGTTGAAAATTAGCCTTATTTCAGTGAGAGCTGCAGAAAGAAGCAATAAAATTTCACTGAAAGCTGATGATAAAATTGATTTAAGATTTCAATGCAAATACTATATATAACTAGTTTAGCATGCTGAGTTCTGCTTGGCAAGCCATGAAAGACTCTTGAAAACCATTTGGAACAAAAGTTACAGCACATTTGAACAAAGTTGAAAATTAGCCTTATTTCAGTGAGAGCTGCAGAAAGAAGCAATAAAATTTCACTGAAAGCTGATGATAAAATTGACTTAATATTTCAATGCAAATACTATATATAACTAGTTTAGCATGCTGAGTTCTGCTTGGCAAGCCATGAAAGACTCTTGAAAACCATTTGGAACAAAAGTTACAGCACATTTGAACAAAGTTGAAAATTAGCCTTATTTCAGTGAGAGCTGCAGAAAGAAGCAATAAAATTTCACTGAAAGCTGATGATAAAATTGACTTAATATTTCAATGCAAATACTATATATAACTAGTTTAGCATGCTGAGTTCTGCTTGGCAAGCCATGAAAGACTCTTGAAAACCATTTGGAACAAAAGTTACAGCACATTTGAACAAAGTTGAAAATTAGCCTTATTTCAGTGAGAGCTGCAGAAAGAAGCAATAAAATTTCACTGAAAGCTGATGATAAAATTGACTTAAGATTTCAATGCAAATACTATATATAACTAGTTTAGCATGCTGAGTTCTGCTTGGCAAGCCATGAAAGACTCTTGAAAACCATTTGGAACAAAAGTTACAGCACATTTGAACAAAGTTGAAAATTAGCCTTATTTCAGTGAGAGCTGCAGAAAGAAGCAATAAAATTTCACTGAAAGCTGATGATAAAATTGACTTAATATTTCAATGCAAATACTATATATAACTAGTTTAGCATGCTGAGTTCTGCTTGGCAAGCCATGAAAGACTCTTGAAAACCATTTGGAACAAAAGTTACAGCACATTTGAACAAAGTTGAAAATTAGCCTTATTTCAGTGAGAGCTGCAGAAAGAAGCAATAAAATTTCACTGAAAGCTGATGATAAAATTGACTTAAGATTTCAATGCAAATACTATATATAACTAGTTTAGCATGCTGAGTTCTGCTTGGCAAGCCATGAAAGACTCTTGAAAACCATTTGGAACAAAAGTTACAGCACATTTGAACAAAGTTGAAAATTAGCCTTATTTCAGTGAGAGCTGCAGAAAGAAGCAATAAAATTTCACTGAAAGCTGATGATAAAATTGACTTAATATTTCAATGCAAATACTATATATAACTAGTTTAGCATGCTGAGTTCTGCTTGGCAAGCCATGAAAGACTCTTGAAAACCATTTGGAACAAAAGTTACAGCACATTTGAACAAAGTTGAAAATTAGCCTTATTTCAGTGAGAGCTGCAGAAAGAAGCAATAAAATTTCACTGAAAGCTGATGATAAAATTGACTTAAGATTTCAATGCAAATACTATATATAACTAGTTTAGCATGCTGAGTTCTGCTTGGCAAGCCATGAAAGACTCTTGAAAACCATTTGGAACAAAAGTTACAGCACATTTGAACAAAGTTGAAAATTAGCCTTATTTCAGTGAGAGCTGCAGAAAGAAGCAATAAAATTTCACTGAAAGCTGATGATAAAATTGACTTAAGATTTCAATGCAAATACTATATATAACTAGTTTAGCATGCTGAGTTCTGCTTGGCAAGCCATGAAAGACTCTTGAAAACCATTTGGAACAAAAGTTACAGCACATTTGAACAAAGTTGAAAATTAGCCTTATTTCAGTGAGAGCTGCAGAAAGAAGCAATAAAATTTCACTGAAAGCTGATGATAAAATTGACTTAAGATTTCAATGCAAATACTATATATAACTAGTTTAGCATGCTGAGTTCTGCTTGGCAAGCCATGAAAGACTCTTGAAAACCATTTGGAACAAAAGTTACAGCACATTTGAACAAAGTTGAAAATTAGCCTTATTTCAGTGAGAGCTGCAGAAAGAAGCAATAAAATTTCACTGAAAGCTGATGATAAAATTGACTTAAGATTTCAATGCAAATACTATATATAACTAGTTTAGCATGCTGAGTTCTGCTTGGCAAGCCATGAAAGACTCTTGAAAACCATTTGGAACAAAAGTTACAGCACATTTGAACAAAGTTGAAAATTAGCCTTATTTCAGTGAGAGCTGCAGAAAGAAGCAATAAAATTTCACTGAAAGCTGATGATAAAATTGACTTAAGATTTCAATGCAAATACTATATATAACTAGTTTAGCATGCTGAGTTCTGCTTGGCAAGCCATGAAAGACTCTTGAAAACCATTTGGAACAAAAGTTACAGCACATTTGAACAAAGTTGATAATTAGCCTTATTTCAGTGAGAGCTGCAGAAAGAAGCAATAAAATTTCACTGAAAGCTGATGATAAAATTGACTTAATATTTCAATGCAAATACTATATATAACTAGTTTAACATGCTGAGTTCTGCTTGGCAAGCCATGAAAAACTCTTGAAAACCATTTGGAACAAAAGTTACAGCACATTTGAACAAAGTTGAAAATTAGCCTTATTTCAGTGAGAGCTGCAGAAAGAAGCAATAAAATTTCACTGAAAGCTGATGATAAAATTGACTTAAGATTTCAATGCAAATACTATATATAACTAGTTTAGCATGCTGAGTTCTGCTTGGCAAGCCATGAAAGACTCTTGAAAACCATTTGGAACAAAAGTTACAGCACATTTGAACAAAGTTGAAAATTAGCCTTATTTCAGTGAGAGCTGCAGAAAGAAGCAATAAAATTTCACTGAAAGCTGATGATAAAATTGACTTAATATTTCAATGCAAATACTATATATAACTAGTTTAGCATGCTGAGTTCTGCTTGGCAAGCCATGAAAGACTCTTGAAAACCATTTGGAACAAAAGTTACAGCACATTTGAACAAAGTTGAAAATTAGCCTTATTTCAGTGAGAGCTGCAGAAAGAAGCAATAAAATTTCACTGAAAGCTGATGATAAAATTGACTTAAGATTTCAATGCAAATACTATATATAACTAGTTTAGCATGCTGAGTTCTGCTTGGCAAGCCATGAAAGACTTTTGAAAACCATTTGGAACAAAAGTTACAGCACATTTGAACAAAGTTGAAAATTAGCCTTATTTCAGTGAGAGCTGCAGAAAGAAGCAATAAAATTTCACTGAAAGCTGATGATAAAATTGACTTAAGATTTCAATGCAAATACTATATATAACTAGTTTAGCATGCTGAGTTCTGCTTGGCAAGCCATGAAAGACTCTTGAAAACCATTTGGAACAAAAGTTACAGCACATTTGAACAAAGTTGAAAATTAGCCTTATTTCAGTGAGAGCTGCAGAAAGAAGCAATAAAATTTCACTGAAAGCTGATGATAAAATTGACTTAAGATTTCAATGCAAATACTATATATAACTAGTTTAGCATGCTGAGTTCTGCTTGGCAAGCCATGAAAGACTCTTGAAAACCATTTGGAACAAAAGTTACAGCACATTTGAACAAAGTTGAAAATTAGCCTTATTTCAGTGAGAGCTGCAGAAAGAAGCAATAAAATTTCACTGAAAGCTGATGATAAAATTGACTTAAGATTTCAATGCAAATACTATATATAACTAGTTTAGCATGCTGAGTTCTGCTTGGCAAGCCATGAAAGACTCTTGAAAACCATTTGGAACAAAAGTTACAGCACATTTGAACAAAGTTGAAAATTAGCCTTATTTCAGTGAGAGCTGCAGAAAGAAGCAATAAAATTTCACTGAAAGCTGATGATAAAATTGACTTAAGATTTCAATGCAAATACTATATATAACTAGTTTAGCATGCTGAGTTCTGCTTGGCAAGCCATGAAAGACTCTTGAAAACCATTTGGAACAAAAGTTACAGCACATTTGAACAAAGTTGAAAATTAGCCTTATTTCAGTGAGAGCTGCAGAAAGAAGCAATAAAATTTCACTGAAAGCTGAAAAAAAGTTTGAGCAAAATTTTTCTTTTTGGTGGAAGATTATATTTTGAGAGGAAGATTTCTTTTATCACAGGAAGATTTTTTTTATCGACATTGGTTTTTTTTGGAGGAAGAATTTTTTTTCGGTTGACAGTGGGAATTCTTTTTTTGAAGGCAAATGAAAACTGCTTCTGAAATCTGCTTTATATTTCAATGCAAATAATTGAAAGTACAACTTGTTTGGAATCCTGAGTTCAGCTTGGCAAGCTGTGAAATACTCTTGAAAACCATTTGGAAAAAAAGTTTGAGCAAAATTTTTCTTTTTGGTGGAAGACTATATTTTGAGACGAAGATTTTTTTTAACATAGGAAGAATTTTTTTTACGAATTTTTTTTTTCTGAAGGAAGAATTTTTTTGAGGTGACTGTTGTGGGGAACTTTTTTTTTTCAATGGCATATGAAAACTGCTATCGAAACGTTCTTCTTATTGCAATGTTTGGCATCCTGAGTTCAGCTTGGCAAGCTGTGAAACACTCTTGAAAACTATTTGGAAAAAAAGTTTGGGCAAAATTTTCCTTTTTGGTGGAAGATTATATTTTGAGAGGAACATTTTTTTTAACATAGGAAGAATTTTTTTACTAATTTTTTTTTCTGAAGGAAGAATTTTTTTGAGGTGACTGTTGTGAACTTTTTTTTTTTTCAATGGCATATGAAAACTGCTACCGAAATGTTCTTCTTATTGCAATGTTTGGCATCCTGAGTTCAGCTTGGCAAGCTGTGAAACACTCTTGAAAGCCATTTGGAAAAAAAGTTTGGGCAAAATTTTCCTTTTTGGTGGAAGATTATATTTTGAGAGGAAGATTTTTTTTAACATAGGAAGAATTTTTTTACGAATTTTTTTTTTCTGAAAGAAGAATTTTTTTGAGGTGACTGTTGTGGGGAACTTTTTTTTTTCAATGGCATATGAAAACTGCTACCGAAATGTTCTTCTTATTGCAATGTTTGGAATCCTGAGTTCAGCTTGGCAAGCTGTGAAATACTCTTGAAAACCATTTGGAAAAAAAGTTTGAGCAAAATTTTTCTTTTTGGTGGAAGACTATATTTTGAGACGAAGATTTTTTTTAACATAGGAAGAATTTTTTTTACGAATTTTTTTTTTCTGAAGGAAGAATTTTTTTGAGGTGACTGTTGTGGGGAACTTTTTTTTTTCAATGGCATATGAAAACTGCTATCGAAACGTTCTTCTTATTGCAATGTTTGGCATCCTGAGTTCAGCTTGGCAAGCTGTGAAACACTCTTGAAAACCATTTGGAAAAAAAGTTTGGGCAAAATTTTCCTTTTTGGTGGAAGATTATATTTTGAGAGGAACATTTTTTTTAACATAGGAAGAATTTTTTTACTAATTTTTTTTTCTGAAGGAAGAATTTTTTTGAGGTGACTGTTGTGAACTTTTTTTTTTTTCAATGGCATATGAAAACTGCTACCGAAATGTTCTTCTTATTGCAATGTTTGGCATCCTGAGTTCAGCTTGGCAAGCTGTGAAACACTCTTGAAAGCCATTTGGAAAAAAAGTTTGGGCAAAATTTTCCTTTTTGGTGGAAGATTATATTTTGAGAGGAAGATTTTTTTTAACATAGGAAGAATTTTTTTACGAATTTTTTTTTTCTGAAAGAAGAATTTTTTTGAGGTGACTGTTGTGGGGAACTTTTTTTTTTCAATGGCATATGAAAACTGCTACCGAAATGTTCTTCTTATTGCAATGTTTGGAATCCTGAGTTCAGCTTGGCAAGCTGTGAAATACTCTTGAAAACCATTTGGAAAAAAAGTTTGAGCAAAATTTTTCTTTTTGGTGGAAGACTATATTTTGAGACGAAGATTTTTTTTAACATAGGAAGAATTTTTTTTACGAATTTTTTTTTTTCTGAAGGAAGAATTTTTTTGAGGTGACTGTTGTGGGGAACTTTTTTTTTTCAATGGCATATGAAAACTGCTATCGAAACGTTCTTCTTATTGCAATGTTTGGCATCCTGAGTTCAGCTTGGCAAGCTGTGAAACACTCTTGAAAACCATTTGGAAAAAAAGTTTGGGCAAAATTTTCCTTTTTGGTGGAAGATTATATTTTGAGAGGAACATTTTTTTTAACATAGGAAGAATTTTTTTACGAATTTTTTTTTTCTGAAAGAAGAATTTTTTTGAGGTGACTGTTGTGGGGAACTTTTTTTTTTCAATGGCATATGAAAACTGCTACCGAAATGTTCTTCTTATTGCAATGTTTGGAATCCTGAGTTCAGCTTGGCAAGCTGTGAAATACTCTTGAAAACCATTTGGAAAAAAAGTTTGAGCAAAATTTTTCTTTTTGGTGGAAGACTATATTTTGAGACGAAGATTTTTTTTAACATAGGAAGAATTTTTTTTACGAATTTTTTTTTTTCTGAAGGAAGAATTTTTTTGAGGTGACTGTTGTGGGGAACTTTTTTTTTTCAATGGCATATGAAAACTGCTATCGAAATGTTCTTCTTATTGCAATGTTTGGCATCCTGAGTTCAGCTTGGCAAGCTGTGAAACACTCTTGAAAACCATTTGGAAAAAAAGTTTGGGCAAAATTTTCCTTTTTGGTGGAAGATTATATTTTGAGAGGAACATTTTTTTTAACATAGGAAGAATTTTTTTTACGATTTTTTTTTCTGAAGGAAGAATTTTTTTGAGGTGACTGTTGTGGTGAACTTTTTTTTTTTCAATGGCATATGAAAACTGCTACCGAAATGTTCTTCTTATTGCAATGTTTGGCATCCTGAGTTCAGCTTGGCAAGCTGTGAAACACTCTTGAAAACCATTTGGAAAAAAAGTTTGGGCAAAATTTTCCTTTTTGGTGGAAGATTACATTTTGAGAGGAAGATTTTTTTTAACATAGGAAGAATTTTTTTACGATTTTTTTTTTCTGAAGGAAGAATTTTTTTGAAGTGACTGTTGTGGGGAACTTTTTTTTTTCAATGGCATATTTGTTCTTAATATTTCAATACAAACACTATGTACAACTTGTTTGGCATCCAGAGTTCAGCTTGGCAAGCTGTGAAAGACTCTTGAAAACCATTTGGAAAAAAAGTTAGAGGAAATTTTTCTTTTTGGTGGAATACTATATTTCTAGAGGAACATTTTTTTAACATAGGAAGAATTTTTTTACGATTTTTTTTTTCTGAAGGAAGAATTTTTTTGATGTGACTGTTGTAGGGAACTTTTTTTTTTTCAAAGGCAAATGAAAACTGCTTCCAAAATGTTCTTAATATTTCAATACAAACACTATGTACAACTTGTTTGGCATCCTGAGTTCAGCTTGGAAAGCTGTGAAAGACTCTTGAAAACCATTTGGAAAAAAAGTTTGAGCAAAATTTTTCTTTTTGGTGGAAGATTATATTTTGAGAGGAAGATTTTTTTTAACAAAGGAAGAATTTTTTTTACGAATTTTTTTTTTTCTCAAGGATGAATTTTTTTGAGGTGACTTTTGTGGGGAACTTTTTTCTTTTCAATGGCATATGTGTTCTTAATATTTCAATACAAACACTATGTACAACTTGTTTGGCATCCTGAGTTCAGCTTGGCAATCTGTGAAAGACTCTTGAAAACCATTTGGAAAAAAAGTTTGGGCAAAATTTTTCTTTTTGGTGGAAGATTACATTTTGAGAGGAAGATTTTTTTTAACATAGGAAGAATTTTTTTACGAATTTTTTTTTTCTGAAGGAAGAATTTTTTTGAGATGAATGTTGTGGGGAACTTTTTTTTTTCAAAGGCAAATGAAAAATGCTTCCAAAAAGTTCTTAATATTTCAATACAAACACTATGTACAAGTGTACAAGTGTTTCAATTTCACTGAAAGCTGATGATAAAATTGACTTAAGATTTCAATGCAAATACTATATATAACTAGTTTAGCATGCTGAGTTCTGCTTGGCAAGCCATGAAAGACTCTTGAAAACCATTTGGAACAAAAGTTACAGCACATTTGAACAAAGTTGAAAATTAGCCTTATTTCAGTGAGAGCTGCAGAAAGAAGCAATAAAATTTCACTGAAAGCTGATGATAAAATTGACTTAAGATTTCAATGCAAATACTATATATAACTAGTTTAGCATGCTGAGTTCTGCTTGGCAAGCCATGAAAGACTCTTGAAAACCATTTGGAACAAAAGTTACAGCACATTTGAACAAAGTTGAAAATTAGCCTTATTTCAGTGAGAGCTGCAGAAAGAAGCAATAAAATTTCACTGAAAGCTGATGATAAAATTGACTTAATATTTCAATGCAAATACTATATATAACTAGTTTAGCATGCTGAGTTCTGCTTGGCAAGCCATGAAAGACTCTTGAAAACCATTTGGAACAAAAGTTACAGCACATTTGAACAAAGTTGAAAATTAGCCTTATTTCAGTGAGAGCTGCAGAAAGAAGCAATAAAATTTCACTGAAAGCTGATGATAAAATTGACTTAATATTTCAATGCAAATACTATATATAACTAGTTTAGCATGCTGAGTTCTGCTTGGCAAGCCATGAAAGACTCTTGAAAACCATTTGGAACAAAAGTTACAGCACATTTGAACAAAGTTGAAAATTAGCCTTATTTCAGTGAGAGCTGCAGAAAGAAGCAATAAAATTTCACTGAAAGCTGATGATAAAATTGACTTAAGATTTCAATGCAAATACTATATATAACTAGTTTAGCATGCTGAGTTCTGCTTGGCAAGCCATGAAAGACTCTTGAAAACCATTTGGAACAAAAGTTACAGCACATTTGAACAAAGTTGAAAATTAGCCTTATTTCAGTGAGAGCTGCAGAAAGAAGCAATAAAATTTCACTGAAAGCTGATGATAAAATTGACTTAATATTTCAATGCAAATACTATATATAACTAGTTTAGCATGCTGAGTTCTGCTTGGCAAGCCATGAAAGACTCTTGAAAACCATTTGGAACAAAAGTTACAGCACATTTGAACAAAGTTGAAAATTAGCCTTATTTCAGTGAGAGCTGCAGAAAGAAGCAATAAAATTTCACTGAAAGCTGAAAAAAAGTTTGAGCAAAATTTTTCTTTTTGGTGGAAGATTATATTTTGAGAGGAAGATTTCTTTTATCACAGGAAGATTTTTTTTATCGACATTGGTTTTTTTTGGAGGAAGAATTTTTTTTCGGTTGACAGTGGGAATTCTTTTTTTGAAGGCAAATGAAAACTGCTTCTGAAATCTGCTTTATATTTCAATGCAAATAATTGAAAGTACAACTTGTTTGGAATCCTGAGTTCAGCTTGGCAAGCTGTGAAATACTCTTGAAAACCATTTGGAAAAAAAGTTTGAGCAAAATTTTTCTTTTTGGTGGAAGACTATATTTTGAGACGAAGATTTTTTTTAACATAGGAAGAATTTTTTTTACGAATTTTTTTTTTCTGAAGGAAGAATTTTTTTGAGGTGACTGTTGTGGGGAACTTTTTTTTTTCAATGGCATATGAAAACTGCTATCGAAACGTTCTTCTTATTGCAATGTTTGGCATCCTGAGTTCAGCTTGGCAAGCTGTGAAACACTCTTGAAAACCATTTGGAAAAAAAGTTTGGGCAAAATTTTCCTTTTTGGTGGAAGATTATATTTTGAGAGGAACATTTTTTTTTAACATAGGAAGAATTTTTTTACTAATTTTTTTTTCTGAAGGAAGAATTTTTTTGAGGTGACTGTTGTGTACTTTTTTTTTTTTCAATGGCATATGAAAACTGCTACCGAAATGTTCTTCTTATTGCAATGTTTGGCATCCTGAGTTCAGCTTGGCAAGCTGTGAAACACTCTTGAAAGCCATTTGGAAAAAAAGTTTGGGCAAAATTTTCCTTTTTGGTGGAAGATTATATTTTGAGAGGAAGATTTTTTTTAACATAGGAAGAATTTTTTTACGAATTTTTTTTTTCTGAAAGAAGAATTTTTTTGAGGTGACTGTTGTGGGGAACTTTTTTTTTTCAATGGCATATGAAAACTGCTACCGAAATGTTCTTCTTATTGCAATGTTTGGAATCCTGAGTTCAGCTTGGCAAGCTGTGAAATACTCTTGAAAACCATTTGGAAAAAAAGTTTGAGCAAAATTTTTCTTTTTGGTGGAAGACTATATTTTGAGACGAAGATTTTTTTTAACATAGGAAGAATTTTTTTTACGAATTTTTTTTTTTCTGAAGGAAGAATTTTTTTGAGGTGACTGTTGTGGGGAACTTTTTTTTTTCAATGGCATATGAAAACTGCTATCGAAATGTTCTTCTTATTGCAATGTTTGGCATCCTGAGTTCAGCTTGGCAAGCTGTGAAACACTCTTGAAAACCATTTGGAAAAAAAGTTTGGGCAAAATTTTCCTTTTTGGTGGAAGATTATATTTTGAGAGGAAAATTTTTTTTAACATAGGAAGAATTTTTTTACTAATTTTTTTTTCTGAAGGAAGAATTTTTTTGAGGTGACTGTTGTGAACTTTTTTTTTTTCAATGGCATATGAAAACTGCTACCGAAATGTTCTTCTTATTGCAATGTTTGGCATCCTGAGTTCAGCTTGGCAAGCTGTGAAACACTCTTGAAAGCCATTTGGAAAAAAAGTTTGGGCAAAATTTTCCTTTTTGGTGGAAGATTATATTTTGAGAGGAAGATTTTTTTTAACATAGGAAGAATTTTTTTACGAATTTTTTTTTTCTGAAAGAAGAATTTTTTTGAGGTGACTGTTGTGGGGAACTTTTTTTTTTCAATGGCATATGAAAACTGCTACCGAAATGTTCTTCTTATTGCAATGTTTGGAATCCTGAGTTCAGCTTGGCAAGCTGTGAAATACTCTTGAAAACCATTTGGAAAAAAAGTTTGAGCAAAATTTTTCTTTTTGGTGGAAGACTATATTTTGAGACGAAGATTTTTTTTAACATAGGAAGAATTTTTTTTACGAATTTTTTTTTTTCTGAAGGAAGAATTTTTTTGAGGTGACTGTTGTGGGGAACTTTTTTTTTTCAATGGCATATGAAAACTGCTATCGAAATGTTCTTCTTATTGCAATGTTTGGCATCCTGAGTTCAGCTTGGCAAGCTGTGAAACACTCTTGAAAACCATTTGGAAAAAAAGTTTGGGCAAAATTTTCCTTTTTGGTGGAAGATTATATTTTGAGAGGAACATTTTTTTTAACATAGGAAGAATTTTTTTACTAATTTTTTTTTCTGAAGGAAGAATTTTTTTGAGGTGACTGTTGTGAACTTTTTTTTTTTCAATGGCATATGAAAACTGCTACCGAAATGTTCTTCTTATTGCAATGTTTGGCATCCTGAGTTCAGCTTGGCAAGCTGTGAAACACTCTTGAAAGCCATTTGGAAAAAAAGTTTGGGCAAAATTTTCCTTTTTGGTGGAAGATTATATTTTGAGAGGAAGATTTTTTTTAACATAGGAAGAATTTTTTTACGAATTTTTTTTTTCTGAAAGAAGAATTTTTTTGAGGTGACTGTTGTGGGGAACTTTTTTTTTTCAATGGCATATGAAAACTGCTACCGAAATGTTCTTCTTATTGCAATGTTTGGAATCCTGAGTTCAGCTTGGCAAGCTGTGAAATACTCTTGAAAACCATTTGGAAAAAAAGTTTGAGCAAAATTTTTCTTTTTGGTGGAAGACTATATTTTGAGACGAAGATTTTTTTTAACATAGGAAGAATTTTTTTTACGAATTTTTTTTTTTCTGAAGGAAGAATTTTTTTGAGGTGACTGTTGTGGGGAACTTTTTTTTTTCAATGGCATATGAAAACTGCTATCGAAATGTTCTTCTTATTGCAATGTTTGGCATCCTGAGTTCAGCTTGGCAAGCTGTGAAACACTCTTGAAAACCATTTGGAAAAAAAGTTTGGGCAAAATTTTCCTTTTTGGTGGAAGATTATATTTTGAGAGGAACATTTTTTTTAACATAGGAAGAATTTTTTTTACGATTTTTTTTTCTGAAGGAAGAATTTTTTTGAGGTGACTGTTGTGGGGAACTTTTTTTTTTCAATGGCATATGAAAACTGCTACCGAAATGTTCTTCTTATTGCAATGTTTGGAATCCTGAGTTCAGCTTGGCAAGCTGTGAAATACTCTTGAAAACCATTTGGAAAAAAAGTTTGAGCAAAATTTTTCTTTTTGGTGGAAGACTATATTTTGAGACGAAGATTTTTTTTAACATAGGAAGATTTTTTTACGATTTTTTTTTTCTGAAGGAAGAATTTTTTTGAAGTGACTGTTGTGGGGAACTTTTTTTTTTCAATGGCATATTTGTTCTTAATATTTCAATACAAACACTATGTACAACTTGTTTGGCATCCAGAGTTCAGCTTGGCAAGCTGTGAAATACTCTTGAAAACCATTTGGAAAAAAAGTTAGAGGAAATTTTTCTTTTTGGTGGAATACTATATTTTGAGAGGAACATTTTTTTAACATAGGAAGAATTTTTTTACGATTTTTTTTTTCTGAAGGAAGAATTTTTTTGAGGTGACTTTTGTGGGGAACTTTTTTCTTTTCAATGGCATATGTGTTCTTAATATTTCAATACAAACACTATGTACAACTTGTTTGGCATCCTGAGTTCAGCTTGGCAATCTGTGAAAGACTCTTGAAAACCATTTGGAAAAAAAGTTTGGGCAAAATTTTTCTTTTTGGTGGAAGATTACATTTTGAGAGGAAGATTTTTTTTAACATAGGAAGAATTTTTTTACGAATTTTTTTTTTCTGAAGGAAGAATTTTTTTGAGATGAATGTTGTGGGGAACTTTTTTTTTTCAAAGGCAAATGAAAAATGCTTCCAAAAAGTTCTTAATATTTCAATACAAACACTATGTACAAGTGTACAAGTGTTTCAATTTCACTGAAAGCTGATGATAAAATTGACTTAAGATTTCAATGCAAATACTATATATAACTAGTTTAGCATGCTGAGTTCTGCTTGGCAAGCCATGAAAGACTCTTGAAAACCATTTGGAACAAAAGTTACAGCACATTTGAACAAAGTTGAAAATTAGCCTTATTTCAGTGAGAGCTGCAGAAAGAAGCAATAAAATTTCACTGAAAGCTGATGATAAAATTGACTTAAGATTTCAATGCAAATACTATATATAACTAGTTTAGCATGCTGAGTTCTGCTTGGCAAGCCATGAAAGACTCTTGAAAACCATTTGGAACAAAAGTTACAGCACATTTGAACAAAGTTGAAAATTAGCCTTATTTCAGTGAGAGCTGCAGAAAGAAGCAATAAAATTTCACTGAAAGCTGATGATAAAATTGACTTAAGATTTCAATGCAAATACTATATATAACTAGTTTAGCATGCTGAGTTCTGCTTGGCAAGCCATGAAAGACTCTTGAAAACCATTTGGAACAAAAGTTACAGCACATTTGAACAAAGTTGAAAATTAGCCTTATTTCAGTGAGAGCTGCAGAAAGAAGCAATAAAATTTCACTGAAAGCTGATGATAAAATTGACTTAAGATTTCAATGCAAATACTATATATAACTAGTTTAGCATGCTGAGTTCTGCTTGGCAAGCCATGAAAGACTCTTGAAAACCATTTGGAACAAAAGTTACAGCACATTTGAACAAAGTTGAAAATTAGCCTTATTTCAGTGAGAGCTGCAGAAAGAAGCAATAAAATTTCACTGAAAGCTGATGATAAAATTGACTTAAGATTTCAATGCAAATACTATATATAACTAGTTTAGCATGCTGAGTTCTGCTTGGCAAGCCATGAAAGACTCTTGAAAACCATTTGGAACAAAAGTTACAGCACATTTGAACAAAGTTGAAAATTAGCCTTATTTCAGTGAGAGCTGCAGAAAGAAGCAATAAAATTTCACTGAAAGCTGATGATAAAATTGACTTAAGATTTCAATGCAAATACTATATATAACTAGTTTAGCATGCTGAGTTCTGCTTGGCAAGCCATGAAAGACTCTTGAAAACCATTTGGAACAAAAGTTACAGCACATTTGAACAAAGTTGAAAATTAGCCTTATTTCAGTGAGAGCTGCAGAAAGAAGCAATAAAATTTCACTGAAAGCTGATGATAAAATTGACTTCAGATTTCAATGCAAATACTATATATAACTAGTTTAGCATGCTGAGTTCTGCTTGGCAAGCCATGAAAGACTCTTGAAAACCATTTGGAACAAAAGTTACAGCACATTTGAACAAAGTTGAAAATTAGCCTTATTTCAGAGAGCTGCAGAAAGAAGCAATAAAATTTCACTGAAAGCTGAAAAAAAGTTTGAGCAAAATTTTTCTTTTTGGTGGAAGATTATATTTTGAGAGGAAGATTTCTTTTATCACAGGAAGATTTTTTTTATCGACATCGGTTTTTTTTGGAGGAAGATTTTTTTTTCGGTTGACAGTGGGAATTCTTTTTTTGAAGGCAAATGAAAACTGCTTCTGAAATCTGCTTTATATTTCAATGCAAATAATTGAAAGTACAACTTGTTTGGAATCCTGAGTTCAGCTTGGCAAGCTGTGAAATACTCTTGAAAACCATTTGGAAAAAAAGTTTGAGCAAAATTTTTCTTTTTGGTGGAAGACTATATTTTGAGACGAAGATTTTTTTTAACATAGGAAGAATTTTTTTTACGAATTTTTTTTTTCTGAAGGAAGAATTTTTTTGAGGTGACTGTTGTGGGGAACTTTTTTTTTTCAATGGCATATGAAAACTGCTATCGAAACGTTCTTCTTATTGCAATGTTTGGCATCCTGAGTTCAGCTTGGCAAGCTGTGAAACACTCTTGAAAACCATTTGGAAAAAAAGTTTGGGCAAAATTTTCCTTTTTGGTGGAAGATTATATTTTGAGAGGAAGATTTTTTTTAACATAGGAAGAATTTTTTTACTAATTTTTTTTTCTGAAGGAAGAATTTTTTTGAGGTGACTGTTGTGAACTTTTTTTTTTTCAATGGCATATGAAAACTGCTACCGAAATGTTCTTCTTATTGCAATGTTTGGCATCCTGAGTTCAGCTTGGCAAGCTGTGAAACACTCTTGAAAACCATTTGGAAAAAAAGTTTGGGCAAAATTTTCCTTTTTGGTGGAAGATTATATTTTGAGAGGAACATTTTTTTTAACATAGGAAGAATCTTTTTTACGATTTTTTTTTCTGAAGGAAGAATTTTTTTGAGGTGACTGTTGTGGTGAACTTTTTTTTTTTTCAATGGCATATGAAAACTGCTACCGAAATGTTCTTCTTATTGCAATGTTTGGCATCCTGAGTTCAGCTTGGCAAGCTATGAAACACTCTTGAAAACCATTTGGAAAAAAAGTTTGGGCAAAATTTTCCTTTTTGGTGGAAGATTACATTTTGAGAGGAAGATTTTTTTTAACATAGGAAGAATTTTTTTACGATTTTTTTTTTCTGAAGGAAGAATTTTTTTGAAGTGACTGTTGTGGGGAACTTTTTTTTTTCAATGGCATATTTGTTCTTAATATTTCAATACAAACACTATGTACAACTTGTTTGGCATCCAGAGTTCAGCTTGGCAAGCTGTGAAAGACTCTTGAAAACCATTTGGAAAAAAAGTTAGAGAACATTTTTCTTTTTGGTGGAATACTATATTTTGAGAGGAACATTTTTTTAACATAGGAAGAATTTTTCTACGATTTTTTTTTTCTGAAGGAAGAATTTTTTTGATGTGACTGTTGTAGGGAACTTTTTTTTTTTCAAAGGCAAATGAAAACTGCTTCCAAAATGTTCTTAATATTTCAATACAAACACTATGTACAACTTGTTTGGCATCCTGAGTTCAGCTTGGAAAGCTGTGAAAGACTCTTGAAAACCATTTGGAAAAAAAGTTTGAGCAAAATTTTTCTTTTTGGTGGAAGATTATATTTTGAGAGGAAGATTTTTTTTAACAAAGGAAGAATTTTTTTTACGAATTTTTTTTTTTCTCAAGGATGAATTTTTTTGAGGTGACTTTTGTGGGGAACTTTTTTCTTTTCAATGGCATATGTGTTCTTAATATTTCAATACAAACACTATGTACAACTTGTTTGGCATCCTGAGTTCAGCTTGGCAATCTGTGAAAGACTCTTGAAAACCATTTGGAAAAAAAGTTTGGGCAAAATTTTTCTTTTTGGTGGAAGATTACATTTTGAGAGGAAGATTTTTTTTAATATAGGAAGAATTTTTTTACGAATTTTTTTTTTCTGAAGGAAGAATTTTTTTGAGATGAATGTTGTGGGGAACTTTTTTTTTTCAAAGGCAAATGAAAAATGCTTCCAAAAAGTTCTTAATATTTCAATACAAACACTATGTACAAGTGTACAAGTGTTTCAATTTCACTGAAAGCTGATGATAAAATTGACTTAAGATTTCAATGCAAATACTATATATAACTAGTTTAGCATGCTGAGTTCTGCTTGGCAAGCCATGAAAGACTCTTGAAAACCATTTGGAACAAAAGTTACAGCACATTTGAACAAAGTTGAAAATTAGCCTTATTTCAGTGAGAGCTGCAGAAAGAAGCAATAAAATTTCACTGAAAGCTGATGATAAAATTGACTTAAGATTTCAATGCAAATACTATATATAACTAGTTTAGCATGCTGAGTTCTGCTTGGCAAGCCATGAAAGACTCTTGAAAACCATTTGGAACAAAAGTTACAGCACATTTGAACAAAGTTGAAAATTAGCCTTATTTCAGTGAGAGCTGCAGAAAGAAGCAATAAAATTTCACTGAAAGCTGATGATAAAATTGACTTAATATTTCAATGCAAATACTATATATAACTAGTTTAGCATGCTGAGTTCTGCTTGGCAAGCCATGAAAGACTCTTGAAAACCATTTGGAACAAAAGTTACAGCACATTTGAACAAAGTTGAAAATTAGCCTTATTTCAGTGAGAGCTGCAGAAAGAAGCAATAAAATTTCACTGAAAGCTGATGATAAAATTGACTTAAGATTTCAATGCAAATACTATATATAACTAGTTTAGCATGCTGAGTTCTGCTTGGCAAGCCATGAAAGACTCTTGAAAACCATTTGGAACAAAAGTTACAGCACATTTGAACAAAATTGAAAATTAGCCTTATTTCAGTGAGAGCTGCAGAAAGAAGCAATAAAATTTCACTGAAAGCTGATGATAAAATTGACTTAAGATTTCAATGCAAATACTATATATAACTAGTTTAGCATGCTGAGTTCTGCTTGGCAAGCCATGAAAGACTCTTGAAAACCATTTGGAACAAAAGTTACAGCACATTTGAACAAAGTTGAAAATTAGCCTTATTTCAGTGAGAGCTGCAGAAAGAAGCAATAAAATTTCACTGAAAGCTGATGATAAAATTGACTTAATATTTCAATGCAAATACTATATATAACTAGTTTAGCATGCTGAGTTCTGCTTGGCAAGCCATGAAAGACTCTTGAAAACCATTTGGAACAAAAGTTACAGCACATTTGAACAAAGTTGAAAATTAGCCTTATTTCAGTGAGAGCTGCAGAAAGAAGCAATAAAATTTCACTGAAAGCTGATGATAAAATTGACTTAAGATTTCAATGCAAATACTATATATAACTAGTTTAGCATGCTGAGTTCTGCTTGGCAAGCCATGAAAGACTCTTGAAAACCATTTGGAACAAAAGTTACAGCACATTTGAACAAAGTTGAAAATTAGCCTTATTTCAGTGAGAGCTGCAGAAAGAAGCAATAAAATTTCACTGAAAGCTGATGATAAAATTGACTTAAGATTTCAATGCAAATACTATATATAACTAGTTTAGCATGCTGAGTTCTGCTTGGCAAGCCATGAAAGACTCTTGAAAACCATTTGGAACAAAAGTTACAGCACATTTGAACAAAGTTGAAAATTAGCCTTATTTCAGTGAGAGCTGCAGAAATAAGCAATAAAATTTCACTGAAAGCTGATGATAAAATTGACTTAATATTTCAATGCAAATACTATATATAACTAGTTTAGCATGCTGAGTTCTGCTTGGCAAGCCATGAAAGACTCTTGAAAACCATTTGGAACAAAAGTTACAGCACATTTGAACAAAGTTGAAAATTAGCCTTATTTCAGTGAGAGCTGCAGAAAGAAGCAATAAAATTTCACTGAAAGCTGATGATAAAATTGACTTAAGATTTCAATGCAAATACTATATATAACTAGTTTAGCATGCTGAGTTCTGCTTGGCAAGCCATGAAAGACTCTTGAAAACCATTTGGAACAAAAGTTACAGCACATTTGAACAAAGTTGAAAATTAGCCTTATTTCAGTGAGAGCTGCAGAAAGAAGCAATAAAATTTCACTGAAAGCTGATGATAAAATTGACTTAAGATTTCAATGCAAATACTATATATAACTAGTTTAGCATGCTGAGTTCTGCTTGGCAAGCCATGAAAGACTCTTGAAAACCATTTGGAACAAAAGTTACAGCACATTTGAACAAAGTTGAAAATTAGCCTTATTTCAGTGAGAGCTGCAGAAAGAAGCAATAAAATTTCACTGAAAGCTGATGATAAAATTGACTTAATATTTCAATGCAAATACTATATATAACTAGTTTAGCATGCTGAGTTCTGCTTGGCAAGCCATGAAAGACTCTTGAAAACCATTTGGAACAAAAGTTACAGCACATTTGAACAAAGTTGAAAATTAGCCTTATTTCAGTGAGAGCTGCAGAAAGAAGCAATAAAATTTCACTGAAAGCTGATGATAAAATTGACTTAAGATTTCAATGCAAATACTATATATAACTAGTTTAGCATGCTGAGTTCTGCTTGGCAAGCCATGAAAGACTCTTGAAAACCATTTGGAACAAAAGTTACAGCACATTTGAACAAAGTTGAAAATTAGCCTTATTTCAGTGAGAGCTGCAGAAAGAAGCAATAAAATTTCACTGAAAGCTGATGATAAAATTGACTTAGGATTTCAATGCAAATACTATATATAACTAGTTTAGCATGCTGAGTTCTGCTTGGCAAGCCATGAAAGACTCTTGAAAACCATTTGGAACAAAAGTTACAGCACATTTGAACAAAGTTGAAAATTAGCCTTATTTCAGTGAGAGCTGCAGAAAGAAGCAATAAAATTTCACTGAAAGCTGATGATAAAATTGACTTAATATTTCAATGCAAATACTATATATAACTAGTTTAGCATGCTGAGTTCTGCTTGGCAAGCCATGAAAGACTCTTGAAAACCATTTGGAACAAAAGTTACAGCACATTTGAACAAAGTTGAAAATTAGCCTTATTTCAGTGAGAGCTGCAGAAAGAAGCAATAAAATTTCACTGAAAGCTGATGATAAAATTGACTTAAGATTTCAATGCAAATACTATATATAACTAGTTTAGCATGCTGAGTTCTGCTTGGCAAGCCATGAAAGACTCTTGAAAACCATTTGGAACAAAAGTTACAGCACATTTGAACAAAGTTGAAAATTAGCCTTATTTCAGTGAGAGCTGCAGAAAGAAGCAATAAAATTTCACTGAAAGCTGATGATAAAATTGACTTAATATTTCAATGCAAATACTATATATAACTAGTTTAGCATGCTGAGTTCTGCTTGGCAAGCCATGAAAGACTCTTGAAAACCATTTGGAACAAAAGTTACAGCACATTTGAACAAAGTTGAAAATTAGCCTTATTTCAGTGAGAGCTGCAGAAAGAAGCAATAAAATTTCACTGAAAGCTGAAAAAAAGTTTGAGCAAAATTTTTCTTTTTGGTGGAAGATTATATTTTGAGAGGAAGATTTCTTTTATCACAGGAAGATTTTTTTTATCGACATTGGTTTTTTTTGGAGGAAGAATTTTTTTTCGGTTGACAGTGGGAATTCTTTTTTTGAAGGCAAATGAAAACTGCTTCTGAAATCTGCTTCATATTTCAATGCAAATAATTGAAAGTACAACTTGTTTGGAATCCTGAGTTCAGCTTGGCAAGCTGTGAAATACTCTTGAAAACCATTTGGAAAAAAAGTTTGAGCAAAATTTTTCTTTTTGGTGGAAGACTATATTTTGAGACGAAGATTTTTTTTAACATAGGAAGAATTTTTTTTACGAATTTTTTTTTTCTGAAGGAAGAATTTTTTTGAGGTGACTGTTGTGGGGAATTTTTTTTTTTCAATGGCATATGAAAACTGCTATCGAAACGTTCTTCTTATTGCAATGTTTGGCATCCTGAGTTCAGCTTGGCAAGCTGTGAAACACTCTTGAAAACCATTTGGAAAAAAAGTTTGGGCAAAATTTTCCTTTTTGGTGGAAGATTATATTTTGAGAGGAACATTTTTTTTAACATAGGAAGAATTTTTTTACTAATTTTTTTTTCTGAAGGAAGAATTTTTTTGAGGTGACTGTTGTGAACTTTTTTTTTTTTCAATGGCATATGAAAACTGCTACCGAAATGTTCTTCTTATTGCAATGTTTGGCATCCTGAGTTCAGCTTGGCAAGCTGTGAAACACTCTTGAAAGCCATTTGGAAAAAAAGTTTGGGCAAAATTTTCCTTTTTGGTGGAAGATTATATTTTGAGAGGAAGATTTTTTTTAACATAGGAAGAATTTTTTTACGAATTTTTTTTTTCTGAAAGAAGAATTTTTTTGAGGTGACTGTTGTGGGGAACTTTTTTTTTTCAATGGCATATGAAAACTGCTACCGAAATGTTCTTCTTATTGCAATGTTTGGAATCCTGAGTTCAGCTTGGCAAGCTGTGAAATACTCTTGAAAACCATTTGGAAAAAAAGTTTGAGCAAAATTTTTCTTTTTGGTGGAAGACTATATTTTGAGACGAAGATTTTTTTTAACATAGGAAGAATTTTTTTTACGAATTTTTTTTTTTCTGAAGGAAGAATTTTTTTGAGGTGACTGTTGTGGGGAACTTTTTTTTTTCAATGGCATATGAAAACTGCTATCGAAACGTTCTTCTTATTGCAATGTTTGGCATCCTGAGTTCAGCTTGGCAAGCTGTGAAACACTCTTGAAAACCATTTGGAAAAAAAGTTTGGGCAAAATTTTCCTTTTTGGTGGAAGATTATATTTTGAGAGGAAGATTTTTTTTAACATAGGAAGAATTTTTTTACGAATTTTTTTTTTCTGAAAGAAGAATTTTTTTGAGGTGACTGTTGTGGGGAACTTTTTTTTTCAATGGCATATGAAAACTGCTACCGAAATGTTCTTCTTATTGCAATGTTTGGAATCCTGAGTTCAGCTTGGCAAGCTGTGAAATATTCTTGAAAACCATTTGGAAAAAAAGTTTGAGCAAAATTTTTCTTTTTGGTGGAAGACTATATTTTGAGACGAAGATTTTTTTTAACATAGGAAGAATTTTTTTTACGAATTTTTTTTTTCTGAAGGAATAATTTTTTTGAGGTGACTGTTGTGGGGAACTTTTTTTTTCAATGGCATATGAAAACTGCTATCGAAACGTTCTTCTTATTGCAATGTTTGGCATCCTGAGTTCAGCTTGTCAAGCTGTGAAACACTCTTGAAAACCATTTGGAAAAAAAGTTTGGGCAAAATTTTCCTTTTTGGTGGAAGATTATATTTTGAGAGGAACATTTTTTTTAACATAGGAAGAATTTTTTTACTAATTTTTTTTTCTGAAGGAAGAATTTTTTTGAGGTGACTGTTGTGAACTTTTTTTTTTTTCAATGGCATATGAAAACTGCTACCGAAATGTTCTTCTTATTTCAATGTTTGGCATCCTGAGTTCAGCTTGGCAAGCTGTGAAACACTCTTGAAAGCCATTTGGAAAAAAAGTTTGGGCAAAATTTTCCTTTTTGGTGGAAGATTACATTTTGAGAGGAAGATTTTTTTTAACATAGGAATAATTTTTTTACGAATTTTTTTTTTCTGAAAGAAGAATTTTTTTGAGGTGACTGTTGTGGGGAACTTTTTTTTTCAATGGCATATGAAAACTGCTACCGAAATGTTCTTCTTATTGCAATGTTTGGAATCCTGAGTTCAGCTTGGCAAGCTGTGAAATACTCTTGAAAACCATTTGGAAAAAAAGTTTGAGCAAAATTTTTCTTTTTGGTGGAAGACTATATTTTGAGACTAAGATTTTTTTTAACATAGGAAGAATTTTTTTTACGAATTTTTTTTTTTCTGAAGGAAGAATTTTTTTGAGGTGACTGTTGTTGGGAACTTTTTTTTTTCAATGGCATATGAAAACTGCTATCGAAACGTTCTTCTTATTGCAATGTTTGGCATCCTGAGTTCAGCTTGGCAAGCTGTGAAACACTCTTGAAAACCATTTGGAAAAAAAGTTTGGGCAAAATTTTCCTTTTTGGTGGAAGATTATATTTTGAGAGGAACATTTTTTTTAACATAGGAAGAATTTTTTTTACGATTTTTTTTTCTGAAGGAAGAATTTTTTTGAGGTGACTGTTGTGGTGAACTTTTTTTTTTTTCAATGGCATATGAAAACTGTTACCGAAATGTTCTTCTTATTGCAATGTTTGGCATCCTGAGTTCAGCTTGGCAAGCTGTGAAACACTCTTGAAAACCATTTGGAAAAAAAGTTTGAGCAAAATTTTCCTTTTTGGTGGAAGATTACATTTTGAGAGGAAGATTTTTTTTAACATAGGAAGAATTTTTTTACGATTTTTATTTTCTGAAGGAAGAATTTTTTTGAAGTGACTGTTGTGGGGAACTTTTTTTTTTCAATGGCATATTTGTTCTTAATATTTCAATACAAACACTATGTACAACTTGTTTGGCATCCAGAGTTCAGCTTGGCAAGCTGTGAAAGACTCTTGAAAACCATTTGGAAAAAAAGTTAGAGGAAATTTTTCTTTTTGGTGGAATACTATATTTTGAGAGGAACATTTTTTTAACATAGGAAGAATTTTTTTACGATTTTTTTTTTCTGAAGGAAGAATTTTTTTGATGTGACTGTTGTAGGGAACTTTTTTTTTTTCAAAGGCAAATGAAAACTGCTTCCAAAATGTTCTTAATATTTCAATACAAACACTATGTACAACTTGTTTGGCATCCTGAGTTCAGCTTGGAAAGCTGTGAAAGACTCTTGAAAACCATTTGGAAAAAAAGTTTGAGCAAAATTTTTCTTTTTGGTGGAAGATTATATTTTGAGAGGAAGATTTTTTTTAACAAAGGAAGAATTTTTTTTACGAATTTTTTTTTTTCTCAAGGATGAATTTTTTTGAGGTGACTTTTGTGGGGAACTTTTTTCTTTTCAATGGCATATGTGTTCTTAATATTTCAATACAAACACTATGTACAACTTGTTTGGCATCCTGAGTTCAGCTTGGCAATCTGTGAAAGACTCTTGAAAACCATTTGGAAAAAAAGTTTGGGCAAAATTTTTCTTTTTGGTGGAAGATTACATTTTGAGAGGAAGATTTTTTTTAACATAGGAAGAATTTTTTTACGAATTTTTTTTTTCTGAAGGAAGAATTTTTTTGAGATGAATGTTGTGGGGAACTTTTTTTTTCAAAGGCAAATGAAAAATGCTTCCAAAAAGTTCTTAATATTTCAATACAAACACTATGTACAAGTGTACAAGTGTTTCAATTTCACTGAAAGCTGATGATAAAATTGACTTAAGATTTCAATGCAAATACTATATATAACTAGTTTAGCATGCTGAGTTCTGCTTGGCAAGCCATGAAAGACTCTTGAAAACCATTTGGAACAAAAGTTACAGCACATTTGAACAAAGTTGAAAATTAGCCTTATTTCAGTGAGAGCTGCAGAAAGAAGCAATAAAATTTCACTGAAAGCTGATGATAAAATTGACTTAAGATTTCAATGCAAATACTATATATAACTAGTTTAGCATGCTGAGTTCTGCTTGGCAAGCCATGAAAGACTCTTGAAAACCATTTGGAACAAAAGTTACAGCACATTTGAACAAAGTTGAAAATTAGCCTTATTTCAGTGAGAGCTGCAGAAAGAAGCAATAAAATTTCACTGAAAGCTGATGATAAAATTGACTTAAGATTTCAATGCAAATACTATATATAACTAGTTTAGCATGCTGAGTTCTGCTTGGCAAGCCATGAAAGACTCTTGAAAACCATTTGGAACAAAAGTTACAGCACATTTGAACAAAGTTGAAAATTAGCCTTATTTCAGTGAGAGCTGCAGAAAGAAGCAATAAAATTTCACTGAAAGCTGATGATAAAATTGACTTAAGATTTCAATGCAAATACTATATATAACTAGTTTAGCATGCTGAGTTCTGCTTGGCAAGCCATGAAAGACTCTTGAAAACCATTTGGAACAAAAGTTACAGCACATTTGAACAAAGTTGAAAATTAGCCTTATTTCAGTGAGAGCTGCAGAAAGAAGCAATAAAATTTCACTGAAAGCTGATGATAAAATTGACTTAAGATTTCAATGCAAATACTATATATAACTAGTTTAGCATGCTGAGTTCTGCTTGGCAAGCCATGAAAGACTCTTGAAAACCATTTGGAACAAAAGTTACAGCACATTTGAACAAAGTTGAAAATTAGCCTTATTTCAGTGAGAGCTGCAGAAAGAAGCAATAAAATTTCACTGAAAGCTGATGATAAAATTGACTTAAGATTTCAATGCAAATACTATATATAACTAGTTTAGCATGCTGAGTTCTGCTTGGCAAGCCATGAAAGACTCTTGAAAACCATTTGGAACAAAAGTTACAGCACATTTGAACAAAGTTGAAAATTAGCCTTATTTCAGTGAGAGCTGCAGAAAGAAGCAATAAAATTTCACTGAAAGCTGATGATAAAATTGACTTAAGATTTCAATGCAAATACTATATATAACTAGTTTAGCATGCTGAGTTCTGCTTGGCAAGCCATGAAAGACTCTTGAAAACCATTTGGAACAAAAGTTACAGCACATTTGAACAAAGTTGAAAATTAGCCTTATTTCAGTGAGAGCTGCAGAAAGAAGCAATAAAATTTCACTGAAAGCTGATGATAAAATTGACTTAAGATTTCAATGCAAATACTATATATAACTAGTTTAGCATGCTGAGTTCTGCTTGGCAAGCCATGAAAGACTCTTGAAAACCATTTGGAACAAAAGTTACAGCAAATTTGAACAAAGTTGAAAATTAGCCTTATTTCAGTGAGAGCTGCAGAAAGAAGCAATAAAATTTCACTGAAAGCTGATGATAAAATTGACTTAAGATTTCAATGCAAATACTATATATAACTAGTTTAGCATGCTGAGTTCTGCTTGGCAAGCCATGAAAGACTCTTGAAAACCATTTGGAACAAAAGTTACAGCACATTTGAACAAAGTTGAAAATTAGCCTTATTTCAGTGAGAGCTGCAGAAAGAAGCAATAAAATTTCACTGAAAGCTGATGATAAAATTTACTTAAGATTTCAATGCAAATACTATATATAACTAGTTTAGCATGCTGAGTTCTGCTTGGCAAGCCATGAAAGACTCTTGAAAACCATTTGGAACAAAAGTTACAGCACATTTGAACAAAGTTGAAAATTAGCCTTATTTCAGTGAGAGCTGCAGAAAGAAGCAATAAAATTTCACTGAAAGCTGATGATAAAATTGACTTAATATTTCAATGCAAATACTATATATAACTAGTTTAGCATGCTGAGTTCTGCTTGGCAAGCCATGAAAGACTCTTGAAAACCATTTGGAACAAAAGTTACAGCACATTTGAACAAAGTTGAAAATTAGCCTTATTTCAGTGAGAGCTGCAGAAAGAAGCAATAAAATTTCACTGAAAGCTGATGATAAAATTGACTTAAGATTTCAATGCAAATACTATATATAACTAGTTTAGCATGCTGAGTTCTGCTTGGCAAGCCATGAAAGACTCTTGAAAACCATTTGGAACAAAAGTTACAGCACATTTGAACAAAGTTGAAAATTAGCCTTATTTCAGTGAGAGCTGCAGAAAGAAGCAATAAAATTTCACTGAAAGCTGATGATAAAATTGACTTAAGATTTCAATGCAAATACTATATATAACTAGTTTAGCATGCTGAGTTCTGCTTGGCAAGCCATGAAAGACTCTTGAAAACCATTTGGAACAAAAGTTACAGCACATTTGAACAAAGTTGAAAATTAGCCTTATTTCAGTGAGAGCTGCAGAAAGAAGCAATAAAATTTCACTGAAAGCTGATGATAAAATTGACTTAATATTTCAATGCAAATACTATATATAACTAGTTTAGCATGCTGAGTTCTGCTTGGCAAGCCATGAAAGACTCTTGAAAACCATTTGGAACAAAAGTTACAGCACATTTGAACAAAGTTGAAAATTAGCCTTATTTCAGTGAGAGCTGCAGAAAGAAGCAATAAAATTTCACTGAAAGCTGATGATAAAATTGACTTAAGATTTCAATGCAAATACTATATATAACTAGTTTAGCATGCTGAGTTCTGCTTGGCAAGCCATGAAAGACTCTTGAAAACCATTTGGAACAAAAGTTACAGCACATTTGAACAAAGTTGAAAATTAGCCTTATTTCAGTGAGAGCTGCAGAAAGAAGCAATAAAATTTCACTGAAAGCTGATGATAAAATTGACTTAAGATTTCAATGCAAATACTATATATAACTAGTTTAGCATGCTGAGTTCTGCTTGGCAAGCCATGAAAGACTCTTGAAAACCATTTGGAACAAAAGTTACAGCACATTTGAACAAAGTTGAAAATTAGCCTTATTTCAGTGAGAGCTGCAGAAAGAAGCAATAAAATTTCACTGAAAGCTGATGATAAAATTGACTTAAGATTTCAATGCAAATACTATATATAACTAGTTTAGCATGCTGAGTTCTGCTTGGCAAGCCATGAAAGACTCTTGAAAACCATTTGGAACAAAAGTTACAGCACATTTGAACAAAGTTGAAAATTAGCCTTATTTCAGTGAGAGCTGCAGAAAGAAGCAATAAAATTTCACTGAAAGCTGATGATAAAATTGACTTAAGATTTCAATGCAAATACTATATATAACTAGTTTAGCATGCTGAGTTCTGCTTGGCAAGCCATGAAAGACTCTTGAAAACCATTTGGAACAAAAGTTACAGCACATTTGAACAAAGTTGAAAATTAGCCTTATTTCAGTGAGAGCTGCAGAAAGAAGCAATAAAATTTCACTGAAAGCTGATGATAAAATTGACTTAAGATTTCAATGCAAATACTATATATAACTAGTTTAGCATGCTGAGTTCTGCTTGGCAAGCCATGAAAGACTCTTGAAAACCATTTGGAACAAAAGTTACAGCACATTTGAACAAAGTTGAAAATTAGCCTTATTTCAGTGAGAGCTGCAGAAAGAAGCAATAAAATTTCACTGAAAGCTGATGATAAAATTGACTTAATATTTCAATGCAAATACTATATATAACTAGTTTAGCATGCTGAGTTCTGCTTGGCAAGCCATGAAAGACTCTTGAAAACCATTTGGAACAAAAGTTACAGCACATTTGAACAAAGTTGATAATTAGCCTTATTTCAGTGAGAGCTGCAGAAAGAAGCAATAAAATTTCACTGAAAGCTGATGATAAAATTGACTTAATATTTCAATGCAAATACTATATATAACTAGTTTAGCATGCTGAGTTCTGCTTGGCAAGCCATGAAAAACTCTTGAAAACCATTTGGAACAAAAGTTACAGCACATTTGAACAAAGTTGAAAATTAGCCTTATTTCAGTGAGAGCTGCAGAAAGAAGCAATAAAATTTCACTGAAAGCTGATGATAAAATTGACTTAAGATTTCAATGCAAATACTATATATAACTAGTTTAGCATGCTGAGTTCTGCTTGGCAAGCCATGAAAGACTCTTGAAAACCATTTGGAACAAAAGTTACAGCACATTTGAACAAAGTTGAAAATTAGCCTTATTTCAGTGAGAGCTGCAGAAAGAAGCAATAAAATTTCACTGAAAGCTGATGATAAAATTGACTTAAGATTTCAATGCAAATACTATATATAACTAGTTTAGCATGCTGAGTTCTGCTTGGCAAGCCATGAAAGACTCTTGAAAACCATTTGGAACAAAAGTTACAGCACATTTGAACAAAGTTGAAAATTAGCCTTATTTCAGTGAGAGCTGCAGAAAGAAGCAATAAAATTTCACTGAAAGCTGATGATAAAATTGACTTAAGATTTCAATGCAAATACTATATATAACTAGTTTAGCATGCTGAGTTCTGCTTGGCAAGCCATGAAAGACTCTTGAAAACCATTTGGAACAAAAGTTACAGCACATTTGAACAAAGTTGAAAATTAGCCTTATTTCAGTGAGAGCTGCAGAAAGAAGCAATAAAATTTCACTGAAAGCTGATGATAAAATTGACTTAAGATTTCAATGCAAATACTATATATAACTAGTTTAGCATGCTGAGTTCTGCTTGGCAAGCCATGAAAGACTCTTGAAAACCATTTGGAACAAAAGTTACAGCACATTTGAACAAAGTTGAAAATTAGCCTTATTTCAGTGAGAGCTGCAGAAAGAAGCAATAAAATTTCACTGAAAGCTGATGATAAAATTGACTTAATATTTCAATGCAAATACTATATATAACTAGTTTAGCATGCTGAGTTCTGCTTGGCAAGCCATGAAAGACTCTTGAAAACCATTTGGAACAAAAGTTACAGCACATTTGAACAAAGTTGAAAATTAGCCTTATTTCAGTGAGAGCTGCAGAAAGAAGCAATAAAATTTCACTGAAAGCTGATGATAAAATTGACTTAAGATTTCAATGCAAATACTATATATAACTAGTTTAGCATGCTGAGTTCTGCTTGGCAAGCCATGAAAAACTCTTGAAAACCATTTGGAACAAAAGTTACAGCACATTTGAACAAAGTTGAAAATTAGCCTTATTTCAGTGAGAGCTGCAGAAAGAAGCAATAAAATTTCACTGAAAGCTGATGATAAAATTGACTTAAGATTTCAATGCAAATACTATATATAACTAGTTTAGCATGCTGAGTTCTGCTTGGCAAGCCATGAAAGACTCTTGAAAACCATTTGGAACAAAAGTTACAGCACATTTGAACAAAGTTGAAAATTAGCCTTATTTCAGTGAGAGCTGCAGAAAGAAGCAATAAAATTTCACTGAAAGCTGATGATAAAATTGACTTAAGATTTCAATGCAAATACTATATATAACTAGTTTAGCATGCTGAGTTCTGCTTGGCAAGCCATGAAAGACTCTTGAAAACCATTTGGAACAAAAGTTACAGCACATTTGAACAAAGTTGAAAATTAGCCTTATTTCAGTGAGAGCTGCAGAAAGAAGCAATAAAATTTCACTGAAAGCTGATGATAAAATTGACTTAAGATTTCAATGCAAATACTATATATAACTAGTTTAGCATGCTGAGTTCTGCTTGGCAAGCCATGAAAGACTCTTGAAAACCATTTGGAACAAAAGTTACAGCACATTTGAACAAAGTTGAAAATTAGCCTTATTTCAGTGAGAGCTGCAGAAAGAAGCAATAAAATTTCACTGAAAGCTGATGATAAAATTGACTTAAGATTTCAATGCAAATACTATATATAACTAGTTTAGCATGCTGAGTTCTGCTTGGCAAGCCATGAAAGACTCTTGAAAACCATTTGGAACAAAAGTTACAGCACATTTGAACAAAGTTGAAAATTAGCCTTATTTCAGTGAGAGCTGCAGAAAGAAGCAATAAAATTTCACTGAAAGCTGATGATAAAATTGACTTAATATTTCAATGCAAATACTATATATAACTAGTTTAGCATGCTGAGTTCTGCTTGGCAAGCCATGAAAGACTCTTGAAAACCATTTGGAACAAAAGTTACAGCACATTTGAACAAAGTTGAAAATTAGCCTTATTTCAGTGAGAGCTGCAGAAAGAAGCAATAAAATTTCACTGAAAGCTGATGATAAAATTGACTTAAGATTTCAATGCAAATACTATATATAACTAGTTTAGCATGCTGAGTTCTGCTTGGCAAGCCATGAAAGACTCTTGAAAACCATTTGGAACAAAAGTTACAGCACATTTGAACAAAGTTGAAAATTAGCCTTATTTCAGTGAGAGCTGCAGAAAGAAGCAATAAAATTTCACTGAAAGCTGATGATAAAATTGACTTAAGATTTCAATGCAAATACTATATATAACTAGTTTAGCATGCTGAGTTCTGCTTGGCAAGCCATGAAAGACTCTTGAAAACCATTTGGAACAAAAGTTACAGCACATTTGAACAAAGTTGAAAATTAGCCTTATTTCAGTGAGAGCTGCAGAAAGAAGCAATAAAATTTCACTGAAAGCTGATGATAAAATTGACTTAAGATTTCAATGCAAATACTATATATAACTAGTTTAGCATGCTGAGTTCTGCTTGGCAAGCCATGAAAGACTCTTGAAAACCATTTGGAACAAAAGTTACAGCACATTTGAACAAAGTTGAAAATTAGCCTTATTTCAGTGAGAGCTGCAGAAAGAAGCAATAAAATTTCACTGAAAGCTGATGATAAAATTGACTTAATATTTCAATGCAAATACTATATATAACTAGTTTAGCATGCTGAGTTCTGCTTGGCAAGCCATGAAAGACTCTTGAAAACCATTTGGAACAAAAGTTACAGCACATTTGAACAAAGTTGAAAATTAGCCTTATTTCAGTGAGAGCTGCAGAAAGAAGCAATAAAATTTCACTGAAAGCTGATGATAAAATTGACTTAAGATTTCAATGCAAATACTATATATAACTAGTTTAGCATGCTGAGTACTGCTTGGCAAGCCATGAAAGACTCTTGAAAACCATTTGGAACAAAAGTTACAGCACATTTGAACAAAGTTGAAAATTAGCCTTATTTCAGTGAGAGCTGCAGAAAGAAGCAATAAAATTTCACTGAAAGCTGATGATAAAATTGACTTAATATTTCAATGCAAATACTATATATAACTAGTTTAGCATGCTGAGTTCTGCTTGGCAAGCCATGAAAGACTCTTGAAAACCATTTGGAACAAAAGTTACAGCACATTTGAACAAAGTTGAAAATTAGCCTTATTTCAGTGAGAGCTGCAGAAAGAAGCAATAAAATTTCACTGAAAGCTGAAAAAAAGTTTGAGCAAAATTTTTCTTTTTGGTGGAAGATTATATTTTGAGAGGAAGATTTCTTTTATCACAGGAAGATTTTTTTTATCGACATTGGTTTTTTTTGGAGGAAGAATTTTTTTTCGGTTGACAGTGGGAATTCTTTTTTTGAAGGCAAATGAAAACTGCTTCTGAAATCTGCTTTATATTTCAATGCAAATAATTGAAAGTACAACTTGTTTGGAATCCTGAGTTCAGCTTGGCAAGCTGTGAAATACTCTTGAAAACCATTTGGAAAAAAAGTTTGAGCAAAATTTTTCTTTTTGGTGGAAGACTATATTTTGAGACGAAGATTTTTTTTAACATAGGAAGAATTTTTTTTACGAATTTTTTTTTTCTGAAGGAAGAATTTTTTTGAGGTGACTGTTGTGGGGAACTTTTTTTTTTCAATGGCATATGAAAACTGCTATCGAAACGTTCTTCTTATTGCAATGTTTGGCATCCTGAGTTCAGCTTGGCAAGCTGTGAAACACTCTTGAAAACCATTTGGAAAAAAAGTTTGGGCAAAATTTTCCTTTTTGGTGGAAGATTATATTTTGAGAGGAACATTTTTTTTAACATAGGAAGAATTTTTTTACTAATTTTTTTTTCTGAAGGAAGAATTTTTTTGAGGTGACTGTTGTGAACTTTTTTTTTTTTCAATGGCATATGAAAACTGCTACCGAAATGTTCTTCTTATTGCAATGTTTGGCATCCTGAGTTCAGCTTGGCAAGCTGTGAAACACTCTTGAAAGCCATTTGGAAAAAAAGTTTGGGCAAAATTTTCCTTTTTGGTGGAAGATTATATTTTGAGAGGAAGATTTTTTTTAACATAGGAAGAATTTTTTTACGAATTTTTTTTTTCTGAAAGAAGAATTTTTTTGAGGTGACTGTTGTGGGGAACTTTTTTTTTTCAATGGCATATGAAAACTGCTACCGAAATGTTCTTCTTATTGCAATGTTTGGAATCCTGAGTTCAGCTTGGCAAGCTGTGAAATACTCTTGAAAACCATTTGGAAAAAAAGTTTGAGCAAAATTTTTCTTTTTGGTGGAAGACTATATTTTGAGACGAAGATTTTTTTTAACATAGGAAGAATTTTTTTTACGAATTTTTTTTTTTCTGAAGGAAGAATTTTTTTGAGGTGACTGTTGTGGGGAACTTTTTTTTTTCAATGGCATATGAAAACTGCTATCGAAACGTTCTTCTTATTGCAATGTTTGGCATCCTGAGTTCAGCTTGGCAAGCTGTGAAACACTCTTGAAAACCATTTGGAAAAAAAGTTTGGGCAAAATTTTCCTTTTTGGTGGAAGATTATATTTTGAGAGGAACATTTTTTTTAACATAGGAAGAATTTTTTTTACGATTTTTTTTTCTGAAGGAAGAATTTTTTTGAGGTGACTGTTGTGGTGAACTTTTTTTTTTTTCAATGGCATATGAAAACTGCTACCGAAATGTTCTTCTTATTGCAATGTTTGGCATCCTGAGTTCAGCTTGGCAAGCTGTGAAACACTCTTGAAAACCATTTGGAAAAAAAGTTTGGGCAAAATTTTCCTTTTTGGTGGAAGATTACATTTTGAGAGGAAGATTTTTTTTAACATAGGAAGAATTTTTTTACGATTTTTTTTTTCTGAAGGAAGAATTTTTTTGAAGTGACTGTTGTGGGGAACTTTTTTTTTTCAATGGCATATTTGTTCTTAATATTTCAATACAAACACTATGTACAACTTGTTTGGCATCCAGAGTTCAGCTTGGCAAGCTGTGATAGACTCTTGAAAACCATTTGGAAAAAAAGTTAGAGGAAATTTTTCTTTTTGGTGGAATACTATATTTTGAGAGGAACATTTTTTTAACATAGGAAGAATTTTTTTACGATTTTTTTTTTCTGAAGGAAGAATTTTTTTGATGTGACTGTTGTAGGGAACTTTTCTTTTTTTTCAAAGGCAAATGAAAACTGCTATCGAAACGTTCTTCTTATTGCAATGTTTGGCATCCTGAGTTCAGCTTGGCAAGCTGTGAAACACTCTTGAAAACCATTTGGAAAAAAAGTTTGGGCAAAATTTTCCTTTTTGGTGGAAGATTATATTTTGAGAGGAACATTTTTTTTAACATAGGAAGAATTTTTTTACTAATTTTTTTTTCTGAAGGAAGAATTTTTTTGAGGTGACTGTTGTGAACTTTTTTTTTTTTCAATGGCATATGAAAACTGCTACCGAAATGTTCTTCTTATTGCAATGTTTGGCATCCTGAGTTCAGCTTGGCAAGCTGTGAAACACTCTTGAAAGCCATTTGGAAAAAAAGTTTGGGCAAAATTTTCCTTTTTGGTGGAAGATTATATTTTGAGAGGAAGATTTTTTTTAACATAGGAAGAATTTTTTTACGAATTTTTTTTTTCTGAAAGAAGAATTTTTTTGAGGTGACTGTTGTGGGGAACTTTTTTTTTTCAATGGCATATGAAAACTGCTATCGAAACGTTCTTCTTATTGCAATGTTTGGCATCCTGAGTTCAGCTTGGCAAGCTGTGAAACACTCTTGAAAACCATTTGGAAAAAAAGTTTGGGCAAAATTTTCCTTTTTGGTGGAAGATTATATTTTGAGAGGAAGATTTTTTTTAACATAGGAAGAATTTTTTTACGAATTTTTTTTTTCTGAAAGAAGAATTTTTTTGAGGTGACTGTTGTGGGGAACTTTTTTTTTCAATGGCATATGAAAACTGCTACCGAAATGTTCTTCTTATTGCAATGTTTGGAATCCTGAGTTCAGCTTGGCAAGCTGTGAAATACTCTTGAAAACCATTTGGAAAAAAAGTTTGAGCAAAATTTTTCTTTTTGGTGGAAGACTATATTTTGAGACGAAGATTTTTTTTAACATAGGAAGAATTTTTTTTACGAATTTTTTTTTTTCTGAAGGAAGAATTTTTTTGAGGTGACTGTTGTGGGGAACTTTTTTTTTTCAATGGCATATGAAAACTGCTATCGAAACGTTCTTCTTATTGCAATGTTTGGCATCCTGAGTTCAGCTTGGCAAGCTGTGAAACACTCTTGAAAACCATTTGGAAAAAAAGTTTGGGCAAAATTTTCCTTTTTGGTGGAAGATTATATTTTGAGAGGAACATTTTTTTTAACATAGGAAGAATTTTTTTTACGATTTTTTTTTCTGAAGGAAGAATTTTTTTGAGGTGACTGTTGTGGTGAACTTTTTTTTTTTTCAATGGCATATGAAAACTGCTACCGAAATGTTCTTCTTATTGCAATGTTTGGCATCCTGAGTTCAGCTTGGCAAGCTGTGAAACACTCTTGAAAACCATTTGGAAAAAAAGTTTGGGCAAAATTTTCCTTTTTGGTGGAAGATTACATTTTGAGAGGAAGATTTTTTTAACATAGGAAGATTTTTTTACGATTTTTTTTTTCTGAAGGAAGAATTTTTTTGAAGTGACTGTTGTGGGGAACTTTTTTTTTTCAATGGCATATTTGTTCTTAATATTTCAATACAAACACTATGTACAACTTGTTTGGCATCCAGAGTTCAGCTTGGCAAGCTGTGAAATACTCTTGAAAACCATTTGGAAAAAAAGTTAGAGGAAATTTGTCTTTTTGGTGGAATACTATATTTTGAGAGGAACATTTTTTTAACATAGGAAGAATTTTTTTACGATTTTTTTTTTCTGAAGGAAGAATTTTTTTGATGTGACTGTTGTAGGGAACTTTTTTTTTTTTCAAAGGCAAATGAAAACTGCTTCCAAAATGTTCTTAATATTTCAATACAAACACTATGTACAACTTGTTTGGCATCCTGAGTTCAGCTTGGAAAGCTGTGAAAGACTCTTGAAAACCATTTGGAAAAAAAGTTTGAGCAAAATTTTTCTTTTTGGTGGAAGATTATATTTTGAGAGGAAGATTTTTTTTAACAAAGGAAGAATTTTTTTTACGAATTTTTTTTTTTCTCAAGGATGAATTTTTTTGAGGTGACTTTTGTGGGGAACTTTTTTCTTTTCAATGGCATATGTGTTCTTAATATTTCAATACAAACACTATGTACAACTTGTTTGGCATCCTGAGTTCAGCTTGGCAATCTGTGAAAGACTCTTGAAAACCATTTGGAAAAAAAGTTTGGGCAAAATTTTTCTTTTTGGTGGAAGATTACATTTTGAGAGGAAGATTTTTTTTAACATAGGAAGAATTTTTTTACGAATTTTTTTTTTCTGAAGGAAGAATTTTTTTGAGATGAATGTTGTGGGGAACTTTTTTTTTTCAAAGGCAAATGAAAAATGCTTCCAAAAAGTTCTTAATATTTCAATACAAACACTATGTACAAGTGTACAAGTGTTTCAATTTCACTGAAAGCTGATGATAAAATTGACTTAAGATTTCAATGCAAATACTATATATAACTAGTTTAGCATGCTGAGTTCTGCTTGGCAAGCCATGAAAGACTCTTGAAAACCATTTGGAACAAAAGTTACAGCACATTTGAACAAAGTTGAAAATTAGCCTTATTTCAGTGAGAGCTGCAGAAATAAGCAATAAAATTTCACTGAAAGCTGATGATAAAATTGACTTAATATTTCAATGCAAATACTATATATAACTAGTTTAGCATGCTGAGTTCTGCTTGGCAAGCCATGAAAGACTCTTGAAAACCATTTGGAACAAAAGTTACAGCACATTTGAACAAAGTTGAAAATTAGCCTTATTTCAGTGAGAGCTGCAGAAAGAAGCAATAAAATTTCACTGAAAGCTGATGATAAAATTGACTTAAGATTTCAATGCAAATACTATATATAACTAGTTTAGCATGCTGAGTTCTGCTTGGCAAGCCATGAAAGACTCTTGAAAACCATTTGGAACAAAAGTTACAGCACATTTGAACAAAGTTGAAAATTAGCCTTATTTCAGTGAGAGCTGCAGAAAGAAGCAATAAAATTTCACTGAAAGCTGATGATAAAATTGACTTAAGATTTCAATGCAAATACTATATATAACTAGTTTAGCATGCTGAGTTCTGCTTGGCAAGCCATGAAAGACTCTTGAAAACCATTTGGAACAAAAGTTACAGCACATTTGAACAAAGTTGAAAATTAGCCTTATTTCAGTGAGAGCTGCAGAAAGAAGCAATAAAATTTCACTGAAAGCTGATGATAAAATTGACTTAAGATTTCAATGCAAATACTATATATAACTAGTTTAGCATGCTGAGTTCTGCTTGGCAAGCCATGAAAGACTCTTGAAAACCATTTGGAACAAAAGTTACAGCACATTTGAACAAAGTTGAAAATTAGCCTTATTTCAGTGAGAGCTGCAGAAAGAAGCAATAAAATTTCACTGAAAGCTGAAAAAAAGTTTGAGCAAAATTTTTCTTTTTGGTGGAAGATTATATTTTGAGAGGAAGATTTCTTTTATCACAGGAAGATTTTTTTTATCGACATTGGTTTTTTTTGGAGGAAGAATTTTTTTTCGGTTGACAGTGGGAATTCTTTTTTTGAAGGCAAATGAAAACTGCTTCTGAAATCTGCTTTATATTTCAATGCAAATAATTGAAAGTACAACTTGTTTGGAATCCTGAGTTCAGCTTGGCAAGCTGTGAAATACTCTTGAAAACCATTTGGAAAAAAAGTTTGAGCAAAATTTTTCTTTTTGGTGGAAGACTATATTTTGAGACGAAGATTTTTTTTAACATAGGAAGAATTTTTTTTACGAATTTTTTTTTTTCTGAAGGAAGAATTTTTTTGAGGTGACTGTTGTGGGGAACTTTTTTTTTTCAATGGCATATGAAAACTGCTATCGAAACGTTCTTCTTATTGCAATGTTTGGCATCCTGAGTTCAGCTTGGCAAGCTGTGAAACACTCTTGAAAACCATTTGGAAAAAAAGTTTGGGCAAAATTTTCCTTTTTGGTGGAAGATTATATTTTGAGAGGAACATTTTTTTTAACATAGGAAGAATTTTTTTTACGATTTTTTTTTCTGAAGGAAGAATTTTTTTGAGGTGACTGTTGTGGTGAACTTTTTTTTTTTTCAATGGCATATGAAAACTGCTACCGAAATGTTCTTCTTATTGCAATGTTTGGCATCCTGAGTTCAGCTTGGCAAGCTGTGAAACACTCTTGAAAACCATTTGGAAAAAAAGTTTGGGCAAAATTTTCCTTTTTGGTGGAAGATTACATTTTGAGAGGAAGATTTTTTTTAACATAGGAAGATTTTTTTACGATTTTTTTTTTCTGAAGGAAGAATTTTTTTGAAGTGACTGTTGTGGGGAACTTTTTTTTTTCAATGGCATATTTGTTCTTAATATTTCAATACAAACACTATGTACAACTTGTTTGGCATCCAGAGTTCAGCTTGGCAAGCTGTGAAATATTCTTGAAAACCATTTGGAAAAAAAGTTAGAGGAAATTTTTCTTTTTGGTGGAATACTATATTTTGAGAGGAAGATTTTTTTTAACATAGGAAGAATTTTTTTACGAATTTTTTTTTTCTGAAGGAAGAATTTTTTTGAGATGAATGTTGTGGGGAACTTTTTTTTTTCAAAGGCAAATGAAAAATGCTTCCAAAAAGTTCTTAATATTTCAATACAAACACTATGTACAACTTGTTTGGCATCCTGAGTTCAGCTTGGAAAGCTGTGAAAGACTCTTGAAAACCATTTGGAAAAAAAGTTTGAGCAAAATTTTTCTTTTTGGTGGAAGATTATATTTTGAGAGGAAGATTTTTTTTAACAAAGGAAGAATTTTTTTTACGAATTTTTTTTTTTCTCAAGGATGAATTTCTTTGAGGTGACTTTTGTGGGGAACTTTTTTCTTTTCAATGGCATATGTGTTCTTAATATTTCAATACAAACACTATGTACAACTTGTTTGGCATCCTGAGTTCAGCTTGGCAATCTGTGAAAGACTCTTGAAAACCATTTGGAAAAAAAGTTTGGGCAAAATTTTTCTTTTTGGTGGAAGATTACATTTTGAGAGGAAGATTTTTTTTAACATAGGAAGAATTTTTTTACGAATTTTTTTTTTCTGAAGGAAGAATTTTTTTGAGATGAATGTTGTGGGGAACTTTTTTTTTTCAAAGGCAAATGAAAAATGCTTCCAAAAAGTTCTTAATATTTCAATACAAACACTATGTACAAGTGTACAAGTGTTTCAATTTCACTGAAAGCTGATGATAAAATTGACTTAAGATTTCAATGCAAATACTATATATAACTAGTTTAGCATGCTGAGTTCTGCTTGGCAAGCCATGAAAGACTCTTGAAAACCATTTGGAACAAAAGTTACAGCACATTTGAACAAAGTTGAAAATTAGCCTTATTTCAGTGAGAGCTGCAGAAAGAAGCAATAAAATTTCACTGAAAGCTGATGATAAAATTGACTTAAGATTTCAATGCAAATACTATATATAACTAGTTTAGCATGCTGAGTTCTGCTTGGCAAGCCATGAAAGACTCTTGAAAACCATTTGGAACAAAAGTTACAGCACATTTGAACAAAGTTGAAAATTAGCCTTATTTCAGTGAGAGCTGCAGAAAGAAGCAATAAAATTTCACTGAAAGCTGATGATAAAATTGACTTAAGATTTCAATGCAAATACTATATATAACTAGTTTAGCATGCTGAGTTCTGCTTGGCAAGCCATGAAAGACTCTTGAAAACCATTTGGAACAAAAGTTACAGCACATTTGAACAAAGTTGAAAATTAGCCTTATTTCAGTGAGAGCTGCAGAAAGAAGCAATAAAATTTCACTGAAAGCTGATGATAAAATTGACTTAAGATTTCAATGCAAATACTATATATAACTAGTTTAGCATGCTGAGTTCTGCTTGGCAAGCCATGAAAGACTCTTGAAAACCATTTGGAACAAAAGTTACAGCACATTTGAACAAAGTTGAAAATTAGCCTTATTTCAGTGAGAGCTGCAGAAAGAAGCAATAAAATTTCACTGAAAGCTGAAAAAAAGTTTGAGCAAAATTTTTCTTTTTGGTGGAAGATTATATTTTGAGAGGAAGATTTCTTTTATCACAGGAAGATTTTTTTTATCGACATTGGTTTTTTTTGGAGGAAGAATTTTTTTTCGGTTGACAGTGGGAATTCTTTTTTTGAAGGCAAATGAAAACTGCTTCTGAAATCTGCTTTATATTTCAATGCAAATAATTGAAAGTACAACTTGTTTGGAATCCTGAGTTCAGCTTGGCAAGCTGTGAAATACTCTTGAAAACCATTTGGAAAAAAAGTTTGAGCAAAATTTTTCTTTTTGGTGGAAGACTATATTTTGAGACGAAGATTTTTTTCAACATAGGAAGAATTTTTTTTACGAATTTTTTTTTTTCTGAAGGAAGAATTTTTTTGAGGTGACTGTTGTGGGGAACTTTTTTTTTTCAATGGCATATGAAAACTGCTATCGAAACGTTCTTCTTATTGCAATGTTTGGCATCCTGAGTTCAGCTTGGCAAGCTGTGAAACACTCTTGAAAACCATTTGGAAAAAAAGTTTGGGCAAAATTTTCCTTTTTGGTGGAAGATTATATTTTGAGAGGAACATTTTTTTTAACATAGGAAGAATTTTTTTTACGATTTTTTTTTCTGAAGGAAGAATTTTTTTGAGGTGACTGTTGTGGTGAACTTTTTTTTTTTTCAATGGCATATGAAAACTGCTACCGAAATGTTCTTCTTATTGCAATGTTTGGCATCCTGAGTTCAGCTTGGCAAGCTGTGAAACACTCTTGAAAACCATTTGGAAAAAAAGTTTGGGCAAAATTTTCCTTTTTGGTGGAAGATTACATTTTGAGAGGAAGATTTTTTTTAACATAGGAAGATTTTTTTACGATTTTTTTTTTCTGAAGGAAGAATTTTTTTGAAGTGACTGTTGTGGGGAACTTTTTTTTTTCAATGGCATATTTGTTCTTAATATTTCAATACAAACACTATGTACAACTTGTTTGGCATCCAGAGTTCAGCTTGGCAAGCTGTGAAATATTCTTGAAAACCATTTGGAAAAAAAGTTAGAGGAAATTTTTCTTTTTGGTGGAATACTATATTTTGAGAGGAAGATTTTTTTTAACATAGGAAGAATTTTTTTACGAATTTTTTTTTTCTGAAGGAAGAATTTTTTTGAGATGAATGTTGTGGGGAACTTTTTTTTTTCAAAGGCAAATGAAAAATGCTTCCAAAAAGTTCTTAATATTTCAATACAAACACTATGTACAACTTGTTTGGCATCCTGAGTTCAGCTTGGAAAGCTGTGAAAGACTCTTGAAAACCATTTGGAAAAAAAGTTTGAGCAAAATTTTTCTTTTTGGTGGAAGATTATATTTTGAGAGGAAGATTTTTTTTAACAAAGGAAGAATTTTTTTTACGAATTTTTTTTTTTCTCAAGGATGAATTTTTTTGAGGTGACTTTTGTGGGGAACTTTTTTCTTTTCAATGGCATATGTGTTCTTAATATTTCAATACAAACACTATGTACAACTTGTTTGGCATCCTGAGTTCAGCTTGGCAATCTGTGAAAGACTCTTGAAAACCATTTGGAAAAAAAGTTTGGGCAAAATTTTTCTTTTTGGTGGAAGATTACATTTTGAGAGGAAGATTTTTTTTAACATAGGAAGAATTTTTTTACGAATTTTTTTTTTCTGAAGGAAGAATTTTTTTGAGATGAATGTTGTGGGGAACTTTTTTTTTTCAAAGGCAAATGAAAAATGCTTCCAAAAAGTTCTTAATATTTCAATACAAACACTATGTACAAGTGTACAAGTGTTTCAATTTCACTGAAAGCTGATGATAAAATTGACTTAAGATTTCAATGCAAATACTATATATAACTAGTTTAGCATGCTGAGTTCTGCTTGGCAAGCCATGAAAGACTCTTGAAAACCATTTGGAACAAAAGTTACAGCACATTTGAACAAAGTTGAAAATTAGCCTTATTTCAGTGAGAGCTGCAGAAAGAAGCAATAAAATTTCACTGAAAGCTGATGATAAAATTGACTTAAGATTTCAATGCAAATACTATATATAACTAGTTTAGCATGCTGAGTTCTGCTTGGCAAGCCATGAAAGACTCTTGAAAACCATTTGGAACAAAAGTTACAGCACATTTGAACAAAGTTGAAAATTAGCCTTATTTCAGTGAGAGCTGCAGAAAGAAGCAATAAAATTTCACTGAAAGCTGATGATAAAATTGACTTAAGATTTCAATGCAAATACTATATATAACTAGTTTAGCATGCTGAGTTCTGCTTGGCAAGCCATGAAAGACTCTTGAAAACCATTTGGAACAAAAGTTACAGCACATTTGAACAAAGTTGAAAATTAGCCTTATTTCAGTGAGAGCTGCAGAAAGAAGCAATAAAATTTCACTGAAAGCTGATGATAAAATTGACTTAAGATTTCAATGCAAATACTGTATATAACTAGTTTAGCATGCTGAGTTCTGCTTGGCAAGCCATGAAAGACTCTTGAAAACCATTTGGAACAAAAGTTACAGCACATTTGAACAAAGTTGAAAATTAGCCTTATTTCAGTGAGAGCTGCAGAAAGAAGCAATAAAATTTCACTGAAAGCTGATGATAAAATTGACTTAATATTCCAATGCAAATACTATATATAACTAGTTTAGCATGCTGAGTTCTGCTTGGCAAGCCATGAAAGACTCTTGAAAACCATTTGGAACAAAAGTTACAGCACATTTGAACAAAGTTGAAAATTAGCCTTATTTCAGTGAGAGCTGCAGAAAGAAGCAATAAAATTTCACTGAAAGCTGAAAAAAAGTTTGAGCAAAATTTTTCTTTTTGGTGGAAGATTATATTTTGAGAGGAAGATTTCTTTTATCACAGGAAGATTTTTTTTATCGACATTGGTTTTTTTTGGAGGAAGAATTTTTTTTCGGTTGACAGTGGGAATTCTTTTTTTGAAGGCAAATGAAAACTGCTTCTGAAATCTGCTTTATATTTCAATGCAAATAATAGAAAGTACAACTTGTTTGGAATCCTGAGTTCAGCTTGGCAAGCTGTGAAATACTCTTGAAAACCATTTGGAAAAAAAGTTTGAGCAAAATTTTTCTTTTTGGTGGAAGAGTATATTTTGAGACGAAGATTTTTTTTAACATAGGAAGAATTTTTTTTACGAATTTTTTTTTTCTGAAGGAAGAATTTTTTTGAGGTGACTGTTGTGGGGAACTTTTTTTTTTCAATGGCATATGAAAACTGCTATCGAAACGTTCTTCTTATTGCAATGTTTGGCATCCTGAGTTCAGCTTGGCAAGCTGTGAAACACTCTTGAAAACCATTTGGAAAAAAAGTTTGGGCAAAATTTTCCTTTTTGGTGGAAGATTATATTTTGAGAGGAACATTTTTTTTAACATAGGAAGAATTTTTTTACTAATTTTTTTTTCTGAAGGAAGAATTTTTTTGAGGTGACTGTTGTGAACTTTTTTTTTTTTCAATGGCATATGAAAACTGCTACCGAAATGTTCTTCTTATTGCAATGTTTGGCATCCTGAGTTCAGCTTGGCAAGCTGTGAAACACTCTTGAAAGCCATTTGGAAAAAAAGTTTGGGCAAAATTTTCCTTTTTGGTGGAAGATTATATTTTGAGAGGAAGATTTTTTTTAACATAGGAAGAATTTTTTTACGAATTTTTTTTTTCTGAAAGAAGAATTTTTTTGAGGTGACTGTTGTGGGGAACTTTTTTTTTTCAATGGCATATGAAAACTGCTATCGAAACGTTCTTCTTATTGCAATGTTTGGCATCCTGAGTTCAGCTTGGCAAGCTGTGAAACACTCTTGAAAACCATTTGGAAAAAAAGTTTGGGCAAAATTTTCCTTTTTGGTGGAAGATTATATTTTGAGAGGAACATTTTTTTTAACATAGGAAGAATTTTTTTTACGATTTTTTTTTCTGAAGGAAGAATTTTTTTGAGGTGACTGTTGTGGTGAACTTTTTTTTTTTTCAATGGCATATGAAAACTGCTACCGAAATGTTCTTCTTATTGCAATGTTTGGCATCCTGAGTTCAGCTTGGCAAGCTGTGAAACACTCTTGAAAACCATTTGGAAAAAAAGTTTGGGCAAAATTTTCCTTTTTGGTGGAAGATTACATTTTGAGAGGAAGATTTTTTTTAACATAGGAAGAATTTTTTTACGATTTTTTTTTTCTGAAGGAAGAATTTTTTTGAAGTGACTGTTGTGGGGAACTTTTTTTTTTCAATGGCATATTTGTTCTTAATATTTCAATACAAACACTATGTACAACTTGTTTGGCATCCAGAGTTCAGCTTGGCAAGCTGTGAAAGACTCTTGAAAACCATTTGGAAAAAAAGTTAGAGGAAATTTTTCTTTTTGGTGGAATACTATATTTTGAGAGGAACATTTTTTTAACATAGGAAGAATTTTTTTACGATTTTTTTTTTCTGAAGGAAGAATTTTTTTGATGTGACTGTTGTAGGGAACTTTTTTTTTTTTCAAAGGCAAATGAAAACTGCTATCGAAACGTTCTTCTTATTGCAATGTTTGGCATCCTGAGTTCAGCTTGGCAAGCTGTGAAACACTCTTGAAAACCATTTGGAAAAAAAGTTTGGGCAAAATTTTCCTTTTTGGTGGAAGATTATATTTTGAGAGGAACATTTTTTTTAACATAGGAAGAATTTTTTTACTAATTTTTTTTTCTGAAGGAAGAATTTTTTTGAGGTGACTGTTGTGAACTTTTTTTTTTTTCAATGGCATATGAAAACTGCTACCGAAATGTTCTTCTTATTGCAATGTTTGGCATCCTGAGTTCAGCTTGGCAAGCTGTGAAACACTCTTGAAAGCCATTTGGAAAAAAAGTTTGGGCAAAATTTTCCTTTTTGGTGGAAGATTATATTTTGAGAGGAAGATTTTTTTTAACATAGGAAGAATTTTTTTACGAATTTTTTTTTTCTGAAAGAAGAATTTTTTTGAGGTGACTGTTGTGGGGAACTTTTTTTTTTCAATGGCATATGAAAACTGCTATCGAAACGTTCTTCTTATTGCAATGTTTGGCATCCTGAGTTCAGCTTGGCAAGCTGTGAAACACTCTTGAAAACCATTTGGAAAAAAAGTTTGGGCAAAATTTTCCTTTTTGGTGGAAGATTATATTTTGAGAGGAAGATTTTTTTTAACACAGGAAGAATTTTTTTACGAATTTTTTTTTTCTGAAAGAAGAATTTTTTTGAGGTGACTGTTGTGGGGAACTTTTTTTTTCAATGGCATATGAAAACTGCTACCGAAATGTTCTTCTTATTGCAATGTTTGGAATCCTGAGTTCAGCTTGGCAAGCTGTGAAATACTCTTGAAAACCATTTGGAAAAAAAGTTTGAGCAAAATTTTTCTTTTTGGTGGAAGACTATATTTTGAGACGAAGATTTTTTTTAACATAGGAAGAATTTTTTTTACGAATTTTTTTTTTTCTGAAGGAAGAATTTTTTTGAGGTGACTGTTGTGGGGAACTTTTTTTTTTCAATGGCATATGAAAACTGCTATCGAAACGTTCTTCTTATTGCAATGTTTGGCATCCTGAGTTCAGCTTGGCAAGCTGTGAAACACTCTTGAAAACCATTTGGAAAAAAAGTTTGGGCAAAATTTTCCTTTTTGGTGGAAGATTATATTTTGAGAGGAACATTTTTTTTAACATAGGAAGAATTTTTTTTACGATTTTTTTTTCTGAAGGAAGAATTTTTTTGAGGTGACTGTTGTGGTGAACTTTTTTTTTTTTCAATGGCATATGAAAACTGCTACCGAAATGTTCTTCTTATTGCAATGTTTGGCATCCTGAGTTCAGCTTGGCAAGCTGTGAAACACTCTTGAAAACCATTTGGAAAAAAAGTTTGGGCAAAATTTTCCTTTTTGGTGGAAGATTACATTTTGAGAGGAAGATTTTTTTTAACATAGGAAGATTTTTTTACGATTTTTTTTTTCTGAAGGAAGAATTTTTTTGAAGTGACTGTTGTGGGGAACTTTTTTTTTTCAATGGCATATTTGTTCTTAATATTTCAATACAAACACTATGTACAACTTGTTTGGCATCCAGAGTTCAGCTTGGCAAGCTGTGAAATACTCTTGAAAACCATTTGGAAAAAAAGTTAGAGGAAATTTTTCTTTTTGGTGGAATACTATATTTTGAGAGGAACATTTTTTTAACATAGGAAGAATTTTTTTACGATTTTTTTTTTCTGAAGGAAGAATTTTTTTGAGGTGACTTTTGTGGGGAACTTTTTTCTTTTCAATGGCATATGTGTTCTTAATATTTCAATACAAACACTATGTACAACTTGTTTGGCATCCTGAGTTCAGCTTGGCAATCTGTGAAAGACTCTTGAAAACCATTTGGAAAAAAAGTTTGGGCAAAATTTTTCTTTTTGGTGGAAGATTACATTTTGAGAGGAAGATTTTTTTTAACATAGGAAGAATTTTTTTACGAATTTTTTTTTTCTGAAGGAAGAATTTTTTTGAGATGAATGTTGTGGGGAACTTTTTTTTTTCAAAGGCAAATGAAAAATGCTTCCAAAAAGTTCTTAATATTTCAATACAAACACTATGTACAAGTGTACAAGTGTTTCAATTTCACTGAAAGCTGATGATAAAATTGACTTAAGATTTCAATGCAAATACTATATATAACTAGTTTAGCATGCTGAGTTCTGCTTGGCAAGCCATGAAAGACTCTTGAAAACCATTTGGAACAAAAGTTACAGCACATTTGAACAAAGTTGAAAATTAGCCTTATTTCAGTGAGAGCTGCAGAAAGAAGCAATAAAATTTCACTGAAAGCTGATGATAAAATTGACTTAAGATTTCAATGCAAATACTATATATAACTAGTTTAGCATGCTGAGTTCTGCTTGGCAAGCCATGAAAGACTCTTGAAAACCATTTGGAACAAAAGTTACAGCACATTTGAACAAAGTTGAAAATTAGCCTTATTTCAGTGAGAGCTGCAGAAAGAAGCAATAAAATTTCACTGAAAGCTGATGATAAAATTGACTTAAGATTTCAATGCAAATACTATATATAACTAGTTTAGCATGCTGAGTTCTGCTTGGCAAGCCATGAAAGACTCTTGAAAACCATTTGGAACAAAAGTTACAGCACATTTGAACAAAGTTGAAAATTAGCCTTATTTCAGTGAGAGCTGCAGAAAGAAGCAATAAAATTTCACTGAAAGCTGATGATAAAATTGACTTAAGATTTCAATGCAAATACTATATATAACTAGTTTAGCATGCTGAGTTCTGCTTGGCAAGCCATGAAAGACTCTTGAAAACCATTTGGAACAAAAGTTACAGCACATTTGAACAAAGTTGAAAATTAGCCTTATTTCAGTGAGAGCTGCAGAAAGAAGCAATAAAATTTCACTGAAAGCTGATGATAAAATTGACTTAAGATTTCAATGCAAATACTATATATAACTAGTTTAGCATGCTGAGTTCTGCTTGGCAAGCCATGAAAGACTCTTGAAAACCATTTGGAACAAAAGTTACAGCACATTTGAACAAAGTTGAAAATTAGCCTTATTTCAGTGAGAGCTGCAGAAAGAAGCAATAAAATTTCACTGAAAGCTGATGATAAAATTGACTTAAGATTTCAATGCAAATACTATATATAACTAGTTTAGCATGCTGAGTTCTGCTTGGCAAGCCATGAAAGACTCTTGAAAACCATTTGGAACAAAAGTTACAGCACATTTGAACAAAGTTGAAAATTAGCCTTATTTCAGTGAGAGCTGCAGAAAGAAGCAATAAAATTTCACTGAAAGCTGATGATAAAATTGACTTCAGATTTCAATGCAAATACTATATATAACTAGTTTAGCATGCTGAGTTCTGCTTGGCAAGCCATGAAAGACTCTTGAAAACCATTTGGAACAAAAGTTACAGCACATTTGAACAAAGTTGAAAATTAGCCTTATTTCAGAGAGCTGCAGAAAGAAGCAATAAAATTTCACTGAAAGCTGAAAAAAAGTTTGAGCAAAATTTTTCTTTTTGGTGGAAGATTATATTTTGAGAGGAAGATTTCTTTTATCACAGGAAGATTTTTTTTATCGACATCGGTTTTTTTTGGAGGAAGATTTTTTTTTCGGTTGACAGTGGGAATTCTTTTTTTGAAGGCAAATGAAAACTGCTTCTGAAATCTGCTTTATATTTCAATGCAAATAATTGAAAGTACAACTTGTTTGGAATCCTGAGTTCAGCTTGGCAAGCTGTGAAATACTCTTGAAAACCATTTGGAAAAAAAGTTTGAGCAAAATTTTTCTTTTTGGTGGAAGAGTATATTTTGAGACGAAGATTTTTTTTAACATAGGAAGAATTTTTTTTACGAATTTTTTTTTTCTGAAGGAAGAATTTTTTTGAGGTGACTGTTGTGGGGAACTTTTTTTTTTCAATGGCATATGAAAACTGCTATCGAAACGTTCTTCTTATTGCAATGTTTGGCATCCTGAGTTCAGCTTGGCAAGCTGTGAAACACTCTTGAAAACCATTTGGAAAAAAAGTTTGGGCAAAATTTTCCTTTTTGGTGGAAGATTATATTTTGAGAGGAACATTTTTTTTAACATAGGAAGAATTTTTTTACTAATTTTTTTTTCTGAAGGAAGAATTTTTTTGAGGTGACTGTTGTGAACTTTTTTTTTTTTCAATGGCATATGAAAACTGCTACCGAAATGTTCTTCTTATTGCAATGTTTGGCATCCTGAGTTCAGCTTGGCAAGCTGTGAAACACTCTTGAAAGCCATTTGGAAAAAAAGTTTGGGCAAAATTTTCCTTTTTGGTGGAAGATTATATTTTGAGAGGAAGATTTTTTTTAACATAGGAAGAATTTTTTTACGAATTTTTTTTTTCTGAAAGAAGAATTTTTTTGAGGTGACTGTTGTGGGGAACTTTTTTTTTTCAATGGCATATGAAAACTGCTATCGAAACGTTCTTCTTATTGCAATGTTTGGCATCCTGAGTTCAGCTTGGCAAGCTGTGAAACACTCTTGAAAACCATTTGGAAAAAAAGTTTGGGCAAAATTTTCCTTTTTGGTGGAAGATTATATTTTGAGAGGAACATTTTTTTTAACATAGGAAGAATTTTTTTTACGATTTTTTTTTCTGAAGGAAGAATTTTTTTGAGGTGACTGTTGTGGTGAACTTTTTTTTTTTTCAATGGCATATGAAAACTGCTACCGAAATGTTCTTCTTATTGCAATGTTTGGCATCCTGAGTTCAGCTTGGCAAGCTGTGAAACACTCTTGAAAACCATTTGGAAAAAAAGTTTGGGCAAAATTTTCCTTTTTGGTGGAAGATTACATTTTGAGAGGAAGATTTTTTTTAACATAGGAAGAATTTTTTTACGATTTTTTTTTTCTGAAGGAAGAATTTTTTTGAGGTGACTGTTGTGAACTTTTTTTTTTTTCAATGGCATATGAAAACTGCTACCGAAATGTTCTTCTTATTGCAATGTTTGGCATCCTGAGTTCAGCTTGGCAAGCTGTGAAACACTCTTGAAAGCCATTTGGAAAAAAAGTTTGGGCAAAATTTTCCTTTTTGGTGGAAGATTATATTTTGAGAGGAAGATTTTTTTTAACATAGGAAGAATTTTTTTACGAATTTTTTTTTTCTGAAAGAAGAATTTTTTTGAGGTGACTGTTGTGGGGAACTTTTTTTTTTCAATGGCATATGAAAACTGCTATCGAAACGTTCTTCTTATTGCAATGTTTGGCATCCTGAGTTCAGCTTGGCAAGCTGTGAAACACTCTTGAAAACCATTTGGAAAAAAAGTTTGGGCAAAATTTTCCTTTTTGGTGGAAGATTATATTTTGAGAGGAAGATTTTTTTTAACACAGGAAGAATTTTTTTACGAATTTTTTTTTTCTGAAAGAAGAATTTTTTTGAGGTGACTGTTGTGGGGAACTTTTTTTTTCAATGGCATATGAAAACTGCTACCGAAATGTTCTTCTTATTGCAATGTTTGGAATCCTGAGTTCAGCTTGGCAAGCTGTGAAATACTCTTGAAAACCATTTGGAAAAAAAGTTTGAGCAAAATTTTTCTTTTTGGTGGAAGACTATATTTTGAGACGAAGATTTTTTTTAACATAGGAAGAATTTTTTTTACGAATTTTTTTTTTTCTGAAGGAAGAATTTTTTTGAGGTGACTGTTGTGGGGAACTTTTTTTTTTCAATGGCATATGAAAACTGCTATCGAAACGTTCTTCTTATTGCAATGTTTGGCATCCTGAGTTCAGCTTGGCAAGCTGTGAAACACTCTTGAAAACCATTTGGAAAAAAAGTTTGGGCAAAATTTTCCTTTTTGGTGGAAGATTATATTTTGAGAGGAACATTTTTTTTAACATAGGAAGAATTTTTTTTACGATTTTTTTTTCTGAAGGAAGAATTTTTTTGAGGTGACTGTTGTGGTGAACTTTTTTTTTTTTCAATGGCATATGAAAACTGCTACCGAAATGTTCTTCTTATTGCAATGTTTGGCATCCTGAGTTCAGCTTGGCAAGCTGTGAAACACTCTTGAAAACCATTTGGAAAAAAAGTTTGGGCAAAATTTTCCTTTTTGGTGGAAGATTACATTTTGAGAGGAAGATTTTTTTTAACATAGGAAGATTTTTTTACGATTTTTTTTTTCTGAAGGAAGAATTTTTTTGAAGTGACTGTTGTGGGGAACTTTTTTTTTTCAATGGCATATTTGTTCTTAATATTTCAATACAAACACTATGTACAACTTGTTTGGCATCCAGAGTTCAGCTTGGCAAGCTGTGAAATACTCTTGAAAACCATTTGGAAAAAAAGTTAGAGGAAATTTTTCTTTTTGGTGGAATACTATATTTTGAGAGGAACATTTTTTTAACATAGGAAGAATTTTTTTACGATTTTTTTTTTCTGAAGGAAGAATTTTTTTGAGGTGACTTTTGTGGGGAACTTTTTTCTTTTCAATGGCATATGTGTTCTTAATATTTCAATACAAACACTATGTACAACTTGTTTGGCATCCTGAGTTCAGCTTGGCAATCTGTGAAAGACTCTTGAAAACCATTTGGAAAAAAAGTTTGGGCAAAATTTTTCTTTTTGGTGGAAGATTACATTTTGAGAGGAAGATTTTTTTTAACATAGGAAGAATTTTTTTACGAATTTTTTTTTTCTGAAGGAAGAATTTTTTTGAGATGAATGTTGTGGGGAACTTTTTTTTTTCAAAGGCAAATGAAAAATGCTTCCAAAAAGTTCTTAATATTTCAATACAAACACTATGTACAAGTGTACAAGTGTTTCAATTTCACTGAAAGCTGATGATAAAATTGACTTAAGATTTCAATGCAAATACTATATATAACTAGTTTAGCATGCTGAGTTCTGCTTGGCAAGCCATGAAAGACTCTTGAAAACCATTTGGAACAAAAGTTACAGCACATTTGAACAAAGTTGAAAATTAGCCTTATTTCAGTGAGAGCTGCAGAAAGAAGCAATAAAATTTCACTGAAAGCTGATGATAAAATTGACTTAAGATTTCAATGCAAATACTATATATAACTAGTTTAGCATGCTGAGTTCTGCTTGGCAAGCCATGAAAGACTCTTGAAAACCATTTGGAACAAAAGTTACAGCACATTTGAACAAAGTTGAAAATTAGCCTTATTTCAGTGAGAGCTGCAGAAAGAAGCAATAAAATTTCACTGAAAGCTGATGATAAAATTGACTTAAGATTTCAATGCAAATACTATATATAACTAGTTTAGCATGCTGAGTTCTGCTTGGCAAGCCATGAAAGACTCTTGAAAACCATTTGGAACAAAAGTTACAGCACATTTGAACAAAGTTGAAAATTAGCCTTATTTCAGTGAGAGCTGCAGAAAGAAGCAATAAAATTTCACTGAAAGCTGATGATAAAATTGACTTAAGATTTCAATGCAAATACTATATATAACTAGTTTAGCATGCTGAGTTCTGCTTGGCAAGCCATGAAAGACTCTTGAAAACCATTTGGAACAAAAGTTACAGCACATTTGAACAAAGTTGAAAATTAGCCTTATTTCAGTGAGAGCTGCAGAAAGAAGCAATAAAATTTCACTGAAAGCTGATGATAAAATTGACTTAAGATTTCAATGCAAATACTATATATAACTAGTTTAGCATGCTGAGTTCTGCTTGGCAAGCCATGAAAGACTCTTGAAAACCATTTGGAACAAAAGTTACAGCACATTTGAACAAAGTTGAAAATTAGCCTTATTTCAGTGAGAGCTGCAGAAAGAAGCAATAAAATTTCACTGAAAGCTGATGATAAAATTGACTTAAGATTTCAATGCAAATACTATATATAACTAGTTTAGCATGCTGAGTTCTGCTTGGCAAGCCATGAAAGACTCTTGAAAACCATTTGGAACAAAAGTTACAGCACATTTGAACAAAGTTGAAAATTAGCCTTATTTCAGTGAGAGCTGCAGAAAGAAGCAATAAAATTTCACTGAAAGCTGATGATAAAATTGACTTCAGATTTCAATGCAAATACTATATATAACTAGTTTAGCATGCTGAGTTCTGCTTGGCAAGCCATGAAAGACTCTTGAAAACCATTTGGAACAAAAGTTACAGCACATTTGAACAAAGTTGAAAATTAGCCTTATTTCAGAGAGCTGCAGAAAGAAGCAATAAAATTTCACTGAAAGCTGAAAAAAAGTTTGAGCAAAATTTTTCTTTTTGGTGGAAGATTATATTTTGAGAGGAAGATTTCTTTTATCACAGGAAGATTTTTTTTATCGACATCGGTTTTTTTTGGAGGAAGATTTTTTTTTCGGTTGACAGTGGGAATTCTTTTTTTGAAGGCAAATGAAAACTGCTTCTGAAATCTGCTTTATATTTCAATGCAAATAATTGAAAGTACAACTTGTTTGGAATCCTGAGTTCAGCTTGGCAAGCTGTGAAATACTCTTGAAAACCATTTGGAAAAAAAGTTTGAGCAAAATTTTTCTTTTTGGTGGAAGACTATATTTTGAGACGAAGATTTTTTTTAACATAGGAAGAATTTTTTTTACGAATTTTTTTTTTCTGAAGGAAGAATTTTTTTGAGGTGACTGTTGTGGGGAACTTTTTTTTTTCAATGGCATATGAAAACTGCTATCGAAACGTTCTTCTTATTGCAATGTTTGGCATCCTGAGTTCAGCTTGGCAAGCTGTGAAACACTCTTGAAAACCATTTGGAAAAAAAGTTTGGGCAAAATTTTCCTTTTTGGTGGAAGATTATATTTTGAGAGGAACATTTTTTTTAACATAGGAAGAATTTTTTTACTAATTTTTTTTTCTGAAGGAAGAATTTTTTTGAGGTGACTGTTGTGAACTTTTTTTTTTTCAATGGCATATGAAAACTGCTACCGAAATGTTCTTCTTATTGCAATGTTTGGCATCCTGAGTTCAGCTTGGCAAGCTGTGAAACACTCTTGAAAACCATTTGGAAAAAAAGTTTGGGCAAAATTTTCCTTTTTGGTGGAAGATTATATTTTGAGAGGAACATTTTTTTTAACATAGGAAGAATTTTTTTACGAATTTTTTTTTTCTGAAAGAAGAATTTTTTTGAGGTGACTGTTGTGGGGAACTTTTTTTTTTCAATGGCATATGAAAACTGCTACCGAAATGTTCTTCTTATTGCAATGTTTGGAATCCTGAGTTCAGCTTGGCAAGCTGTGAAATACTCTTGAAAACCATTTGGAAAAAAAGTTTGAGCTAAATTTTTCTTTTTGGTGGAAGACTATATTTTGAGACGAAGATTTTTTTTAACATAGGAAGAATTTTTTTTACGAATTTTTTTTTTTCTGAAGGAAGAATTTTTTTGAGGTGACTGTTGTGGGGAACTTTTTTTTTTTTCAATGGCATATGAAAACTGCTACCGAAATGTTCTTCTTATTGCAATGTTTGGCATCCTGAGTTCAGCTTGGCAAGCTGTGAAACACTCTTGAAAACCATTTGGAAAAAAAGTTTGGGCAAAATTTTCCTTTTTGGTGGAAGATTATATTTTGAGACGAAGATTTTTTTTAACATAGGAAGAATTTTTTTACGATTTTTTTTTTCTGAAGGAAGAATTTTTTTGAGGTGACTGTTGTGGTGAACTTTTTTTTTTTTTCAATGGCATATGAAAACTGCTACCGAAATGTTCTTCTTTTTTTGCAATGTTTGGCATCCTGAGTTCAGCTTGGCAAGCTGTGAAAGACTCTACAAAACCATTTGGAAAAAAAATTTGAGCAAAATTTTTCTTTTTGGTGGAAGATTATATTTTGAGATGAAGATTTTTTTTAACATAGGAAGAATTTTTTTACGAATTTTTTTTTTTCTGAAGGAAGAATTTTTTTGAGGTGACTGTTGTGGGGAACTTTTTTCTTTTCAATGGCATATGTTTTCTTAATATTTCAACACAAACACTATGTACAACTTGTTTGGCATCCTGAGTTCAGCTTGGCAATCTGTGAAAGACTTGAAAACCATTTGGAAAAAAAGTTTGGGCAAAATTTTTCTTTTTGGTGGAAGATTACATTTTGAGAGGAAGATTTTTTTTAACATAGGAAGAATTTTTTTACGATTTTTTTTTTCTGAAGGAAGAATTTTTTTGAAGTGACTGTTGTGGGGAACTTTTTTTTTTCAATGGCATATTTGTTCTTAATATTTCAATACAAACACTATGTACAACTTGTTTGGCATCCAGAGTTCAGCTTGGCAAGCTGTGAAAGACTCTTGAAAACCATTTGGGTAAAAAGTTAGAGGAAATTTTTCTTTTTGGTGGAATACTATATTTTGAGAGGAACATTTTTTTAACATAGGAAGAATTTTTTTACGATTTTTTTTTTCTGAAGGAAGAATTTTTTTGATGTGACTGTTGTAGGGAACTTTTTTTTTTTTCAAAGGCAAATGAAAACTGCTTCCAAAATGTTCTTAATATTTCAATACAAACACTATGTACAACTTGTTTGGCATCCTGAGTTCAGCTTGGCAATCTGTGAAAGACTCTTGAAAACCATTTGGAAAAAAAGTTTGGGCAAAATTTTTCTTTTTGGTGGAAGATAACATTTTGAGAGGAAGATTTTTTTTAACATAGGAAGAATTTTTTTACGAATTTTTTTTTTCTGAAGGAAGAATTTTTTTGAGATGAATGTTGTGGGGAACTTTTTTTTTTCAAAGGCAAATGAAAAATGCTTCCAAAAAGTTCTTAATATTTCAATACAAACACTATGTACAAGTGTACAAGTGTTTCAATTTCACTGAAAGCTGATGATAAAATTGACTTAAGATTTCAATGCAAATACTATATATAACTAGTTTAGCATGCTGAGTTCTGCTTGGCAAGCCATGAAATACTCTTGAAAACCATTTGGAACAAAAGTTACAGCACATTTGAACAAAGTTGAAAATTAGCCTTATTTCAGTGAGAGCTGCAGAAAGAAGCAATAAAATTTCACTGAAAGCTGATGATAAAATTGACTTAAGATTTCAATGCAAATACTATATATAACTAGTTTAGCATGCTGAGTTCTGCTTGGCAAGCCATGAAAGACTCTTGAAAACCATTTGGAACAAAAGTTACAGCACATTTGAACAAAGTTGAAAATTAGCCTTATTTCAGTGAGAGCTGCAGAAAGAAGCAATAAAATTTCACTGAAAGCTGATGATAAAATTGACTTAAGATTTCAATGCAAATACTATATATAACTAGTTTAGCATGCTGAGTTCTGCTTGGCAAGCCATGAAAGACTCTTGAAAACCATTTGGAACAAAAGTTACAGCACATTTGAACAAAGTTGAAAATTAGCCTTATTTCAGTGAGAGCTGCAGAAAGAAGCAATAAAATTTCACTGAAAGCTGAAAAAAAGTTTGAGCAAAATTTTTCTTTTTGGTGGAAGATTATATTTTGAGAGGAAGATTTCTTTTATCACAGGAAGATTTTTTTTATCGACATTGGTTTTTTTTGGAGGAAGAATTTTTTTTCGGTTGACAGTGGGAATTCTTTTTTTGAAGGCAAATGAAAACTGCTTCTGAAATCTGCTTTATATTTCAATGCAAATAATTGAAAGTACAACTTGTTTGGAATCCTGAGTTCAGCTTGGCAAGCTGTGAAATACTCTTGAAAACCATTTGGAAAAAAAGTTTGAGCAAAATTTTTCTTTTTGGTGGAAGACTATATTTTGAGACGAAGATTTTTTTTAACATAGGAAGAATTTTTTTTACGAATTTTTTTTTTCTGAAGGAAGAATTTTTTTGAGGTGACTGTTGTGGGGAACTTTTTTTTTTCAATGGCATATGAAAACTGCTATCGAAACGTTCTTCTTATTGCAATGTTTGGCATCCTGAGTTCAGCTTGGCAAGCTGTGAAACACTCTTGAAAACCATTTGGAAAAAAAGTTTGGGCAAAATTTTCCTTTTTGGTGGAAGATTATATTTTGAGAGGAACATTTTTTTTAACATAGGAAGAATTTTTTTACTAATTTTTTTTTCTGAAGGAAGAATTTTTTTGAGGTGACTGTTGTGAACTTTTTTTTTTTTCAATGGCATATGAAAACTGCTACCGAAATGTTCTTCTTATTGCAATGTTTGGAATCCTGAGTTCAGCTTGGCAAGCTGTGAAATACTCTTGAAAACCATTTGGAAAAAAAGTTTGAGCAAAATTTTTCTTTTTGGTGGAAGACTATATTTTGAGACGAAGATTTTTTTTAACATAGGAAGAATTTTTTTTACGAATTTTTTTTTTTCTGAAGGAAGAATTTTTTTGAGGTGACTGTTGTGGGGAACTTTTTTTTTTCAATGGCATATGAAAACTGCTATCGAAACGTTCTTCTTATTGCAATGTTTGGCATCCTGAGTTCAGCTTGGCAAGCTGTGAAACACTCTTGAAAACCATTTGGAAAAAAAGTTTGGGCAAAATTTTCCTTTTTGGTGGAAGATTATATTTTGAGAGGAAGATTTTTTTTAACATAGGAAGAATTTTTTTACGAATTTTTTTTTTCTGAAAGAAGAATTTTTTTGAGGTGACTGTTGTGGGGAACTTTTTTTTTTCAATGGCATATGAAAACTGCTACCGAAATGTTCTTCTTATTGCAATGTTTGGAATCCTGAGTTCAGCTTGGCAAGCTGTGAAATACTCTTGAAAACCATTTGGAAAAAAAGTTTGAGCAAAATTTTTCTTTTTGGTGGAAGACTATATTTTGAGACGAAGATTTTTTTTAACATAGGAAGAATTTTTTTTACGAATTTTTTTTTTTCTGAAGGAAGAATTTTTTTGAGGTGACTGTTGTGGGGAACTTTTTTTTTTCAATGGCATATGAAAACTGCTATCGAAACGTTCTTCTTATTGCAATGTTTGGCATCCTGAGTTCAGCTTGGCAAGCTGTGAAACACTCTTGAAAACCATTTGGAAAAAAAGTTTGGGCAAAATTTTCCTTTTTGGTGGAAGATTATATTTTGAGAGGAAGATTTTTTTTAACATAGGAAGAATTTTTTTACGAATTTTTTTTTTCTGAAAGAAGAATTTTTTTGAGGTGACTGTTGTGGGGAACTTTTTTTTTTCAATGGCATATGAAAACTGCTATCGAAACGTTCTTCTTATTGCAATGTTTGGCATCCTGAGTTCAGCTTGGCAAGCTGTGAAACACTCTTGAAAACCATTTGGAAAAAAAGTTTGGGCAAAATTTTCCTTTTTGGTGGAAGATTACATTTTGAGAGGAAGATTTTTTTTAACATAGGAAGAATTTTTTTACAATTTTTTTTTTCTGAAGAAAGAATTTTTTTGAAGTGACTGTTGTGGGGAACTTTTTTTTTTCAATGGCATATTTGTTCTTAATATTTCAATACAAACACTATGTACAACTTGTTTGGCATCCAGAGTTCAGCTTGGCAAGCTGTGAAAGACTCTTGAAAACCATTTGGAAAAAAAGTTAGAGGAAATTTTTCTTTTTGGTGGAATACTATATTTTGAGAGGAACATTTTTTTAACATAGGAAGAATTTTTTTACGATTTTTTTTTTCTGAAGGAAGAATTTTTTTGAGGTGACTGTTGTGGTGAACTTTTTTTTTTTTTCAATGGCATATGAAAACTGCTACCGAAATGTTCTTCTTTTTTTGCAATGTTTGGCATCCTGAGTTCAGCTTGGCAAGCTGTGAAAGACTCTACAAAACCATTTGGAAAAAAAATTTGAGCAAAATTTTTCTTTTTGGTGGAAGATTATATTTTGAGATGAAGATTTTTTTTAACATAGGAAGAATTTTTTTACGAATTTTTTTTTTTCTGAAGGAAGAATTTTTTTGAGGTGACTGTTGTGGGGAACTTTTTTCTTTTCAATGGCATATGTTTTCTTAATATTTCAACACAAACACTATGTACAACTTGTTTGGCATCCTGAGTTCAGCTTGGCAATCTGTGAAAGACTTGAAAACCATTTGGAAAAAAAGTTTGGGCAAAATTTTTCTTTTTGGTGGAAGATTACATTTTGAGAGGAAGATTTTTTTTAACATAGGAAGAATTTTTTTACGATTTTTTTTTTCTGAAGGAAGAATTTTTTTGAAGTGACTGTTGTGGGGAACTTTTTTTTTTCAATGGCATATTTGTTCTTAATATTTCAATACAAACACTATGTACAACTTGTTTGGCATCCAGAGTTCAGCTTGGCAAGCTGTGAAAGACTCTTGAAAACCATTTGGGTAAAAAGTTAGAGGAAATTTTTCTTTTTGGTGGAATACTATATTTTGAGAGGAACATTTTTTTAACATAGGAAGAATTTTTTTACGATTTTTTTTTTCTGAAGGAAGAATTTTTTTGATGTGACTGTTGTAGGGAACTTTTTTTTTTTTCAAAGGCAAATGAAAACTGCTTCCAAAATGTTCTTAATATTTCAATACAAACACTATGTACAACTTGTTTGGCATCCTGAGTTCAGCTTGGAAAGCTGTGAAAGACTCTTGAAAACCATTTGGAAAAAAAGTTTGAGCAAAATTTTTCTTTTTGGTGGAAGATTATATTTTGAGAGGAAGATTTTTTTTAACAAAGGAAGAATTTTTTTTACGAATTTTTTTTTTTCTCAAGGATGAATTTTTTTGAGGTGACTTTTGTGGGGAACTTTTTTCTTTTCAATGGCATATGTGTTCTTAATATTTCAATACAAACACTATGTACAACTTGTTTGGCATCCTGAGTTCAGCTTGGCAATCTGTGAAAGACTCTTGAAAACCATTTGGAAAAAAAGTTTGGGCAAAATTTTTCTTTTTGGTGGAAGATAACATTTTGAGAGGAAGATTTTTTTTAACATAGGAAGAATTTTTTTACGAATTTTTTTTTTCTGAAGGAAGAATTTTTTTGAGATGAATGTTGTGGGGAACTTTTTTTTTTCAAAGGCAAATGAAAAATGCTTCCAAAAAGTTCTTAATATTTCAATACAAACACTATGTACAAGTGTACAAGTGTTTCAATTTCACTGAAAGCTGATGATAAAATTGACTTAAGATTTCAATGCAAATACTATATATAACTAGTTTAGCATGCTGAGTTCTGCTTGGCAAGCCATGAAAGACTCTTGAAAACCATTTGGAACAAAAGTTACAGCACATTTGAACAAAGTTGAAAATTAGCCTTATTTCAGTGAGAGCTGCAGAAAGAAGCAATAAAATTTCACTGAAAGCTGATGATAAAATTGACTTAAGATTTCAATGCAAATACTATATATAACTAGTTTAGCATGCTGAGTTCTGCTTGGCAAGCCATGAAAGACTCTTGAAAACCATTTGGAACAAAAGTTACAGCACATTTGAACAAAGTTGAAAATTAGCCTTATTTCAGTGAGAGCTGCAGAAAGAAGCAATAAAATTTCACTGAAAGCTGATGATAAAATTGACTTAAGATTTCAATGCAAATACTATATATAACTAGTTTAGCATGCTGAGTTCTGCTTGGCAAGCCATGAAAGACTCTTGAAAACCATTTGGAACAAAAGTTACAGCACATTTGAACAAAGTTGAAAATTAGCCTTATTTCAGTGAGAGCTGCAGAAAGAAGCAATAAAATTTCACTGAAAGCTGAAAAAAAGTTTGAGCAAAATTTTTCTTTTTGGTGGAAGATTATATTTTGAGAGGAAGATTTCTTTTATCACAGGAAGATTTTTTTTATCGACATTGGTTTTTTTTGGAGGAAGAATTTTTTTTCGGTTGACAGTGGGAATTCTTTTTTTGAAGGCAAATGAAAACTGCTTCTGAAATCTGCTTTATATTTCAATGCAAATAATTGAAAGTACAACTTGTTTGGAATCCTGAGTTCAGCTTGGCAAGCTGTGAAATACTCTTGAAAACCATTTGGAAAAAAAGTTTGAGCAAAATTTTTCTTTTTGGTGGAAGACTATATTTTGAGACGAAGATTTTTTTTAACATAGGAAGAATTTTTTTTACGAATTTTTTTTTTCTGAAGGAAGAATTTTTTTGAGGTGACTGTTGTGGGGAACTTTTTTTTTTCAATGGCATATGAAAACTGCTATCGAAACGTTCTTCTTATTGCAATGTTTGGCATCCTGAGTTCAGCTTGGCAAGCTGTGAAACACTCTTGAAAACCATTTGGAAAAAAAGTTTGGGCAAAATTTTCCTTTTTGGTGGAAGATTATATTTTGAGAGGAACATTTTTTTTAACATAGGAAGAATTTTTTTACTAATTTTTTTTTCTGAAGGAAGAATTTTTTTGAGGTGACTGTTGTGAACTTTTTTTTTTTTCAATGGCATATGAAAACTGCTACCGAAATGTTCTTCTTATTGCAATGTTTGGAATCCTGAGTTCAGCTTGGCAAGCTGTGAAATACTCTTGAAAACCATTTGGAAAAAAAGTTTGAGCAAAATTTTTCTTTTTGGTGGAAGACTATATTTTGAGACGAAGATTTTTTTTAACATAGGAAGAATTTTTTTTACGAATTTTTTTTTTTCTGAAGGAAGAATTTTTTTGAGGTGACTGTTGTGGGGAACTTTTTTTTTTCAATGGCATATGAAAACTGCTATCGAAACGTTCTTCTTATTGCAATGTTTGGCATCCTGAGTTCAGCTTGGCAAGCTGTGAAACACTCTTGAAAACCATTTGGAAAAAAAGTTTGGGCAAAATTTTCCTTTTTGGTGGAAGATTATATTTTGAGAGGAAGATTTTTTTTAACATAGGAAGAATTTTTTTACGAATTTTTTTTTTCTGAAAGAAGAATTTTTTTGAGGTGACTGTTGTGGGGAACTTTTTTTTTTCAATGGCATATGAAAACTGCTACCGAAATGTTCTTCTTATTGCAATGTTTGGAATCCTGAGTTCAGCTTGGCAAGCTGTGAAATACTCTTGAAAACCATTTGGAAAAAAAGTTTGAGCAAAATTTTTCTTTTTGGTGGAAGACTATATTTTGAGACGAAGATTTTTTTTAACATAGGAAGAATTTTTTTTACGAATTTTTTTTTTTCTGAAGGAAGAATTTTTTTGAGGTGACTGTTGTGGGGAACTTTTTTTTTTCAATGGCATATGAAAACTGCTATCGAAACGTTCTTCTTATTGCAATGTTTGGCATCCTGAGTTCAGCTTGGCAAGCTGTGAAACACTCTTGAAAACCATTTGGAAAAAAAGTTTGGGCAAAATTTTCCTTTTTGGTGGAAGATTATATTTTGAGAGGAAGATTTTTTTTAACATAGGAAGAATTTTTTTACGAATTTTTTTTTTCTGAAAGAAGAATTTTTTTGAGGTGACTGTTGTGGGGAACTTTTTTTTTTCAATGGCATATGAAAACTGCTATCGAAACGTTCTTCTTATTGCAATGTTTGGCATCCTGAGTTCAGCTTGGCAAGCTGTGAAACACTCTTGAAAACCATTTGGAAAAAAAGTTTGGGCAAAATTTTCCTTTTTGGTGGAAGATTACATTTTGAGAGGAAGATTTTTTTTAACATAGGAAGAATTTTTTTACAATTTTTTTTTTCTGAAGAAAGAATTTTTTTGAAGTGACTGTTGTGGGGAACTTTTTTTTTTCAATGGCATATTTGTTCTTAATATTTCAATACAAACACTATGTACAACTTGTTTGGCATCCAGAGTTCAGCTTGGCAAGCTGTGAAAGACTCTTGAAAACCATTTGGAAAAAAAGTTAGAGGAAATTTTTCTTTTTGGTGGAATACTATATTTTGAGAGGAACATTTTTTTAACATAGGAAGAATTTTTTTACGATTTTTTTTTTCTGAAGGAAGAATTTTTTTGATGTGACTGTTGTAGGGAACTTTTTTTTTTTTCAAAGGCAAATGAAAACTGCTTCCAAAATGTTCTTAATATTTCAATACAAACACTATGTACAACTTGTTTGGCATCCTGAGTTCAGCTTGGAAAGCTGTGAAAGACTCTTGAAAACCATTTGGAAAAAAAGTTTGAGCAAAATTTTTCTTTTTGGTGGAAGATTATATTTTGAGAGGAAGATTTTTTTTAACAAAGGAAGAATTTTTTTTACGAATTTTTTTTTTTCTCAAGGATGAATTTTTTTGAGGTGACTTTTGTGGGGAACTTTTTTCTTTTCAATGGCATATGTGTTCTTAATATTTCAATACAAACACTATGTACAACTTGTTTGGCATCCTGAGTTCAGCTTGGCAATCTGTGAAAGACTCTTGAAAACCATTTGGAAAAAAAGTTTGGGCAAAATTTTTCTTTTTGGTGGAAGATTAAATTTTGAGAGGAAGATTTTTTTTAACACAGGAAGAATTTTTTTACGAATTTTTTTTTTCTGAAGGAAGAATTTTTTTGAGATGAGTGTTGTGGGGAACTTTTTTTTTTCAAAGGCAAATGAAAAATGCTTCCAAAAAGTTCTTAATATTTCAATACAAACACTATGTACAAGTGTACAAGTGTTTCAATTTCACTGAAAGCTGATGATAAAATTGACTTAAGATTTCAATGCAAATACTATATATAACTAGTTTAGCATGCTGAGTTCTGCTTGGCAAGCCATGAAAGACTCTTGAAAACCATTTGGAACAAAAGTTACAGCACATTTGAACAAAGTTGAAAATTAGCCTTATTTCAGTGAGAGCTGCAGAAAGAAGCAATAAAATTTCACTGAAAGCTGATGATAAAATTGACTTAAGATTTCAATGCAAATACTATATATAACTAGTTTAGCATGCTGAGTTCTGCTTGGCAAGCCATGAAAGACTCTTGAAAACCATTTGGAACAAAAGTTACAGCACATTTGAACAAAGTTGAAAATTAGCCTTATTTCAGTGAGAGCTGCAGAAAGAAGCAATAAAATTTCACTGAAAGCTGATGATAAAATTGACTTAAGATTTCAATGCAAATACTATATATAACTAGTTTAGCATGCTGAGTTCTGCTTGGCAAGCCATGAAAGACTCTTGAAAACCATTTGGAACAAAAGTTACAGCACATTTGAACAAAGTTGAAAATTAGCCTTATTTCAGTGAGAGCTGCAGAAAGAAGCAATAAAATTTCACTGAAAGCTGATGATAAAATTGACTTAATATTTCAATACAAATACTATATATAACTAGTTTAGCATGCTGAGTTCTGCTTGGCAAGCCATGAAAGACTCTTGAAAACCATTTGGAACAAAAGTTACAGCACATTTGAACAAAGTTGAAAATTAGCCTTATTTCAGTGAGAGCTGCAGAAAGAAGCAATAAAATTTCACTGAAAGCTGATGATAAAATTGACTTAAGATTTCAATGCAAATACTATATATAACTAGTTTAGCATGCTGAGTTCTGCTTGGCAAGCCATGAAAGACTCTTGAAAACCATTTGGAACAAAAGTTACAGCACATTTGAACAAAGTTGAAAATTAGCCTTATTTCAGTGAGAGCTGCAGAAAGAAGCAATAAAATTTCACTGAAAGCTGATGATAAAATTGACTTAAGATTTCAATGCAAATACTATATATAACTAGTTTAGCATGCTGAGTTCTGCTTGGCAAGCCATGAAAGACTCTTGAAAACCATTTGGAACAAAAGTTACAGCACATTTGAACAAAGTTGAAAATTAGCCTTATTTCAGTGAGAGCTGCAGAAAGAAGCAATAAAATTTCACTGAAAGCTGATGATAAAATTGACTTAAGATTTCAATGCAAATACTATATATAACTAGTTTAGCATGCTGAGTTCTGCTTGGCAAGCCATGAAAGACTCTTGAAAACCATTTGGAACAAAAGTTACAGCACATTTGAACAAAGTTGAAAATTAGCCTTATTTCAGTGAGAGCTGCAGAAAGAAGCAATAAAATTTCACTGAAAGCTGATGATAAAATTGACTTAATATTTCAATGCAAATACTATATATAACTAGTTTAGCATGCTGAGTTCTGCTTGGCAAGCCATGAAAGACTCTTGAAAACCATTTGGAACAAAAGTTACAGCACATTTGAACAAAGTTGAAAATTAGCCTTATTTCAGTGAGAGCTGCAGAAAGAAGCAATAAAATTTCACTGAAAGCTGATGATAAAATTGACTTAAGATTTCAATGCAAATACTATATATAACTAGTTTAGCATGCTGAGTTCTGCTTGGCAAGCCATGAAAGACTCTTGAAAACCATTTGGAACAAAAGTTACAGCACATTTGAACAAAGTTGAAAATTAGCCTTATTTCAGTGAGAGCTGCAGAAAGAAGCAATAAAATTTCACTGAAAGCTGATGATAAAATTGACTTAAGATTTCAATGCAAATACTATATATAACTAGTTTAGCATGCTGAGTTCTGCTTGGCAAGCCATGAAAGACTCTTGAAAACCATTTGGAACAAAAGTTACAGCACATTTGAGCAAAGTTGAAAATTAGCCTTATTTCAGTGAGAGCTGCAGAAAGAAGCAATAAAATTTCACTGAAAGCTGATGATAAAATTGACTTAAGATTTCAATGCAAATACTATATATAACTAGTTTAGCATGCTGAGTTCTGCTTGGCAAGCCATGAAAGACTCTTGAAAACCATTTGGAACAAAAGTTACAGCACATTTGAACAAAGTTGAAAATTAGCCTTATTTCAGTGAGAGCTGCAGAAAGAAGCAATAAAATTTCACTGAAAGCTGATGATAAAATTGACTTAAGATTTCAATGCAAATACTATATATAACTAGTTTAGCATGCTGAGTTCTGCTTGGCAAGCCATGAAAGACTCTTGAAAACCATTTGGAACAAAAGTTACAGCACATTTGAACAAAGTTGAAAATTAGCCTTATTTCAGTGAGAGCTGCAGAAAGAAGCAATAAAATTTCACTGAAAGCTGATGATAAAATTGACTTAAGATTTCAATGCAAATACTATATATAACTAGTTTAGCATGCTGAGTTCTGCTTGGCAAGCCATGAAAGACTCTTGAAAACCATTTGGAACAAAAGTTACAGCACATTTGAACAAAGTTGAAAATTAGCCTTATTTCAGTGAGAGCTGCAGAAAGAAGCAATAAAATTTCACTGAAAGCTGATGATAAAATTGACTTAAGATTTCAATGCAAATACTATATATAACTAGTTTAGCATGCTGAGTTCTGCTTGGCAAGCCATGAAAGACTCTTGAAAACCATTTGGAACAAAAGTTACAGCACATTTGAACAAAGTTGAAAATTAGCCTTATTTCAGTGAGAGCTGCAGAAAGAAGCAATAAAATTTCACTGAAAGCTGATGATAAAATTGACTTAAGATTTCAATGCAAATACTATATATAACTAGTTTAGCATGCTGAGTTCTGCTTGGCAAGCCATGAAAGACTCTTGAAAACCATTTGGAACAAAAGTTACAGCACATTTGAACAAAGTTGAAAATTAGCCTTATTTCAGTGAGAGCTGCAGAAAGAAGCAATAAAATTTCACTGAAAGCTGATGATAAAATTGACTTAATATTTCAATGCAAATACTATATATAACTAGTTTAGCATGCTGAGTTCTGCTTGGCAAGCCATGAAAGACTCTTGAAAACCATTTGGAACAAAAGTTACAGCACATTTGAACAAAGTTGAAAATTAGCCTTATTTCAGTGAGAGCTGCAGAAAGAAGCAATAAAATTTCACTGAAAGCTGATGATAAAATTGACTTAAGATTTCAATGCAAATACTATATATAACTAGTTTAGCATGCTGAGTTCTGCTTGGCAAGCCATGAAAGACTCTTGAAAACCATTTGGAACAAAAGTTACAGCACATTTGAACAAAGTTGAAAATCAGCCTTATTTCAGTGAGAGCTGCAGAAAGAAGCAATAAAATTTCACTGAAAGCTGATGATAAAATTGACTTAAGATTTCAATGCAAATACTATATATAACTAGTTTAGCATGCTGAGTTCTGCTTGGCAAGCCATGAAAGACTCTTGAAAACCATTTGGAACAAAAGTTACAGCACATTTGAACAAAGTTGAAAATTAGCCTTATTTCAGTGAGAGCTGCAGAAAGAAGCAATAAAATTTCACTGAAAGCTGATGATAAAATTGACTTAAGATTTCAATGCAAATACTATATATAACTAGTTTAGCATGCTGAGTTCTGCTTGGCAAGCCATGAAAGACTCTTGAAAACCATTTGGAACAAAAGTTACAGCACATTTGAACAAAGTTGAAAATTAGCCTTATTTCAGTGAGAGCTGCAGAAAGAAGCAATAACATTTCACTGAAAGCTGATGATAAAATTGACTTAAGATTTCAATGCAAATACTATATATAACTAGTTTAGCATGCTGAGTTCTGCTTGGCAAGCCATGAAAGACTCTTGAAAACCATTTGGAACAAAAGTTACAGCACATTTGAACAAAGTTGAAAATTAGCCTTATTTCAGTGAGAGCTGCAGAAAGAAGCAATAAAATTTCACTGAAAGCTGATGATAAAATTGACTTAATATTTCAATGCAAATACTATATATAACTAGTTTAGCATGCTGAGTTCTGCTTGGCAAGCCATGAAAGACTCTTGAAAACCATTTGGAACAAAAAGTTACAGCACATTTGAACAAAGTTGAAAATTAGCCTTATTTCAGTGAGAGCTGCAGAAAGAAGCAATAAAATTTCACTGAAAGCTGATGATAAAATTGACTTAAGATTTCAATGCAAATACTATATATAACTAGTTTAGCATGCTGAGTTCTGCTTGGCAAGCCATGAAAGACTCTTGAAAACCATTTGGAACAAAAGTTACAGCACATTTGAACAAAGTTGAAAATTAGCCTTATTTCAGTGAGAGCTGCAGAAAGAAGCAATAAAATTTCACTGAAAGCTGATGATAAAATTGACTTAATATTTCAATGCAAATACTATATATAACTAGTTTAGCATGCTGAGTTCTGCTTGGCAAGCCATGAAAGACTCTTGAAAACCATTTGGAACAAAAAGTTACAGCACATTTGAACAAAGTTGAAAATTAGCCTTATTTCAGTGAGAGCTGCAGAAAGAAGCAATAAAATTTCACTGAAAGCTGATGATAAAATTGACTTAAGATTTCAATGCAAATACTATATATAACTAGTTTAGCATGCTGAGTTCTGCTTGGCAAGCCATGAAAGACTCTTGAAAACCATTTGGAACAAAAGTTACAGCACATTTGAACAAAGTTGAAAATTAGCCTTATTTCAGTGAGAGCTGCAGAAAGAAGCAATAAAATTTCACTGAAAGCTGATGATAAAATTGACTTAAGATTTCAATGCAAATACTATATATAACTAGTTTAGCATGCTGAGTTCTGCTTGGCAAGCCATGAAAGACTCTTGAAAACCATTTGGAACAAAAGTTACAGCACATTTGAGCAAAGTTGAAAATTAGCCTTATTTCAGTGAGAGCTGCAGAAAGAAGCAATAAAATTTCACTGAAAGCTGATGATAAAATTGACTTAAGATTTCAATGCAAATACTATATATAACTAGTTTAGCATGCTGAGTTCTGCTTGGCAAGCCATGAAAGACTCTTGAAAACCATTTGGAACAAAAGTTACAGCACATTTGAACAAAGTTGAAAATTAGCCTTATTTCAGTGAGAGCTGCAGAAAGAAGCAATAAAATTTCACTGAAAGCTGATGATAAAATTGACTTAAGATTTCAATGCAAATACTATATATAACTAGTTTAGCATGCTGAGTTCTGCTTGACAAGCCATGAAAGACTCTTGAAAACCATTTGGAACAAAAGTTACAGCACATTTGAACAAAGTTGAAAATTAGCCTTATTTCAGTGAGAGCTGCAGAAAGAAGCAATAAAATTTCACTGAAAGCTGATGATAAAATTGACTTAAGATTTCAATGCAAATACTATATATAACTAGTTTAGCATGCTGAGTTCTGCTTGGCAAGCCATGAAAGACTCTTGAAAACCATTTGGAACAAAAGTTACAGCACATTTGAACAAAGTTGAAAATTAGCCTTATTTCAGTGAGAGCTGCAGAAAGAAGCAATAAAATTTCACTGAAAGCTGATGATAAAATTGACTTAAGATTTCAATGCAAATACTATATATAACTAGTTTAGCATGCTGAGTTCTGCTTGGCAAGCCATGAAAGACTCTTGAAAACCATTTGGAACAAAAGTTACAGCACATTTGAACAAAGTTGAAAATTAGCCTTATTTCAGTGAGAGCTGCAGAAAGAAGCAATAAAATTTCACTGAAAGCTGATGATAAAATTGACTTAATATTTCAATGCAAATACTATATATAACTAGTTTAGCATGCTGAGTTCTGCTTGGCAAGCCATGAAAGACTCTTGAAAACCATTTGGAACAAAAGTTACAGCACATTTGAACAAAGTTGAAAATTAGCCTTATTTCAGTGAGAGCTGCAGAAAGAAGCAATAAAATTTCACTGAAAGCTGATGATAAAATTGACTTAAGATTTCAATGCAAATACTATATATAACTAGTTTAGCATGCTGAGTTCTGCTTGGCAAGCCATGAAAGACTCTTGAAAACCATTTGGAACAAAAGTTACAGCACATTTGAACAAAGTTGAAAATTAGCCTTATTTCAGTGAGAGCTGCAGAAAGAAGCAATAAAATTTCACTGAAAGCTGATGATAAAATTGACTTAAGATTTCAATGCAAATACTATATATAACTAGTTTAGCATGCTGAGTTCTGCTTGGCAAGCCATGAAAGACTCTTGAAAACCATTTGGAACAAAAGTTACAGCACATTTGAACAAAGTTGAAAATTAGCCTTATTTCAGTGAGAGCTGCAGAAAGAAGCAACAAAATTTCACTGAAAGCTGATGATAAAATTGACTTAATATTTCAATGCAAATACTATATATAACTAGTTTAGCATGCTGAGTTCTGCTTGGCAAGCCATGAAAGACTCTTGAAAACCATTTGGAACAAAAGTTACAGCACATTTGAACAAAGTTGAAAATTAGCCTTATTTCAGTGAGAGCTGCAGAAAGAAGCAATAAAATTTCACTGAGAGCTGATGATAAAATTGACTTAATATTTCAATGCAAATACTATATATAACTAGTTTAGCATGCTGAGTTCTGCTTGGCAAGCCATGAAAGACTCTTGAAAACCATTTGGAACAAAAGTTACAGCACATTTGAACAAAGTTGAAAATTAGCCTTATTTCAGTGAGAGCTGCAGAAAGAAGCAATAAAATTTCACTGAAAGCTGATGATAAAATTGACTTAAGATTTCAATGCAAATACTATATATAACTAGTTTAGCATGCTGAGTTCTGCTTGGCAAGCCATGAAAGACTCTTGAAAACCATTTGGAACAAAAGTTACAGCACATTTGAACAAAGTTGAAAATTAGCCTTATTTCAGTGAGAGCTGCAGAAAGAAGCAATAAAATTTCACTGAAAGCTGATGATAAAATTGACTTAAGATTTCAATGCAAATACTATATATAACTAGTTTAGCATGCTGAGTTCTGCTTGGCAAGCCATGAAAGACTCTTGAAAACCATTTGGAACAAAAGTTACAGCACATTTGAACAAAGTTGAAAATTAGCCTTATTTCAGTGAGAGCTGCAGAAAGAAGCAATAAAATTTCACTGAAAGCTGATGATAAAATTGACTTAAGATTTCAATGCAAATACTATATATAACTAGTTTAGCATGCTGAGTTCTGCTTGGCAAGCCATGAAAGACTCTTGAAAACCATTTGGAACAAAAGTTACAGCACATTTGAACAAAGTTGAAAATTAGCCTTATTTCAGTGAGAGCTGCAGAAAGAAGCAATAAAATTTCACTGAAAGCTGATGATAAAATTGACTTAAGATTTCAATGCAAATACTATATATAACTAGTTTAGCATGCTGAGTTCTGCTTGGCAAGCCATGAAAGACTCTTGAAAACCATTTGGAACAAAAGTTACAGCACATTTGAACAAAGTTGAAAATTAGCCTCATTTCAGTGAGAGCTGCAGAAAGAAGCAATAAAATTTCACTGAAAGCTGATGATAAAATTGACTTAAGATTTCAATGCAAATACTATATATAACTAGTTTAGCATGCTGAGTTCTGCTTGGCAAGCCATGAAAGACTCTTGAAAACCATTTGGAACAAAAGTTACAGCACATTTGAACAAAGTTGAAAATTAGCCTTATTTCAGTGAGAGCTGCAGAAAGAAGCAATAAAATTTCACTGAAAGCTGATGATAAAATTGACTTAAGATTTCAAAGCAAATACTATATATAACTAGTTTAGCATGCTGAGTTCTGCTTGGCAAGCCATGAAAGACTCTTGAAAACCATTTGGAACAAAAGTTACAGCACATTTGAACAAAGTTGAAAATTAGCCTTATTTCAGTGAGAGCTGCAGAAAGAAGCAATAAAATTTCACTGAAAGCTGATGATAAAATTGACTTAATATTTCAATGCAAATACTATATATAACTAGTTTAGCATGCTGAGTTCTGCTTGGCAAGCCATGAAAGACTCTTGAAAACCATTTGGAACAAAAGTTACAGCACATTTGAACAAAGTTGAAAATTAGCCTTATTTCAGTGAGAGCTGCAGAAAGAAGCAATAAAATTTCACTGAAAGCTGAAAAAAAGTTTGAGCAAAATTTTTCTTTTTGGTGGAAGATTATATTTTGAGAGGAAGATTTCTTTTATCACAGGAAGATTTTTTTATCGACATTGGTTTTTTTTGGAGGAAGAATTTTTTTTCGGTTGACAGTGGGAATTCTTTTTTTGAAGGCAAATGAAAACTGCTTCTGAAATCTGCTTTATATTTCAATGCAAATAATTGAAAGTACAACTTGTTTGGAATCCTGAGTTCAGCTTGGCAAGCTGTGAAATACTCTTGAAAACCATTTGGAAAAAAAGTTTTAGCAACATTTTTCTTTTTGGTGGAAGATTATATTTTGAGAGGAAGATTTTTTTTAACATAGGAAGAATTTTTTTACGATTTTTTTTTTCTGAAGGAAGAATTTTTTTGAGGTGACTTTTGTGGTGAACTTTTTTTTTTTTTCAATGGCATATTAAAACTGCTACCGAAATGTTCTTCTTTTTTTGCAATGTTTGGCATCCTGAGTTCAGCTTGGCAAGCTGTGAAAGACTCTACAAAACCATTTGGAAAAAAAATTTGAGCAAAATTTTTCTTTTTGGTGGAAGATTATATTTTGAGATGAAGATTCTTTTTAACATAGGAAGAATTTTTTTACGAATTTTTTTTTTTCTGAAGGAAGAATTTTTTTGAGGTGACTGTTGTGGGGAACTTTTTTTTTTCAATGGCATATGAAAACTGCTACCGAAATGTTCTTCTTATTGCAATGTTTGGAATCCTGAGTTCAGCTTGGCAAGCTGTGAAATACTCTTGAAAACCATTTGGAAAAAAAGTTTGAGCAAAATTTTTCTTTTTGGTGGAAGACTATATTTTGAGACGAAGATTTTTTTTAACATAGGAAGAATTTTTTTTACGAATTTTTTTTTTTCTGAAGGAAGAATTTTTTTGAGGTGACTGTTGTGGGGAACTTTTTTTTTTCAATGGCATATGAAAACTGCTATCGAAACGTTCTTCTTATTGCAATGTTTGGCATCCTGAGTTCAGCTTGGCAAGCTGTGAAACACTCTTGAAAACCATTTGGAAAAAAAGTTTGGGCAAAATTTTCCTTTTTGGTGGAAGATTATATTTTGAGAGGAAGATTTTTTTTAACATAGGAAGAATTTTTTTACGAATTTTTTTTTTCTGAAAGAAGAATTTTTTTGAGGTGACTGTTGTGGGGAACTTTTTTTTTTCAATGGCATATGAAAACTGCTATCGAAACGTTCTTCTTATTGCAATGTTTGGCATCCTGAGTTCAGCTTGGCAAGCTGTGAAACACTCTTGAAAACCATTTGGAAAAAAAGTTTGGGCAAAATTTTCCTTTTTGGTGGAAGATTACATTTTGAGAGGAAGATTTTTTTTAACATAGGAAGAATTTTTTTACAATTTTTTTTTTCTGAAGAAAGAATTTTTTTGAAGTGACTGTTGTGGGGAACTTTTTTTTTTCAATGGCATATTTGTTCTTAATATTTCAATACAAACACTATGTACAACTTGTTTGGCATCCAGAGTTCAGCTTGGCAAGCTGTGAAAGACTCTTGAAAACCATTTGGAAAAAAAGTTAGAGGAAATTTTTCTTTTTGGTGGAATACTATATTTTGAGAGGAACATTTTTTTAACATAGGAAGAATTTTTTTACGATTTTTTTTTTCTGAAGGAAGAATTTTTTTGATGTGACTGTTGTAGGGAACTTTTTTTTTTTTCAAAGGCAAATGAAAACTGCTTCCAAAATGTTCTTAATATTTCAATACAAACACTATGTACAACTTGTTTGGCATCCTGAGTTCAGCTTGGAAAGCTGTGAAAGACTCTTGAAAACCATTTGGAAAAAAAGTTTGAGCAAAATTTTTCTTTTTGGTGGAAGATTATATTTTGAGAGGAAGATTTTTTTTAACAAAGGAAGAATTTTTTTTACGAATTTTTTTTTTTCTCAAGGATGAATTTTTTTGAGGTGACTTTTGTGGGGAACTTTTTTCTTTTCAATGGCATATGTGTTCTTAATATTTCAATACAAACACTATGTACAACTTGTTTGGCATCCTGAGTTCAGCTTGGCAATCTGTGAAAGACTCTTGAAAACCATTTGGAAAAAAAGTTTGGGCAAAATTTTTCTTTTTGGTGGAAGATTAAATTTTGAGAGGAAGATTTTTTTTAACACAGGAAGAATTTTTTTACGAATTTTTTTTTTCTGAAGGAAGAATTTTTTTGAGATGAGTGTTGTGGGGAACTTTTTTTTTTCAAAGGCAAATGAAAAATGCTTCCAAAAAGTTCTTAATATTTCAATACAAACACTATGTACAAGTGTACAAGTGTTTCAATTTCACTGAAAGCTGATGATAAAATTGACTTAAGATTTCAATGCAAATACTATATATAACTAGTTTAGCATGCTGAGTTCTGCTTGGCAAGCCATGAAAGACTCTTGAAAACCATTTGGAACAAAAGTTACAGCACATTTGAACAAAGTTGAAAATTAGCCTTATTTCAGTGAGAGCTGCAGAAAGAAGCAATAAAATTTCACTGAAAGCTGATGATAAAATTGACTTAAGATTTCAATGCAAATACTATATATAACTAGTTTAGCATGCTGAGTTCTGCTTGGCAAGCCATGAAAGACTCTTGAAAACCATTTGGAACAAAAGTTACAGCACATTTGAACAAAGTTGAAAATTAGCCTTATTTCAGTGAGAGCTGCAGAAAGAAGCAATAAAATTTCACTGAAAGCTGATGATAAAATTGACTTAAGATTTCAATGCAAATACTATATATAACTAGTTTAGCATGCTGAGTTCTGCTTGGCAAGCCATGAAAGACTCTTGAAAACCATTTGGAACAAAAGTTACAGCACATTTGAACAAAGTTGAAAATTAGCCTTATTTCAGTGAGAGCTGCAGAAAGAAGCAATAAAATTTCACTGAAAGCTGATGATAAAATTGACTTAATATTTCAATACAAATACTATATATAACTAGTTTAGCATGCTGAGTTCTGCTTGGCAAGCCATGAAAGACTCTTGAAAACCATTTGGAACAAAAGTTACAGCACATTTGAACAAAGTTGAAAATTAGCCTTATTTCAGTGAGAGCTGCAGAAAGAAGCAATAAAATTTCACTGAAAGCTGATGATAAAATTGACTTAAGATTTCAATGCAAATACTATATATAACTAGTTTAGCATGCTGAGTTCTGCTTGGCAAGCCATGAAAGACTCTTGAAAACCATTTGGAACAAAAGTTACAGCACATTTGAACAAAGTTGAAAATTAGCCTTATTTCAGTGAGAGCTGCAGAAAGAAGCAATAAAATTTCACTGAAAGCTGATGATAAAATTGACTTAAGATTTCAATGCAAATACTATATATAACTAGTTTAGCATGCTGAGTTCTGCTTGGCAAGCCATGAAAGACTCTTGAAAACCATTTGGAACAAAAGTTACAGCACATTTGAACAAAGTTGAAAATTAGCCTTATTTCAGTGAGAGCTGCAGAAAGAAGCAATAAAATTTCACTGAAAGCTGATGATAAAATTGACTTAAGATTTCAATGCAAATACTATATATAACTAGTTTAGCATGCTGAGTTCTGCTTGGCAAGCCATGAAAGACTCTTGAAAACCATTTGGAACAAAAGTTACAGCACATTTGAACAAAGTTGAAAATTAGCCTTATTTCAGTGAGAGCTGCAGAAAGAAGCAATAAAATTTCACTGAAAGCTGATGATAAAATTGACTTAATATTTCAATGCAAATACTATATATAACTAGTTTAGCATGCTGAGTTCTGCTTGGCAAGCCATGAAAGACTCTTGAAAACCATTTGGAACAAAAGTTACAGCACATTTGAACAAAGTTGAAAATTAGCCTTATTTCAGTGAGAGCTGCAGAAAGAAGCAATAAAATTTCACTGAAAGCTGATGATAAAATTGACTTAAGATTTCAATGCAAATACTATATATAACTAGTTTAGCATGCTGAGTTCTGCTTGGCAAGCCATGAAAGACTCTTGAAAACCATTTGGAACAAAAGTTACAGCACATTTGAACAAAGTTGAAAATTAGCCTTATTTCAGTGAGAGCTGCAGAAAGAAGCAATAAAATTTCACTGAAAGCTGATGATAAAATTGACTTAAGATTTCAATGCAAATACTATATATAACTAGTTTAGCATGCTGAGTTCTGCTTGGCAAGCCATGAAAGACTCTTGAAAACCATTTGGAACAAAAGTTACAGCACATTTGAGCAAAGTTGAAAATTAGCCTTATTTCAGTGAGAGCTGCAGAAAGAAGCAATAAAATTTCACTGAAAGCTGATGATAAAATTGACTTAAGATTTCAATGCAAATACTATATATAACTAGTTTAGCATGCTGAGTTCTGCTTGGCAAGCCATGAAAGACTCTTGAAAACCATTTGGAACAAAAGTTACAGCACATTTGAACAAAGTTGAAAATTAGCCTTATTTCAGTGAGAGCTGCAGAAAGAAGCAATAAAATTTCACTGAAAGCTGATGATAAAATTGACTTAATATTTCAATGCAAATACTATATATAACTAGTTTAGCATGCTGAGTTCTGCTTGGCAAGCCATGAAAGACTCTTGAAAACCATTTGGAACAAAAAGTTACAGCACATTTGAACAAAGTTGAAAATTAGCCTTATTTCAGTGAGAGCTGCAGAAAGAAGCAATAAAATTTCACTGAAAGCTGATGATAAAATTGACTTAAGATTTCAATGCAAATACTATATATAACTAGTTTAGCATGCTGAGTTCTGCTTGGCAAGCCATGAAAGACTCTTGAAAACCATTTGGAACAAAAGTTACAGCACATTTGAACAAAGTTGAAAATTAGCCTTATTTCAGTGAGAGCTGCAGAAAGAAGCAATAAAATTTCACTGAAAGCTGATGATAAAATTGACTTAATATTTCAATGCAAATACTATATATAACTAGTTTAGCATGCTGAGTTCTGCTTGGCAAGCCATGAAAGACTCTTGAAAACCATTTGGAACAAAAAGTTACAGCACATTTGAACAAAGTTGAAAATTAGCCTTATTTCAGTGAGAGCTGCAGAAAGAAGCAATAAAATTTCACTGAAAGCTGATGATAAAATTGACTTAAGATTTCAATGCAAATACTATATATAACTAGTTTAGCATGCTGAGTTCTGCTTGGCAAGCCATGAAAGACTCTTGAAAACCATTTGGAACAAAAGTTACAGCACATTTGAACAAAGTTGAAAATTAGCCTTATTTCAGTGAGAGCTGCAGAAAGAAGCAATAAAATTTCACTGAAAGCTGATGATAAAATTGACTTAAGATTTCAATGCAAATACTATATATAACTAGTTTAGCATGCTGAGTTCTGCTTGGCAAGCCATGAAAGACTCTTGAAAACCATTTGGAACAAAAGTTACAGCACATTTGAGCAAAGTTGAAAATTAGCCTTATTTCAGTGAGAGCTGCAGAAAGAAGCAATAAAATTTCACTGAAAGCTGATGATAAAATTGACTTAAGATTTCAATGCAAATACTATATATAACTAGTTTAGCATGCTGAGTTCTGCTTGGCAAGCCATGAAAGACTCTTGAAAACCATTTGGAACAAAAGTTACAGCACATTTGAACAAAGTTGAAAATTAGCCTTATTTCAGTGAGAGCTGCAGAAAGAAGCAATAAAATTTCACTGAAAGCTGATGATAAAATTGACTTAAGATTTCAATGCAAATACTATATATAACTAGTTTAGCATGCTGAGTTCTGCTTGACAAGCCATGAAAGACTCTTGAAAACCATTTGGAACAAAAGTTACAGCACATTTGAACAAAGTTGAAAATTAGCCTTATTTCAGTGAGAGCTGCAGAAAGAAGCAATAAAATTTCACTGAAAGCTGATGATAAAATTGACTTAAGATTTCAATGCAAATACTATATATAACTAGTTTAGCATGCTGAGTTCTGCTTGGCAAGCCATGAAAGACTCTTGAAAACCATTTGGAACAAAAGTTACAGCACATTTGAACAAAGTTGAAAATTAGCCTTATTTCAGTGAGAGCTGCAGAAAGAAGCAATAAAATTTCACTGAAAGCTGATGATAAAATTGACTTAAGATTTCAATGCAAATACTATATATAACTAGTTTAGCATGCTGAGTTCTGCTTGGCAAGCCATGAAAGACTCTTGAAAACCATTTGGAACAAAAGTTACAGCACATTTGAACAAAGTTGAAAATTAGCCTTATTTCAGTGAGAGCTGCAGAAAGAAGCAATAAAATTTCACTGAAAGCTGATGATAAAATTGACTTAATATTTCAATGCAAATACTATATATAACTAGTTTAGCATGCTGAGTTCTGCTTGGCAAGCCATGAAAGACTCTTGAAAACCATTTGGAACAAAAGTTACAGCACATTTGAACAAAGTTGAAAATTAGCCTTATTTCAGTGAGAGCTGCAGAAAGAAGCAATAAAATTTCACTGAAAGCTGATGATAAAATTGACTTAAGATTTCAATGCAAATACTATATATAACTAGTTTAGCATGCTGAGTTCTGCTTGGCAAGCCATGAAAGACTCTTGAAAACCATTTGGAACAAAAGTTACAGCACATTTGAACAAAGTTGAAAATTAGCCTTATTTCAGTGAGAGCTGCAGAAAGAAGCAATAAAATTTCACTGAAAGCTGATGATAAAATTGACTTAAGATTTCAATGCAAATACTATATATAACTAGTTTAGCATGCTGAGTTCTGCTTGGCAAGCCATGAAAGACTCTTGAAAACCATTTGGAACAAAAGTTACAGCACATTTGAACAAAGTTGAAAATTAGCCTTATTTCAGTGAGAGCTGCAGAAAGAAGCAACAAAATTTCACTGAAAGCTGATGATAAAATTGACTTAATATTTCAATGCAAATACTATATATAACTAGTTTAGCATGCTGAGTTCTGCTTGGCAAGCCATGAAAGACTCTTGAAAACCATTTGGAACAAAAGTTACAGCACATTTGAACAAAGTTGAAAATTAGCCTTATTTCAGTGAGAGCTGCAGAAAGAAGCAATAAAATTTCACTGAGAGCTGATGATAAAATTGACTTAATATTTCAATGCAAATACTATATATAACTAGTTTAGCATGCTGAGTTCTGCTTGGCAAGCCATGAAAGACTCTTGAAAACCATTTGGAACAAAAGTTACAGCACATTTGAACAAAGTTGAAAATTAGCCTTATTTCAGTGAGAGCTGCAGAAAGAAGCAATAAAATTTCACTGAAAGCTGATGATAAAATTGACTTAAGATTTCAATGCAAATACTATATATAACTAGTTTAGCATGCTGAGTTCTGCTTGGCAAGCCATGAAAGACTCTTGAAAACCATTTGGAACAAAAGTTACAGCACATTTGAACAAAGTTGAAAATTAGCCTTATTTCAGTGAGAGCTGCAGAAAGAAGCAATAAAATTTCACTGAAAGCTGATGATAAAATTGACTTAAGATTTCAATGCAAATACTATATATAACTAGTTTAGCATGCTGAGTTCTGCTTGGCAAGCCATGAAAGACTCTTGAAAACCATTTGGAACAAAAGTTACAGCACATTTGAACAAAGTTGAAAATTAGCCTTATTTCAGTGAGAGCTGCAGAAAGAAGCAATAAAATTTCACTGAAAGCTGATGATAAAATTGACTTAAGATTTCAATGCAAATACTATATATAACTAGTTTAGCATGCTGAGTTCTGCTTGGCAAGCCATGAAAGACTCTTGAAAACCATTTGGAACAAAAGTTACAGCACATTTGAACAAAGTTGAAAATTAGCCTTATTTCAGTGAGAGCTGCAGAAAGAAGCAATAAAATTTCACTGAAAGCTGATGATAAAATTGACTTAAGATTTCAATGCAAATACTATATATAACTAGTTTAGCATGCTGAGTTCTGCTTGGCAAGCCATGAAAGACTCTTGAAAACCATTTGGAACAAAAGTTACAGCACATTTGAACAAAGTTGAAAATTAGCCTCATTTCAGTGAGAGCTGCAGAAAGAAGCAATAAAATTTCACTGAAAGCTGATGATAAAATTGACTTAAGATTTCAATGCAAATACTATATATAACTAGTTTAGCATGCTGAGTTCTGCTTGGCAAGCCATGAAAGACTCTTGAAAACCATTTGGAACAAAAGTTACAGCACATTTGAACAAAGTTGAAAATTAGCCTTATTTCAGTGAGAGCTGCAGAAAGAAGCAATAAAATTTCACTGAAAGCTGATGATAAAATTGACTTAAGATTTCAAAGCAAATACTATATATAACTAGTTTAGCATGCTGAGTTCTGCTTGGCAAGCCATGAAAGACTCTTGAAAACCATTTGGAACAAAAGTTACAGCACATTTGAACAAAGTTGAAAATTAGCCTTATTTCAGTGAGAGCTGCAGAAAGAAGCAATAAAATTTCACTGAAAGCTGATGATAAAATTGACTTAATATTTCAATGCAAATACTATATATAACTAGTTTAGCATGCTGAGTTCTGCTTGGCAAGCCATGAAAGACTCTTGAAAACCATTTGGAACAAAAGTTACAGCACATTTGAACAAAGTTGAAAATTAGCCTTATTTCAGTGAGAGCTGCAGAAAGAAGCAATAAAATTTCACTGAAAGCTGAAAAAAAGTTTGAGCAAAATTTTTCTTTTTGGTGGAAGATTATATTTTGAGAGGAAGATTTCTTTTATCACAGGAAGATTTTTTTATCGACATTGGTTTTTTTTGGAGGAAGAATTTTTTTTCGGTTGACAGTGGGAATTCTTTTTTTGAAGGCAAATGAAAACTGCTTCTGAAATCTGCTTTATATTTCAATGCAAATAATTGAAAGTACAACTTGTTTGGAATCCTGAGTTCAGCTTGGCAAGCTGTGAAATACTCTTGAAAACCATTTGGAAAAAAAGTTTTAGCAACATTTTTCTTTTTGGTGGAAGATTATATTTTGAGAGGAAGATTTTTTTTAACATAGGAAGAATTTTTTTACGATTTTTTTTTTCTGAAGGAAGAATTTTTTTGAGGTGACTTTTGTGGTGAACTTTTTTTTTTTTTCAATGGCATATTAAAACTGCTACCGAAATGTTCTTCTTTTTTTGCAATGTTTGGCATCCTGAGTTCAGCTTGGCAAGCTGTGAAAGACTCTACAAAACCATTTGGAAAAAAAATTTGAGCAAAATTTTTCTTTTTGGTGGAAGATTATATTTTGAGATGAAGATTCTTTTTAACATAGGAAGAATTTTTTTACGAATTTTTTTTTTTCTGAAGGAAGAATTTTTTTGAGGTGACTGTTGTGGGGAACTTTTTTTTTTCAATGGCATATGAAAACTGCTACCGAAATGTTCTTCTTATTGCAATGTTTGGAATCCTGAGTTCAGCTTGGCAAGCTGTGAAATACTCTTGAAAACCATTTGGAAAAAAAGTTTGAGCAAAATTTTTCTTTTTGGTGGAAGACTATATTTTGAGACGAAGATTTTTTTTAACATAGGAAGAATTTTTTTTACGAATTTTTTTTTTTCTGAAGGAAGAATTTTTTTGAGGTGACTGTTGTGGGGAACTTTTTTTTTTCAATGGCATATGAAAACTGCTATCGAAACGTTCTTCTTATTGCAATGTTTGGCATCCTGAGTTCAGCTTGGCAAGCTGTGAAACACTCTTGAAAACCATTTGGAAAAAAAGTTTGGGCAAAATTTTCCTTTTTGGTGGAAGATTATATTTTGAGAGGAAGATTTTTTTTAACATAGGAAGTTTTTTTTTACGAATTTTTTTTTTCTGAAAGAAGAATTTTTTTGAGGTGACTGTTGTGGGGAACTTTTTTTTTTCAATGGCATATGAAAACTGCTACCGAAATGTTCTTCTTATTGCAATGTTTGGAATCCTGAGTTCAGCTTGGCAAGCTGTGAAATACTCTTGAAAACCATTTGGAAAAAAAGTTTGAGCAAAATTTTTCTTTTTGGTGGAAGACTATATTTTGAGACGAAGATTTTTTTTAACATAGGAAGAATTTTTTTTACGAATTTTTTTTTTTCTGAAGGAAGAATTTTTTTGAGGTGACTGTTGTGGTGAACTTTTTTTTTTTTCAATGGCATATGAAAACTGCTACCGAAATGTTCTTCTTATTGCAATGTTTGGCATCCTGAGTTCAGCTTGGCAAGCTGTGAAACACTCTTGAAAACCATTTGGAAAAAAAGTTTGGGCAAAATTTTCCTTTTTGGTGGAAGATTACATTTTGAGAGGAAGATTTTTTTTAACAGGAAGAATTTTTTTACAATTTTTTTTTTCTGAAGGAAGAATTTTTTTGAAGTGACTGTTGTGGGGAACTTTTTTTTTTCAATGGCATATTTGTTCTTAATATTTCAATACAAACACTATGTACAACTTGTTTGGCATCCAGAGTTCAGCTTGGCAAGCTGTGAAAGACTCTTGAAAACCATTTGGAAAAAAAGTTAGAGGAAATTTTACTTTTTGGTGGAATACTATATTTTGAGAGGAACATTTTTTTAACATAGGAAGAATTTTTTTACGATTTTTTTTTTCTGAAGGAAGAATTTTTTTGATGTGACTGTTGTAGGGAACTTTTTTTTTTTTCAAAGGCAAATGAAAACTTCTTCCAAAATGTTCTTAATATTTCAATACAAACACTATGTACAACTTGTTTGGCATCCTGAGTTCAGCTTGGAAAGCTGTGAAAGACTCTTGAAAACCATTTGGAAAAAAAGTTTGAGCAAAATTTTTCTTTTTGGTGGAAGATTATATTTTGAGAGGAAGATTTTTTTTAACAAAGGAAGAATTTTTTTTACGAATTTTTTTTTTTCTCAAGGATGAATTTTTTTGAGGTGACTGTTGTGGGGAACTTTTTTTTTTTTCAATGGCATATGAAAACTGCTACCGAAATGTTCTTCTTATTGCAATGTTTGGCATCCTGAGTTCAGCTTGGCAAGCTGTGAAACACTCTTGAAAACCATTTGGAAAAAAAGTTTGGGCAAAATTTTCCTTTTTGGTGGAAGATTACATTTTGAGAGGAAGATTTTTTTTAACATAGGAAGAATTTTTTTACGAATTTTTTTTTTCTGAAGGAAGAATTTTTTTGAGATGATTGTTGTGGGGAACTTTTTTTTTTCAAAGGCAAATGAAAAATGCTTCCAAAAAGTTCTTAATATTTCAATACAAACACTATGTACAAGTGTACAAGTGTTTCAATTTCACTGAAAGCTGATGATAAAATTGACTTAAGATTTCAATGCAAATACTATATATAACTAGTTTAGCATGCTGAGTTCTGCTTGGCAAGCCATGAAAGACTCTTGAAAACCATTTGGAACAAAAGTTACAGCACATTTGAACAAAGTTGAAAATTAGCCTTATTTCAGTGAGAGCTGCAGAAAGAAGCAATAAAATTTCACTGAAAGCTGATGATAAAATTGACTTAAGATTTCAATGCAAATACTATATATAACTAGTTTAGCATGCTGAGTTCTGCTTGGCAAGCCATGAAAGACTCTTGAAAACCATTTGGAACAAAAGTTACAGCACATTTGAACAAAGTTGAAAATTAGCCTTATTTCAGTGAGAGCTGCAGAAAGAAGCAATAAAATTTCACTGAAAGCTGATGATAAAATTGACTTAAGATTTCAATGCAAATACTATATATAACTAGTTTAGCATGCTGAGTTCTGCTTGGCAAGCCATGAAAGACTCTTGAAAACCATTTGGAACAAAAGTTACAGCACATTTGAACAAAGTTGAAAATTAGCCTTATTTCAGTGAGAGCTGCAGAAAGAAGCAATAAAATTTCACTGAAAGCTGATGATAAAATTGACTTAAGATTTCAATGCAAATACTATATATAACTAGTTTAGCATGCTGAGTTCTGCTTGGCAAGCCATGAAAGACTCTTGAAAACCATTTGGAACAAAAGTTACAGCACATTTGAACAAAGTTGAAAATTAGCCTTATTTCAGTGAGAGCTGCAGAAAGAAGCAATAAAATTTCACTGAAAGCTGAAAAAAAGTTTGAGCAAAATTTTTCTTTTTGGTGGAAGATTATATTTTGAGAGGAAGATTTCTTTTATCACAGGAAGATTTTTTTATCGACATTGGTTTTTTTTGGAGGAAGAATTTTTTTTCGGTTGACAGTGGGAATTCTTTTTTTGAAGGCAAATGAAAACTGCTTCTGAAATCTGCTTTATATTTCAATGCAAATAATTGAAAGTACAACTTGTTTGGAATCCTGAGTTCAGCTTGGCAAGCTGTGAAATACTCTTGAAAACCATTTGGAAAAAAAGTTTTAGCAACATTTTTCTTTTTGGTGGAAGATTATATTTTGAGAGGAAGATTTTTTTTAACATAGGAAGAATTTTTTTACGATTTTTTTTTTCTGAAGGAAGAATTTTTTTGAGGTGACTTTTGTGGTGAACTTTTTTTTTTTTTCAATGGCATATTAAAACTGCTACCGAAATGTTCTTCTTTTTTTGCAATGTTTGGCATCCTGAGTTCAGCTTGGCAAGCTGTGAAAGACTCTACAAAACCATTTGGAAAAAAAATTTGAGCAAAATTTTTCTTTTTGGTGGAAGATTATATTTTGAGATGAAGATTCTTTTTAACATAGGAAGAATTTTTTTACGAATTTTTTTTTTTCTGAAGGAAGAATTTTTTTGAGGTGACTGTTGTGGGGAACTTTTTTCTTTTCAATGGCATATGTTTTCTTAATATTTCAATACAAACACTATGTACAACTTGTTTGGCATCCAGAGTTCAGCTTGGCAAGCTGTGAAAGACTCTTGAAAACCATTTGGAAAAAAAGTTAGAGGAAATTTTTCTTTTTGGTGGAATACTATATTTTGAGAGGAAAATTTTTTTAACATAGGAAGAATTTTTTTACGATTTTTTTTTCTGAAGGAAGAATTTTTTTGATGTGACTGTTGTAGGGAACTTTTTTTTTTTTCAAAGGCAAATGAAAACTGCTTCCAAAATGTTCTTAATATTTCAATACAAACACTATGTACAACTTGTTTGGCATCCTGAGTTCAGCTTGGAAAGCTGTGAAAGACTCTTGAAAACCATTTGGAAAAGAAGTTTGAGCAAAATTTTTCTTTTTGGTGGAAGATTATATTTTGAGAGGAAGATTTTTTTTAACAAAGGAATAATTTTTTTTACGAATTTTTTTTTTTCTCAAGGATGAATTTTTTTGAGGTGACTTTTGTGGGGAACTTTTTTCTTTTCAATGGCATATGTGTTCTTAATATTTCAATACAAACACTATGTACAACTTGTTTGGCATCCTGAGTTCAGCTTGGCAATCTGTGAAAGACTCTTGAAAACCATTTGGAAAAAAAGTTTGGGCAAATGTTTTCTTTTTGGTGGAAGATTACATTTTGAGAGGAAGATTTTTTTTAACATAGGAAGAATTTTTTTACGAATTTTCTTTTTCTGAAGGAAGAATTTTTTTGAGATGAATGTTGTGGAGAACTTTTTTTTTTCAAAGGCAAATGAAAAATGCTTCCAAAAAGTTCTTAATATTTCAATACAAACACTATGTACAAGTGTACAAGTGTTTCAATTTCACTGAAAGCTGATGATAAAATTGACTTAAGATTTCAATGCAAATACTATATATAACTAGTTTAGCATGCTGAGTTCTGCTTGGCAAGCCATGAAAGACTCTTGAAAGGGTTAGGGTTAGGGTTAGGGTTAGGGTTAGGGTTAGGGTTAGGGTTAGGGTTGGGTTAGGGTTAGGGTTAGGGTTAGGGTTAGGGTTGGGTTAGGGTTAGGGGTTAGGGTTAGGGTTAGGGTTAGGGTTAGGTTAAGAGCAATCTGCCCACTTTTCAAAAGTGGTTTTTTGGACGTAAATTTTGATCGCAGAGGGGCAACCTCATACCGAGACCATCCTCGGATACCTTGGGACCAGGCGCATTGGCCGAAAAAGTTTCGTCCCCCTGGTGGCGATTGTGGGTACTAGGGTTAGGGTTAGGGTTAGGGTTAGGGTTAGGGTTAGGGTTAGGGTTAGGGTTAGGGTTAGGGTTGGGGGTTAGGGTTAGGGTTAGGGGTTAGGGTTAGGGTTAGGGTTAGAGGGTTAGGGTTAGGGTTAGGGTTAGGTTAAGAGCAATCTGCCCACTTTTCAAAAGTGGTTTTTTGGACGTAAATTTTGAACGCAGAGGGGCAACCTCATACCGAGACCATCCTCGGATACCTTGGGACCAGGCGCATTGGCCGAAAAAGGGTTAGGGTTAGGGTTAGGGTTAGGGTTAGGGTTAGGGTTAGGGGTTAGGGGTTAGGGTTAGGGTTAGGGTTAGGGTTAGGGTTAGGGTTAGAGGGTTAGGGTTAGGGTTAGGGTTAGGGTTAGGGTTAGGGTTAGGGTTAGGGTTAGGGTTAGGGTTAGGTTATAGGGATAAATACGTCCTTCGAGAGGCCTCTCAAGAATGTTTTTGCCAATAACTCCGGATAAGAATGCCCTATCATCATGAAACCAAGTTCCTTGGATTCCTTGGCCCCAGACCTTTCCAATGGTGTGTCGTTTGACCCCGTGGAACCTTGGGAAATATTCGAAATCTTAGTTTGAAACTTTAAAATGGCCATATCTCCGGAACGGTAAGTCGTAGAGACTTGATTTCAACTCTGGCGTGTTCAGCGACCCCAAATTAGGTCTGACGCCACCCACTTTCAAGTCTCTAGGACCTACGGTTCTGGAGTTATAAGCGAAAAGGGTTAGGGTTAGGGTTAGGGTTAGGGTTAGGGTTAGGGTTAGGGTTAGGGTTAGGGTTAGGGTTAGGGTTAGGGTTAGAGGGTTAGGGTTAGGGTTAGGGTTAGGGTTAGGGTTAGGGTTAGGGTTAGGGTTAGGGTTAGGTTAAGAGCAATCTGCCCACTTTTCAAAAGTGGTTTTTTGGACGTAAATTTTGATCGCAGAGGGGCAACCTCATACCGAGACCATCCTCGGATACCTTGGGACCAGGCGCATTGGCCGAAAAAGTTTCGTCCCCCTGGTGGCGATTGTGGGTACTGCAATCGCGATTTGAAAAGTTTGAAGCTCTGTCACTCCCCAACGCAGAGGGGCAACACAATTCCAAGCAGTGCCTGTTGTAGCCCTTGGCCAGGACTACATGCTCACCAATTTTTAGCCATTTCCGAGTAACTTTTTTTAACATGGAAAAACAGGTTTTTTGGGAATAACGTCTGGTAGGGGAGGGGCAACTGCACAAGATTTTTAACCAAGATACTAGGCGTGGGGACGGATCAGAATCCGTTGAAATTTTGGTTCTATGTTGTTTCTATCCCGAGTTATGGCCGATTTGGTCTGCGCATGCGCAGTAGAGTTTTGGCCCATAATATGTCTGTTGAAAGAGGGGCTCTTCCTGATTCCAAATCCGTTGAAAGTAGGTCTTTATGACCTTCCTATCAGAAGTTATGGCCAAATGAGTACAAGTGAAATTGTGTGAAAATTTGACTAAGTGTGGAGTCAAAAATACTTCCCACAGAAAGTGTCTAGGAGCACGTTCCAGGCCATTTTGAGTGGTCTGGTAATGGTCTGTGGTGAAGTTTTCTAAAAACCCTATGTAAAAAGTTGGAATCTGAATGTGGAATCTGAATGTGGAATGTGGAATCTGAATGTGGAATCTGTATGTGGAATGTGGAATCTGAATGTGGAATCTGAATGTGGAATGTGGAATCTGAATGTGGAATCTGAATGTGGAATCTGGAATCTGAATGTGGAATCTGAATGTGGAATCTGGAATCTGAATGTGGAATCTGAATGTGGAATCTGAATGTGGAATGTGGAATCTGAATGTGGAATCTGAATGTGGAATGTGGAATCTGAATGTGGAATCTGAATGTGGAATGTGGAATCTGAATGTGGAATCTGAATGTGGAATCTGGAATCTGAATGTGGAGTCTGAATGTGGAATCTGAATGTGGAATGTGGAATCTGAATGTGGAATGTGGAATTGGAATGTGGAATGTGGAATCTGAATGTGGAAGCTGGGCTAGGGTTAGGGTTAGGGTTAGGTTAAGAGCAATCTGCCCACTTTTCAAAAGTGGTTTTTTGGACGTACATTTTGAACGCAGAGGGGCAACCTCATACCGAGACCATCCTCGGATACCTTGGGACCAGGCGCATTGGCCGAAAAAGTTTCGTCCCCCTGGTGGCGATTGTGGGTACTAGGGTTAGGGTTAGGGTTAGGGTTAGGGTTAGGGTTAGGTTAAGAGAGGACAGCAGACAGTCAAAGACTGCCCACTGGTTAGTGTACTCGCTAATATCTATGTATGTAATGATATCTATCTCCTATCAAGGCCTGGTGGTATTAGAGTAGAAGGTAATTGTGATATTGTTATTTATTATAAAATGATTTAATAGGTATTATATTATATTAATTGTTTTGTTCTTATGGTATTTGTAAATATATACAATAAATGTACATATCTTCTGGTATTAAGTATGTATCTACTGCTGGTAGTTAGTACTATACTCAAGTTTTTTTCTCAATTGAGAACCAAAGGGCCAAACATCGCCTCTTTTTGTTGGATGTATAGTTTTCGTGTTTATTTCAATTGAATTTTAGACACAATGTTGTATATAAATATATATATACTATAAAGAATCTGGTTTTAGTTGGTATATATTGTCTATGGTTGTTGTTTTGGACTGTAGGAGATGTGGACTTGTCCAGGAGAAGACCAAGAGCACCCTCTGGTGGATATCCCCTGGCGGAGCACTCCTACAACAACTAAAAGATCCGCCTGTCTGATATAAAGATTGGAGAGTTATTATCATCACTGAGAAGTGTGTTTGACTGACTGTGTGTCATGGTCTGTCTGAATCTAAATAACAGGTTACCTACATTCGTAGTGGATGGGAATATAGTGGAATGTGCAGTGGTTGGATCCCACAGACAAGATAATGGGCGTTATTTTGTGATTGAATTGCATTGTAAGATAGGTACTATGTTGTAGCTAAGTTACATTCTAGAATGAGCTCGACCCATTTCTCCACAGAATATAAATTGGGAGATGAATAGAGTCTCCACATGTAAAGGAAACCTATGGCAGATAAGAATTGAGTTCCAGCAAACAGGTGAATGGTTAGGGTTAGGGGAGTGTGTGGTGATGTTAAGGAGGTATAAACACATCATATATAACAAGGCATAGATAGACAGTACTAGGGGTAGGCGGCCCGACAGAAGAGGTCATGACAGGTCTCAAAATGGACGATCATCACGGGGAATGTGGCAAGATGTCAACAATATTGTCTCCACGTATTGCCCGATAGGGATTCATAATAGTGTAATGGACATATATGTATTTTCATACTAAACCAATCATATCCTCTCAATAAAGCATTCCCTTGTGAGAACCCACCACGAGCCCATAACTGCAAAAGCATACTAATTCCCTCCCACTGCTGAAAATACGATGGAAATGTATGTGCTAAACTCTGTATGTCCACAAAGTACACTGTACACCCAGTCACACGTCAAGCCTGTGAGGTCTAGACAAAATAAGATAATCTTGCTCATAGGCCCAGAAAAAAGATGGGATTGAATGTGATGGAAGTAACATTCTAGTGGTCATGTTGCTTAAAGTCAATATAACGATGGCGATTGTATAGTGATAGTGGTGATTTAAAGTGAAATTATGAACTAACTTCCAGGAGGGGAATGGAACCCTAAAATAGAAAGACAGCTAAGAGGCATGACATAATCCAAATGGGATGGCCCTCCATAACAGTAATTATACTCTTTAGGGCAATGGAGGTATTATAGTTCTAATACAAATATGACAGGTATATAGATTTCACGTGTGATGGTGATAATATTATAGTATAATAGTGTTTAGGGTCTAATTAGAGTTAAAACTCAAGGGTAAGGAGAGGGGGATAAAAACCTTGAATGGACAAAAAGGTTAAAAGGCATGACGTCATCCAACTAGGATACCCCTCTATGGCAGTAACGTAGGCCTTAAAGGCAATGGAGGTGTTATATTACCGATATACGTATGACAGGCATAAAATTTCACACTACCAATATGAAACCTGGATTCCTACGTGGGGTTAAACCAAGCAGGCTTTGTGGTGATGTTTGAGGACAAGTAGCGTCTCACGTAGCCAATGTTCGGCCTCAGAATCTCTGATGGACATGACGTTGGGGTCTGACGCCGCTGCCTTGATGGAGGACGCCAGTTTGGCAGTGATCGTGTCAATTATCTTGAGAATCGAAGACTCGCCGATGATGGAGATATGATGAATGGATCGGATCAATCTGCATATCGCTTTGGCCTTTGCCACGAAATCTGGATCATCTATGCCGTAAGATGAGGGCGTGGCCAAACTCTGGTCTCTCGGTGGTGGGTCGTCGGGCGGCGGTGACGTCACTGGTCCAGCTCCCCTGTATCCACGAGTCTGGGGGGGCGGCGTGGTCGGTGGACGAGTCCTGGGTGGTCTGGGTCTAGGGGGTGGGGTGCAAGGTTGCACTCTGGGAGGTGGTGAGGTTCGTCTCGGAGGTGCGGGGCGGCACGCAACCGGAGCCCGATGCCCAGCAGTGCGTGAGCCCGGATGTGGTCTGTGGCCTGACCCGTCTCCACTGGTCGCAAACACTGGGCGACCGCGGCCCCTCCCCTCATTTTGGTAATGGTAATCTTCCTCCTCACTGCTCGGTGATAGTTGGTCTTCGTCATAATAGTCATCATACCTGGATCTAGGTTGACGTTCGGCTCTGGGATCTAGCCACAGCGCAGGTCCACGCCCACGGCTTGGGCAGTCACACCTGGCCCCGGAGCATTCCGGTGAAGGGCAGAACCCCAGAGGGCCCCATCCGACAACTGGCGCGTAAAATGGCGCCCGTCTGGCCCTATGGGCGTCGCCATTTTGGTAAAAATGGCGGACCTCGTGGCTCCTCGGCGCGTAAAGTTCAGCACGGTTGGAGTAAAAGGATTTATTTCGGTTCCTACCAGCTCTATTGCACGGGCCATTGGTCCAGCGATACGGGTAGCAATGTTCATCCATAACGTAACAGGTTTCCTTCTCAATAGTACTTCTTGGTTCGTTAGGGAGTATTGAAAAAATTCGATAAAAACTGGAAAATGATGTTAATCAAATAGATTTGTTTATTTATAGTTGCAGTTAACGGCGGGACGTTTCGGTTACAAAAAAACCTTCATCAGCCTAGCAATCTTGAGAAAGTACCTGTACGAGCGCTAATTGGTGTGCTTCCAGCATGAAGACCAGAGTGAAAGAGGGAGATGAAGGCGGGGGTTGGGCGGATATACCTTTCACCCCGTGACCTCTAAAGTTGGCGATATCCCGGACGAATTAAAAGTAAAGAAATAAAATTTCCCAAGGGGAAAGGGATTAGAAAAATGTCTAGACCCCAGAGGGGGGCGCAGACCTAAAAAATAAAATTATATTAAACTGGATATAAACTAATTGTAAAAAATTGGACCGGAAATGGTTGCATTCAGGGGCCCTCGGAAATTTGAAGAAAAGGTGGTTTGAGCCGGTGAATGGTTGCATTCAGGGACTCCAGGAGTCCAGAAGCTCCTGCGTGAATAATGGAAGCCAATAGTGGGGAAAATGAAGACTATATGAGTGAAATGGATGGATGTGAATTTAGGATTAGGCATAAGGCCCGAATGGTTAGGTTTAGAGTAAGGGGAAGGGAAGGTGTTAACCTCCACTAATAAATAATAATAATAACAATCTAATTGGGGGGTCTGTGACTTAGGATTAGGCACGTAGGGATACTGTGCACCAATACAAAAATTGCCACGTCAATGGACTATATTGGACCCGTGGCCGATGTGGACCATAGCGGGTAGAGGGTGATCATCATGGATATCGTGAGTGGTGACATGCTTCGTACAGGCCTTTCAGAAACATCATTTTCCTATAGTCATATGTAAGCATATTATGCATTTACACAGTAGGTATACGTGATAGATATTGAAATAAATATAACTATGTCCCAATGTCATGTAGGTGGTGATACTTTACATGAGATGGACATGCAAAATAGAACAAAAAGAAATAAAAATAACTTTAGATAGCGGTGGTGGACACCAGAGTGTTACCTCAATATATAGGAACATATATCACACAGTTATATCACGATGACATGTATGGTAATAATACTTGACATGAAAAGGATGTGGAAAACTGAACAAAATGAAAAAAAATTAACTTCAAATATAGAGAGGTGACAATGGCAGTGTACAGCCCATCTACATATGTTACTATATCCCAATGTCATGCACGATGGTAATCCTTTACATGAGATGGATATGTGAAATAGAACAAAGAAAAACAAAATTAACTTTGGATTAGTGGTGGTGGACACAAGAGTGTTACCTGAATATATAGAAACATATATTACATAGCTATATCCCAATGACATGTATGGTAATGATACTTTACATGAGATGGAGATGGAAAACTGAAAAAAGAGAAATAAAACAAACTTGAGATATAGAAAGGTAGATGTGACAGTGATCGCTCAATCTATGTGTCTGACTATATCTCAATGACACGTACGGTGGTAATACTGTACATGCAATGGACATGGAAAAGTGAAAAAAGAGAAATAAAAGTAACTTCAGGTTTGAGGTGGTAGACACAAAAGTGTTCCCTCGTAACCAACAAAACAAACTTGAGATATAGAAAGGTAGATGTGACAGTGATCGCTCAGTCTATGTGTCTGACTATATCTCAATGACACGTACGGTGGTAATACTGTACATGCAATGGACATGGAAAAGTGAAAAAAGAGAAATAAAAGTAACTTCAGGTTTGAGGTGGTAGACACAAAAGTGTTCCCTCGTAACCAACATGACTAAGACACTACCCGGGGAGACCGCCGGATAATGTCACTCGATGTGGAAATAAATATTATGACAAAACATAAAAACAGCACTGACGGGGTTAGGTTAAGAGAGGACAGCAGACAGTCAAAGACTGCCCACTGGTTAGTGTACTCGCTAATATCTATGTATGTAATGATATCTATCTCCTATCAAGGCCTGGTGGTATTAGAGTAGAAGATAATTGTGATATTGTTATTTATTATATAATGATTTAATAGGTATTATATTATATTAATTGTTTTGTTCTTATGGTATTTGTAAATGTATACAATAAATGTACATATCTTCTGGTATTAAGTATGTATCTACTGCTGGTAGTTAGTACTATACTCAAGTTTTTTTCTCAATTGAGAACCAAAGGGCCAAACATCGCCTCTTTTTGTTGGATGTATAGTTCTCGTGTTTATTTCAATTGAATTTTAGACACAATGTTGTATATAAATATATATATACTATAAAGAATCTGGTTTTAGTTGGTATATATTGTCTATGGTTGTTGTTTTGGACTGTAGGAGATGTGGACTTGTCCAGGAGAAGACCAAGAGCACCCTCTGGTGGATATCCCCTGGCGGAGCACTCCTACAACAACTAAAAGATCCGCCTGTCTGATATAAAGATTGGAGAGTTATCATCATCACTGAGAAGTGTGTTTGACTGACTGTGTGTCATGGTCTGTCTGAATCTAAATAACAGGTTACCCACATTCGTAGTGAATGGGAATATAGTGGAATGTGCAGTGGTTGGATCCCACAGACAAGATAATGGGCGTTATTTTGTGATTGAATTGCATTGTAAAATAGGTACTATGTTGTAGCTAAGTTACATTCTAGAATGAGCTCGACCCATTTCTCCACAGAATATAAATTGGGAGATGAATAGAGTCTCCACATGTAAAGGAAACCTATGGCAGATAAGAATTGAGTTCCAGCAAACAGGTGAATGGTTAGGGTTAGGGGAGTGTGTGGTGATGTTAAGGAGGTATAACACATCATATATAACAAGGCATAGATAGACAGTACTAGGGGTAGGCGGCCCGACAGAAGAGGTCATGACAGGTCTCAAAATGGACGATCATCACGGGGAATGTGGCAAGATGTCAACAATATTGTCTCCACGTATTGCCCGATAGGGATTCATAATAGTGTAATGGACATATATGTATTTTCATACTAAACCAATCATATCCTCTCAATAAAGCATTCCCTTGTGAGAACCCACCACGAGCCCATAACTGCAAAAGCATACTAATTCCCTCCCACTGCTGAAAATACGATGGAAATGTATGTGCTAAACTCTGTATGTCCACAAAGTACACTGTACACCCAGTCACACGTCAAGCCTGTGAGGTCTAGACAAAATAAGATAATCTTGCTCATAGGCCCAGAAAAAAGATGGGATTGAATGTGATGGAAGTAACATTCTAGTGGTCATGTTGCTTAAAGTCAATATAACGATGGCGATTGTATAGTGATAGTGGTGATTTAAAGTGAAATTATGAACTAACTTCCAGGAGGGGAATGGAACCCTAAAATAGAAAGACAGCTAAGAGGCATGACATAATCCAAATGGGATGGCCCTCCATAACAGTAATTATACTCTTTAGGGCAATGGAGGTATTATAGTTCTAATACAAATATGACCGGTCTATAGATTTCACGTGTGATGGTGATAATATTATAGTATAATAGTGTTGAGGGTCTAATTAGAGTTAAAACTCAAGGATAAGGAGAGGGGAATAAAAACCTTGAATGGACAAAAAGGTTAAAAGGCATGACGTCATCCAACTAGGATACCCCTCTATGGCAGTAACGTAGGCCTTAAAGGCAATGGAGGTGTTATATTACTGATATACGTATAACAGGCATAAAATTTCACACTACCAATATGAAACCTGGATTCCTACGTGGGGTTAAACCAAGCAGGCTTTGTGGTGATGTTTGAGGACCAGTAGCGTCTCACGTAGCCAATGTTCGGCCTCAGAATCTCTGATGGACATGACGTTGGGGTCTGACGCCGCTGCCTTGATGGAGTACGCCAGTTTGGCAGTGATCGTGTCAATTATCTTGAGAACCGAAGACTCGCCGATGATGGAGATATGATGAGTGGATCGGATCAATCTGCATATCGCTTTGGCCTTTGCCACGAAATCTGGATCATCTATGCCGTAAGATGAGGGCGTGGCCAAACTCTGGTCTCTCGGTGGTGGGTCGTCGGGCGGCGGTGGCGTCACTGGTCCGGCACCCCTATATCCACGAGTCTGGGGGGGCGGCGTGGTCGGTGGACGAGTCCTGGGTGGTCTGGGTCTAGGGGGTGGGGTGCAAGGTTGCACTCTAGGAGGTGGTGAGGCTCGTCTCGGAGGTGCGGGGCGGCACGCAACAGGAGCCCGATGCCCAGCAGTGCGTGAGCCCGGACGTGGTCTGTGGCCTGACCCGTCTCCACTGGTCGCAAACACTGGGTGACCGAGGCCCCTCCCCTCATTTTGGTAATGGTAATCTTCCTCCTCACTGCTCGGTGATAGTTGGTCTTCGTCATAATAATCATCATACCTGGATCTGGGTTGACGTTCGGCTCTGGGATCTAGCCACAGCACAGGTCCACGCCCACGGCTTGGGCAGTCACACCTGGCCCCGGAGCATTCCGGTGAAGGGCAGAACCCCAGAGGGCCCCATCCGACGACTGGCGCGTAAAATGGCGCCCGTCTGGTCCTATGGGCGTCGCCATTTTGGTAAAAATGGCGGACCTCGTGGCTCCTCGGCGCGTAAAGTTCAGCACGGTTGGAGTAAAAGGATTTATTTCGGTTCCTACCAGCTCTATTGCACGGGCCATTGGTCCAGCGATACGGGTAGCGATGTTCATCCATAACGTAACAGGTTTCCTTCTCAATAGTACTTCTTGGTTCGTTAGGGAGTATTGAAAAAATTCGATAAAAACTGGAAAATGATGTTAATCAAATAGATTTGTTTATTTTTGCAGTTAACGGCGGGACGTTTCGGTTACAAAAAAACCTTCATCAGCCTAGCAATCTTGAGAAAGTACCTGTACGAGCGCTAATTGGTGTGCTTCCAGCATGAAGACCAAAGTGAAAGAGGGAGATGAAAGCGGGGGTTGGGCGGATATACCTTTCACCCCGTGACCTCTAAAGTTGGCGATATCCCGGACGAATTAAAAGTAAAGAAATAAAATTTCCCAAGGGGAAAGGGATTAGAAAAATGTCTAGACCCCAGAGGGGGGCGCAGACCTAAAAAATAATATTAAACTGGATATAAACTAATTGTAAAAAATTGGACCGGAAATGGTTGCATTCAGGGGCCCTCGGAAATTTGAAGAAAAGGTGGTTTGAGCCGGTGAATGGTTGCATTCAGGGACTCCAGGAGTCCAGAAGCTCCTGCGTGAATAATGGAAGCCAATTGTGGGGAAAATGAAGACTACATGAATGAAATGGATGGATGTGAATTTAGGATTAGGCATAAGGCCCGAATGGTTAGGTTTAGAGTAAGGGGAAGGGAAGGTGTTAACCTCCACTAATAAATAATAATAATAACAATCTAATTGGGGGGTCTGTGACTTAGGATTAGGCACGTAGGGATACTGTGCACCAATACAAAAATTGCCACGTCAATGGACTATATTGGACCCGTGGCCGATGTGGACCATAGCGGGTAGAGGGTGATCATCATGGATATCGTGAGTGGTGACATGCTTCGTACAGGCCTTTCAGAAACATCATTTTCCTATAGTCATATGTAAGCATATTATGCATTTACACAGTAGGTATACGTGATAGATATTGAAATAAATATAACTATGTCCCAATGTCATGTAGGTGGTGATACTTTACATGAGATGGACATGCAAAATAGAACAAAAAGAAATAAAAATAACTTTAGATAGCGGTGGTGGACACCAAAGTGTTACCTCAATATATAGGAACATATATCACACAGTTATATCACGATGACATGTATGGTAATAATACTTGACATGAAAAGGATGTGGAAAATTGAACAAAATGAAAAAAAATTAACTTCAAATATAGAGAGGTGACAATGGCAGTGTACAGCCCATCTACATATGTAACTATATCCCAATGTCATGCACGATGGTAATCCTTTACATGAGATGGATATGTGAAATAGAACAAAGAAAAACAAAATTAACTTTGGATTAGTGGTGGTGGACACAAGAGTGTTACCTGAATATATAGAAACATATATTACATAGCTATATCCCAATGACATGTATGGTAATGATACTTTACATGAGATGGAGATGGAAAACTGAAAAAAGAGAAATAAAACAAACTTGAGATATAGAAAGGTAGATGTGACAGTGATCGCTCAGTCTATGTGTCTGACTATATCTCAATGACACGTACGGTGGTAATACTGTACATGCAATGGACATGGAAAAGTGAAAAAAGAGAAATAAAAGTAACTTCAGGTTTGAGGTGGTAGACACAAAAGTGTTCCCTCGTAACCAACATGACTAAGACACTACCCGGGGAGACCGCCGGATAATGTCACTCGATGTGGAAATAAATATTATGACAAAACATAAAAACAGCACTGACGGGGTTAGGTTAAGAGAGGACAGCAGACAGTCAAAGACTGCCCACTGGTTAGTGTACTCGCTAATATCTATGTATGTAATGATATCTATCTCCTATCAAGGCCTGGTGGTATTAGAGTAGAAGATAATTGTGATATTGTTATTTATTATATAATGATTTAATAGGTATTATATTATATTAATTGTTTTGTTCTTATGGTATTTGTAAATGTATACAATAAATGTACATATCTTCTGGTATTAAGTATGTATCTACTGCTGGTAGTTAGTACTATACTCAAGTTTTTTTCTCAATTGAGAACCAAAGGGCCAAACATCGCCTCTTTTTGTTGGATGTATAGTTCTCGTGTTTATTTCAATTGAATTTTAGACACAATGTTGTATATAAATATATATATACTATAAAGAATCTGGTTTTAGTTGGTATATATTGTCTATGGTTGTTGTTTTGGACTGTAGGAGATGTGGACTTGTCCAGGAGAAGACCAAGAGCACCCTCTGGTGGATATCCCCTGGCGGAGCACTCCTACAACAACTAAAAGATCCGCCTGTCTGATATAAAGATTGGAGAGTTATCATCATCACTGAGAAGTGTGTTTGACTGACTGTGTGTCATGGTCTGTCTGAATCTAAATAACAGGTTACCCACATTCGTAGTGAATGGGAATATAGTGGAATGTGCAGTGGTTGGATCCCACAGACAAGATAATGGGCGTTATTTTGTGATTGAATTGCATTGTAAAATAGGTACTATGTTGTAGCTAAGTTACATTCTAGAATGAGCTCGACCCATTTCTCCACAGAATATAAATTGGGAGATGAATAGAGTCTCCACATGTAAAGGAAACCTATGGCAGATAAGAATTGAGTTCCAGCAAACAGGTGAATGGTTAGGGTTAGGGGAGTGTGTGGTGATGTTAAGGAGGTGTAACACATCATATATAACAAGGCATAGATAGACAGTACTAGGGGTAGGCGGCCCGACAGAAGAGGTCATGACAGGTCTCAAAATGGACGATCATCACGGGGAATGTGGCAAGATGTCAACAATATTGTCTCCACGTATTGCCCGATAGGGATTCATAATAGTGTAATGGACATATATGTATTTTCATACTAAACCAATCATATCCTCTCAATAAAGCATTCCCTTGTGAGAACCCACCACGAGCCCATAACTGCAAAAGCATACTAATTCCCTCCCACTGCTGAAAATACGATGGAAATGTATGTGCTAAACTCTGTATGTCCACAAAGTACACTGTACACCCAGTCACACGTCAAGCCTGTGAGGTCTAGACAAAATAAGATAATCTTGCTCATAGGCCCAGAAAAAAGATGGGATTGAATGTGATGGAAGTAACATTCTAGTGGTCATGTTGCTTAAAGTCAATATAACGATGGCGATTGTATAGTGATAGTGGTGATTTAAAGTGAAATTATGAACTAACTTCCAGGAGGGGAATGGAACCCTAAAATAGAAAGACAGCTAAGAGGCATGACATAATCCAAATGGGATGGCCCTCCATAACAGTAATTATACTCTTTAGGGCAATGGAGGTATTATAGTTCTAATACAAATATGACCGGTCTATAGATTTCACGTGTGATGGTGATAATATTATAGTATAATAGTGTTGAGGGTCTAATTAGAGTTAAAACTCAAGGATAAGGAGAGGGGAATAAAAACCTTGAATGGACAAAAAGGTTAAAAGGCATGACGTCATCCAACTAGGATACCCCTCTATGGCAGTAACGTAGGCCTTAAAGGCAATGGAGGTGTTATATTACTGATATACGTATAACAGGCATAAAATTTCACACTACCAATATGAAACCTGGATTCCTACGTGGGGTTAAACCAAGCAGGCTTTGTGGTGATGTTTGAGGACCAGTAGCGTCTCACGTAGCCAATGTTCGGCCTCAGAATCTCTGATGGACATGACGTTGGGGTCTGACGCCGCTGCCTTGATGGAGTACGCCAGTTTGGCAGTGATCGTGTCAATTATCTTGAGAACCGAAGACTCGCCGATGATGGAGATATGATGAGTGGATCGGATCAATCTGCATATCGCTTTGGCCTTTGCCACGAAATCTGGATCATCTATGCCGTAAGATGAGGGCGTGGCCAAACTCTGGTCTCTCGGTGGTGGGTCGTCGGGCGGCGGTGGCGTCACTGGTCCGGCACCCCTATATCCACGAGTCTGGGGGGGCGGCGTGGTCGGTGGACGAGTCCTGGGTGGTCTGGGTCTAGGGGGTGGGGTGCAAGGTTGCACTCTAGGAGGTGGTGAGGCTCGTCTCGGAGGTGCGGGGCGGCACGCAACAGGAGCCCGATGCCCAGCAGTGCGTGAGCCCGGACGTGGTCTGTGGCCTGACCCGTCTCCACTGGTCGCAAACACTGGGTGACCGAGGCCCCTCCCCTCATTTTGGTAATGGTAATCTTCCTCCTCACTGCTCGGTGATAGTTGGTCTTCGTCATAATAATCATCATACCTGGATCTGGGTTGACGTTCGGCTCTGGGATCTAGCCACAGCACAGGTCCACGCCCACGGCTTGGGCAGTCACACCTGGCCCCGGAGCATTCCGGTGAAGGGCAGAACCCCAGAGGGCCCCATCCGACGACTGGCGCGTAAAATGGCGCCCGTCTGGTCCTATGGGCGTCGCCATTTTGGTAAAAATGGCGGACCTCGTGGCTCCTCGGCGCGTAAAGTTCAGCACGGTTGGAGTAAAAGGATTTATTTCGGTTCCTACCAGCTCTATTGCACGGGCCATTGGTCCAGCGATACGGGTAGCGATGTTCATCCATAACGTAACAGGTTTCCTTCTCAATAGTACTTCTTGGTTCGTTAGGGAGTATTGAAAAAATTCGATAAAAACTGGAAAATGATGTTAATCAAATAGATTTGTTTATTTTTGCAGTTAACGGCGGGACGTTTCGGTTACAAAAAAACCTTCATCAGCCTAGCAATCTTGAGAAAGTACCTGTACGAGCGCTAATTGGTGTGCTTCCAGCATGAAGACCAAAGTGAAAGAGGGAGATGAAAGCGGGGGTTGGGCGGATATACCTTTCACCCCGTGACCTCTAAAGTTGGCGATATCCCGGACGAATTAAAAGTAAAGAAATAAAATTTCCCAAGGGGAAAGGGATTAGAAAAATGTCTAGACCCCAGAGGGGGGCGCAGACCTAAAAAATAATATTAAACTGGATATAAACTAATTGTAAAAAATTGGACCGGAAATGGTTGCATTCAGGGGCCCTCGGAAATTTGAAGAAAAGGTGGTTTGAGCCGGTGAATGGTTGCATTCAGGGACTCCAGGAGTCCAGAAGCTCCTGCGTGAATAATGGAAGCCAATTGTGGGGAAAATGAAGACTACATGAATGAAATGGATGGATGTGAATTTAGGATTAGGCATAAGGCCCGAATGGTTAGGTTTAGAGTAAGGGGAAGGGAAGGTGTTAACCTCCACTAATAAATAATAATAATAACAATCTAATTGGGGGGTCTGTGACTTAGGATTAGGCACGTAGGGATACTGTGCACCAATACAAAAATTGCCACGTCAATGGACTATATTGGACCCGTGGCCGATGTGGACCATAGCGGGTAGAGGGTGATCATCATGGATATCGTGAGTGGTGACATGCTTCGTACAGGCCTTTCAGAAACATCATTTTCCTATAGTCATATGTAAGCATATTATGCATTTACACAGTAGGTATACGTGATAGATATTGAAATAAATATAACTATGTCCCAATGTCATGTAGGTGGTGATACTTTACATGAGATGGACATGCAAAATAGAACAAAAAGAAATAAAAATAACTTTAGATAGCGGTGGTGGACACCAAAGTGTTACCTCAATATATAGGAACATATATCACACAGTTATATCACGATGACATGTATGGTAATAATACTTGACATGAAAAGGATGTGGAAAATTGAACAAAATGAAAAAAAATTAACTTCAAATATAGAGAGGTGACAATGGCAGTGTACAGCCCATCTACATATGTAACTATATCCCAATGTCATGCACGATGGTAATCCTTTACATGAGATGGATATGTGAAATAGAACAAAGAAAAACAAAATTAACTTTGGATTAGTGGTGGTGGACACAAGAGTGTTACCTGAATATATAGAAACATATATTACATAGCTATATCCCAATGACATGTATGGTAATGATACTTTACATGAGATGGAGATGGAAAACTGAAAAAAGAGAAATAAAACAAACTTGAGATATAGAAAGGTAGATGTGACAGTGATCGCTCAGTCTATGTGTCTGACTATATCTCAATGACACGTACGGTGGTAATACTGTACATGCAATGGACATGGAAAAGTGAAAAAAGAGAAATAAAAGTAACTTCAGGTTTGAGGTGGTAGACACAAAAGTGTTCCCTCGTAACCAACATGACTAAGACACTACCCGGGGAGACCGCCGGATAATGTCACTCGATGTGGAAATAAATATTATGACAAAACATAAAAACAGCACTGACGGGGTTAGGTTAAGAGAGGACAGCAGACAGTCAAAGACTGCCCACTGGTTAGTGTACTCGCTAATATCTATGTATGTAATGATATCTATCTCCTATCAAGGCCTGGTGGTATTAGAGTAGAAGATAATTGTGATATTGTTATTTATTATATAATGATTTAATAGGTATTATATTATATTAATTGTTTTGTTCTTATGGTATTTGTAAATGTATACAATAAATGTACATATCTTCTGGTATTAAGTATGTATCTACTGCTGGTAGTTAGTACTATACTCAAGTTTTTTTCTCAATTGAGAACCAAAGGGCCAAACATCGCCTCTTTTTGTTGGATGTATAGTTCTCGTGTTTATTTCAATTGAATTTTAGACACAATGTTGTATATAAATATATATATACTATAAAGAATCTGGTTTTAGTTGGTATATATTGTCTATGGTTGTTGTTTTGGACTGTAGGAGATGTGGACTTGTCCAGGAGAAGACCAAGAGCACCCTCTGGTGGATATCCCCTGGCGGAGCACTCCTACAACAACTAAAAGATCCGCCTGTCTGATATAAAGATTGGAGAGTTATCATCATCACTGAGAAGTGTGTTTGACTGACTGTGTGTCATGGTCTGTCTGAATCTAAATAACAGGTTACCCACATTCGTAGTGAATGGGAATATAGTGGAATGTGCAGTGGTTGGATCCCACAGACAAGATAATGGGCGTTATTTTGTGATTGAATTGCATTGTAAAATAGGTACTATGTTGTAGCTAAGTTACATTCTAGAATGAGCTCGACCCATTTCTCCACAGAATATAAATTGGGAGATGAATAGAGTCTCCACATGTAAAGGAAACCTATGGCAGATAAGAATTGAGTTCCAGCAAACAGGTGAATGGTTAGGGTTAGGGGAGTGTGTGGTGATGTTAAGGAGGTATAACACATCATATATAACAAGGCATAGATAGACAGTACTAGGGGTAGGCGGCCCGACAGAAGAGGTCATGACAGGTCTCAAAATGGACGATCATCACGGGGAATGTGGCAAGATGTCAACAATATTGTCTCCACGTATTGCCCGATAGGGATTCATAATAGTGTAATGGACATATATGTATTTTCATACTAAACCAATCATATCCTCTCAATAAAGCATTCCCTTGTGAGAACCCACCACGAGCCCATAACTGCAAAAGCATACTAATTCCCTCCCACTGCTGAAAATACGATGGAAATGTATGTGCTAAACTCTGTATGTCCACAAAGTACACTGTACACCCAGTCACACGTCAAGCCTGTGAGGTCTAGACAAAATAAGATAATCTTGCTCATAGGCCCAGAAAAAAGATGGGATTGAATGTGATGGAAGTAACATTCTAGTGGTCATGTTGCTTAAAGTCAATATAACGATGGCGATTGTATAGTGATAGTGGTGATTTAAAGTGAAATTATGAACTAACTTCCAGGAGGGGAATGGAACCCTAAAATAGAAAGACAGCTAAGAGGCATGACATAATCCAAATGGGATGGCCCTCCATAACAGTAATTATACTCTTTAGGGCAATGGAGGTATTATAGTTCTAATACAAATATGACCGGTCTATAGATTTCACGTGTGATGGTGATAATATTATAGTATAATAGTGTTGAGGGTCTAATTAGAGTTAAAACTCAAGGATAAGGAGAGGGGAATAAAAACCTTGAATGGACAAAAAGGTTAAAAGGCATGACGTCATCCAACTAGGATACCCCTCTATGGCAGTAACGTAGGCCTTAAAGGCAATGGAGGTGTTATATTACTGATATACGTATAACAGGCATAAAATTTCACACTACCAATATGAAACCTGGATTCCTACGTGGGGTTAAACCAAGCAGGCTTTGTGGTGATGTTTGAGGACCAGTAGCGTCTCACGTAGCCAATGTTCGGCCTCAGAATCTCTGATGGACATGACGTTGGGGTCTGACGCCGCTGCCTTGATGGAGTACGCCAGTTTGGCAGTGATCGTGTCAATTATCTTGAGAACCGAAGACTCGCCGATGATGGAGATATGATGAGTGGATCGGATCAATCTGCATATCGCTTTGGCCTTTGCCACGAAATCTGGATCATCTATGCCGTAAGATGAGGGCGTGGCCAAACTCTGGTCTCTCGGTGGTGGGTCGTCGGGCGGCGGTGGCGTCACTGGTCCGGCACCCCTATATCCACGAGTCTGGGGGGGCGGCGTGGTCGGTGGACGAGTCCTGGGTGGTCTGGGTCTAGGGGGTGGGGTGCAAGGTTGCACTCTAGGAGGTGGTGAGGCTCGTCTCGGAGGTGCGGGGCGGCACGCAACAGGAGCCCGATGCCCAGCAGTGCGTGAGCCCGGACGTGGTCTGTGGCCTGACCCGTCTCCACTGGTCGCAAACACTGGGTGACCGAGGCCCCTCCCCTCATTTTGGTAATGGTAATCTTCCTCCTCACTGCTCGGTGATAGTTGGTCTTCGTCATAATAATCATCATACCTGGATCTGGGTTGACGTTCGGCTCTGGGATCTAGCCACAGCACAGGTCCACGCCCACGGCTTGGGCAGTCACACCTGGCCCCGGAGCATTCCGGTGAAGGGCAGAACCCCAGAGGGCCCCATCCGACGACTGGCGCGTAAAATGGCGCCCGTCTGGTCCTATGGGCGTCGCCATTTTGGTAAAAATGGCGGACCTCGTGGCTCCTCGGCGCGTAAAGTTCAGCACGGTTGGAGTAAAAGGATTTATTTCGGTTCCTACCAGCTCTATTGCACGGGCCATTGGTCCAGCGATACGGGTAGCGATGTTCATCCATAACGTAACAGGTTTCCTTCTCAATAGTACTTCTTGGTTCGTTAGGGAGTATTGAAAAAATTCGATAAAAACTGGAAAATGATGTTAATCAAATAGATTTGTTTATTTTTGCAGTTAACGGCGGGACGTTTCGGTTACAAAAAAACCTTCATCAGCCTAGCAATCTTGAGAAAGTACCTGTACGAGCGCTAATTGGTGTGCTTCCAGCATGAAGACCAAAGTGAAAGAGGGAGATGAAAGCGGGGGTTGGGCGGATATACCTTTCACCCCGTGACCTCTAAAGTTGGCGATATCCCGGACGAATTAAAAGTAAAGAAATAAAATTTCCCAAGGGGAAAGGGATTAGAAAAATGTCTAGACCCCAGAGGGGGGCGCAGACCTAAAAAATAATATTAAACTGGATATAAACTAATTGTAAAAAATTGGACCGGAAATGGTTGCATTCAGGGGCCCTCGGAAATTTGAAGAAAAGGTGGTTTGAGCCGGTGAATGGTTGCATTCAGGGACTCCAGGAGTCCAGAAGCTCCTGCGTGAATAATGGAAGCCAATTGTGGGGAAAATGAAGACTACATGAATGAAATGGATGGATGTGAATTTAGGATTAGGCATAAGGCCCGAATGGTTAGGTTTAGAGTAAGGGGAAGGGAAGGTGTTAACCTCCACTAATAAATAATAATAATAACAATCTAATTGGGGGGTCTGTGACTTAGGATTAGGCACGTAGGGATACTGTGCACCAATACAAAAATTGCCACGTCAATGGACTATATTGGACCCGTGGCCGATGTGGACCATAGCGGGTAGAGGGTGATCATCATGGATATCGTGAGTGGTGACATGCTTCGTACAGGCCTTTCAGAAACATCATTTTCCTATAGTCATATGTAAGCATATTATGCATTTACACAGTAGGTATACGTGATAGATATTGAAATAAATATAACTATGTCCCAATGTCATGTAGGTGGTGATACTTTACATGAGATGGACATGCAAAATAGAACAAAAAGAAATAAAAATAACTTTAGATAGCGGTGGTGGACACCAAAGTGTTACCTCAATATATAGGAACATATATCACACAGTTATATCACGATGACATGTATGGTAATAATACTTGACATGAAAAGGATGTGGAAAATTGAACAAAATGAAAAAAAATTAACTTCAAATATAGAGAGGTGACAATGGCAGTGTACAGCCCATCTACATATGTAACTATATCCCAATGTCATGCACGATGGTAATCCTTTACATGAGATGGATATGTGAAATAGAACAAAGAAAAACAAAATTAACTTTGGATTAGTGGTGGTGGACACAAGAGTGTTACCTGAATATATAGAAACATATATTACATAGCTATATCCCAATGACATGTATGGTAATGATACTTTACATGAGATGGAGATGGAAAACTGAAAAAAGAGAAATAAAACAAACTTGAGATATAGAAAGGTAGATGTGACAGTGATCGCTCAGTCTATGTGTCTGACTATATCTCAATGACACGTACGGTGGTAATACTGTACATGCAATGGACATGGAAAAGTGAAAAAAGAGAAATAAAAGTAACTTCAGGTTTGAGGTGGTAGACACAAAAGTGTTCCCTCGTAACCAACATGACTAAGACACTACCCGGGGAGACCGCCGGATAATGTCACTCGATGTGGAAATAAATATTATGACAAAACATAAAAACAGCACTGACGGGGTTAGGTTAAGAGAGGACAGCAGACAGTCAAAGACTGCCCACTGGTTAGTGTACTCGCTAATATCTATGTATGTAATGATATCTATCTCCTATCAAGGCCTGGTGGTATTAGAGTAGAAGATAATTGTGATATTGTTATTTATTATATAATGATTTAATAGGTATTATATTATATTAATTGTTTTGTTCTTATGGTATTTGTAAATGTATACAATAAATGTACATATCTTCTGGTATTAAGTATGTATCTACTGCTGGTAGTTAGTACTATACTCAAGTTTTTTTCTCAATTGAGAACCAAAGGGCCAAACATCGCCTCTTTTTGTTGGATGTATAGTTCTCGTGTTTATTTCAATTGAATTTTAGACACAATGTTGTATATAAATATATATATACTATAAAGAATCTGGTTTTAGTTGGTATATATTGTCTATGGTTGTTGTTTTGGACTGTAGGAGATGTGGACTTGTCCAGGAGAAGACCAAGAGCACCCTCTGGTGGATATCCCCTGGCGGAGCACTCCTACAACAACTAAAAGATCCGCCTGTCTGATATAAAGATTGGAGAGTTATCATCATCACTGAGAAGTGTGTTTGACTGACTGTGTGTCATGGTCTGTCTGAATCTAAATAACAGGTTACCCACATTCGTAGTGAATGGGAATATAGTGGAATGTGCAGTGGTTGGATCCCACAGACAAGATAATGGGCGTTATTTTGTGATTGAATTGCATTGTAAAATAGGTACTATGTTGTAGCTAAGTTACATTCTAGAATGAGCTCGACCCATTTCTCCACAGAATATAAATTGGGAGATGAATAGAGTCTCCACATGTAAAGGAAACCTATGGCAGATAAGAATTGAGTTCCAGCAAACAGGTGAATGGTTAGGGTTAGGGGAGTGTGTGGTGATGTTAAGGAGGTATAACACATCATATATAACAAGGCATAGATAGACAGTACTAGGGGTAGGCGGCCCGACAGAAGAGGTCATGACAGGTCTCAAAATGGACGATCATCACGGGGAATGTGGCAAGATGTCAACAATATTGTCTCCACGTATTGCCCGATAGGGATTCATAATAGTGTAATGGACATATATGTATTTTCATACTAAACCAATCATATCCTCTCAATAAAGCATTCCCTTGTGAGAACCCACCACGAGCCCATAACTGCAAAAGCATACTAATTCCCTCCCACTGCTGAAAATACGATGGAAATGTATGTGCTAAACTCTGTATGTCCACAAAGTACACTGTACACCCAGTCACACGTCAAGCCTGTGAGGTCTAGACAAAATAAGATAATCTTGCTCATAGGCCCAGAAAAAAGATGGGATTGAATGTGATGGAAGTAACATTCTAGTGGTCATGTTGCTTAAAGTCAATATAACGATGGCGATTGTATAGTGATAGTGGTGATTTAAAGTGAAATTATGAACTAACTTCCAGGAGGGGAATGGAACCCTAAAATAGAAAGACAGCTAAGAGGCATGACATAATCCAAATGGGATGGCCCTCCATAACAGTAATTATACTCTTTAGGGCAATGGAGGTATTATAGTTCTAATACAAATATGACCGGTCTATAGATTTCACGTGTGATGGTGATAATATTATAGTATAATAGTGTTGAGGGTCTAATTAGAGTTAAAACTCAAGGATAAGGAGAGGGGAATAAAAACCTTGAATGGACAAAAAGGTTAAAAGGCATGACGTCATCCAACTAGGATACCCCTCTATGGCAGTAACGTAGGCCTTAAAGGCAATGGAGGTGTTATATTACTGATATACGTATAACAGGCATAAAATTTCACACTACCAATATGAAACCTGGATTCCTACGTGGGGTTAAACCAAGCAGGCTTTGTGGTGATGTTTGAGGACCAGTAGCGTCTCACGTAGCCAATGTTCGGCCTCAGAATCTCTGATGGACATGACGTTGGGGTCTGACGCCGCTGCCTTGATGGAGTACGCCAGTTTGGCAGTGATCGTGTCAATTATCTTGAGAACCGAAGACTCGCCGATGATGGAGATATGATGAGTGGATCGGATCAATCTGCATATCGCTTTGGCCTTTGCCACGAAATCTGGATCATCTATGCCGTAAGATGAGGGCGTGGCCAAACTCTGGTCTCTCGGTGGTGGGTCGTCGGGCGGCGGTGGCGTCACTGGTCCGGCACCCCTATATCCACGAGTCTGGGGGGGCGGCGTGGTCGGTGGACGAGTCCTGGGTGGTCTGGGTCTAGGGGGTGGGGTGCAAGGTTGCACTCTAGGAGGTGGTGAGGCTCGTCTCGGAGGTGCGGGGCGGCACGCAACAGGAGCCCGATGCCCAGCAGTGCGTGAGCCCGGACGTGGTCTGTGGCCTGACCCGTCTCCACTGGTCGCAAACACTGGGTGACCGAGGCCCCTCCCCTCATTTTGGTAATGGTAATCTTCCTCCTCACTGCTCGGTGATAGTTGGTCTTCGTCATAATAATCATCATACCTGGATCTGGGTTGACGTTCGGCTCTGGGATCTAGCCACAGCACAGGTCCACGCCCACGGCTTGGGCAGTCACACCTGGCCCCGGAGCATTCCGGTGAAGGGCAGAACCCCAGAGGGCCCCATCCGACGACTGGCGCGTAAAATGGCGCCCGTCTGGTCCTATGGGCGTCGCCATTTTGGTAAAAATGGCGGACCTCGTGGCTCCTCGGCGCGTAAAGTTCAGCACGGTTGGAGTAAAAGGATTTATTTCGGTTCCTACCAGCTCTATTGCACGGGCCATTGGTCCAGCGATACGGGTAGCGATGTTCATCCATAACGTAACAGGTTTCCTTCTCAATAGTACTTCTTGGTTCGTTAGGGAGTATTGAAAAAATTCGATAAAAACTGGAAAATGATGTTAATCAAATAGATTTGTTTATTTTTGCAGTTAACGGCGGGACGTTTCGGTTACAAAAAAACCTTCATCAGCCTAGCAATCTTGAGAAAGTACCTGTACGAGCGCTAATTGGTGTGCTTCCAGCATGAAGACCAAAGTGAAAGAGGGAGATGAAAGCGGGGGTTGGGCGGATATACCTTTCACCCCGTGACCTCTAAAGTTGGCGATATCCCGGACGAATTAAAAGTAAAGAAATAAAATTTCCCAAGGGGAAAGGGATTAGAAAAATGTCTAGACCCCAGAGGGGGGCGCAGACCTAAAAAATAATATTAAACTGGATATAAACTAATTGTAAAAAATTGGACCGGAAATGGTTGCATTCAGGGGCCCTCGGAAATTTGAAGAAAAGGTGGTTTGAGCCGGTGAATGGTTGCATTCAGGGACTCCAGGAGTCCAGAAGCTCCTGCGTGAATAATGGAAGCCAATTGTGGGGAAAATGAAGACTACATGAATGAAATGGATGGATGTGAATTTAGGATTAGGCATAAGGCCCGAATGGTTAGGTTTAGAGTAAGGGGAAGGGAAGGTGTTAACCTCCACTAATAAATAATAATAATAACAATCTAATTGGGGGGTCTGTGACTTAGGATTAGGCACGTAGGGATACTGTGCACCAATACAAAAATTGCCACGTCAATGGACTATATTGGACCCGTGGCCGATGTGGACCATAGCGGGTAAAGGGTGATCATCATGGATATCGTGAGTGGTGACATGCTTCGTACAGGCCTTTCAGAAACATCATTTTCCTATAGTCATATGTAAGCATATTATGCATTTACACAGTAGGTATACGTGATAGATATTGAAATAAATATAACTATGTCCCAATGTCATGTAGGTGGTGATACTTTACATGAGATGGACATGCAAAATAGAACAAAAAGAAATAAAAATAACTTTAGATAGCGGTGGTGGACACCAGAGTGTTACCTCAATATATAGGAACATATATCACACAGTTATATCACGATGACATGTATGGTAATAATACTTGACATGAAAAGGATGTGGAAAATTGAACAAAATGAAAAAAAATTAACTTCAAATATAGAGAGGTGACAATGGCAGTGTACAGCCCATCTACATATGTTACTATATCCCAATGTCATGCACGATGGTAATCCTTTACATGAGATGGATATGTGAAATAGAACAAAGAAAAACAAAATTAACTTTGGATTAGTGGTGGTGGACACAAGAGTGTTACCTGAATATATAGAAACATATATTACATAGCTATATCCCAATGACATGTATGGTAATGATACTTTACATGAGATGGAGATGGAAAACTGAAAAAAGAGAAATAAAACAAACTTGAGATATAGAAAGGTAGATGTGACAGTGATCGCTCAGTCTATGTGTCTGACTATATCTCAATGACACGTACGGTGGTAATACTGTACATGCAATGGACATGGAAAAGTGAAAAAAGAGAAATAAAAGTAACTTCAGGTTTGAGGTGGTAGACACAAAAGTGTTCCCTCGTAACCAACATGACTAAGACACTACCCGGGGAGACCGCCGGATAATGTCACTCGATGTGGAAATAAATATTATGACAAAACATAAAAACAGCACTGACGGGGTTAGGTTAAGAGAGGACAGCAGACAGTCAAAGACTGCCCACTGGTTAGTGTACTCGCTAATATCTATGTATGTAATGATATCTATCTCCTATCAAGGCCTGGTGGTATTAGAGTAGAAGATAATTGTGATATTGTTATTTATTATATAATGATTTAATAGGTATTATATTATATTAATTGTTTTGTTCTTATGGTATTTGTAAATGTATACAATAAATGTACATATCTTCTGGTATTAAGTATGTATCTACTGCTGGTAGTTAGTACTATACTCAAGTTTTTTTCTCAATTGAGAACCAAAGGGCCAAACATCGCCTCTTTTTGTTGGATGTATAGTTTTCGTGTTTATTTCAATTGAATTTTAGACACAATGTTGTATATAAATATATATATACTATAAAGAATCTGGTTTTAGTTGGTATATATTGTCTATGGTTGTTGTTTTGGACTGTAGGAGATGTGGACTTGTCCAGGAGAAGACCAAGAGCACCCTCTGGTGGATATCCCCTGGCGGAGCACTCCTACAACAACTAAAAGATCCGCCTGTCTGATATAAAGATTGGAGAGTTATCATCATCACTGAGAAGTGTGTTTGACTGACTGTGTGTCATGGTCTGTCTGAATCTAAATAACAGGTTACCCACATTCGTAGTGAATGGGAATATAGTGGAATGTGCAGTGGTTGGATCCCACAGACAAGATAATGGGCGTTATTTTGTGATTGAATTGCATTGTAAAATAGGTACTATGTTGTAGCTAAGTTACATTCTAGAATGAGCTCGACCCATTTCTCCACAGAATATAAATTGGGAGATGAATAGAGTCTCCACATGTAAAGGAAACCTATGGCAGATAAGAATTGAGTTCCAGCAAACAGGTGAATGGTTAGGGTTAGGGGAGTGTGTGGTGATGTTAAGGAGGTATAACACATCATATATAACAAGGCATAGATAGACAGTACTAGGGGTAGGCGGCCCGACAGAAGAGGTCATGACAGGTCTCAAAATGGACGATCATCACGGGGAATGTGGCAAGATGTCAACAATATTGTCTCCACGTATTGCCCGATAGGGATTCATAATAGTGTAATGGACATATATGTATTTTCATACTAAACCAATCATATCCTCTCAATAAAGCATTCCCTTGTGAGAACCCACCACGAGCCCATAACTGCAAAAGCATACTAATTCCCTCCCACTGCTGAAAATACGATGGAAATGTATGTGCTAAACTCTGTATGTCCACAAAGTACACTGTACACCCAGTCACACGTCAAGCCTGTGAGGTCTAGACAAAATAAGATAATCTTGCTCATAGGCCCAGAAAAAAGATGGGATTGAATGTGATGGAAGTAACATTCTAGTGGTCATGTTGCTTAAAGTCAATATAACGATGGCGATTGTATAGTGATAGTGGTGATTTAAAGTGAAATTATGAACTAACTTCCAGGAGGGGAATGGAACCCTAAAATAGAAAGACAGCTAAGAGGCATGACATAATCCAAATGGGATGGCCCTCCATAACAGTAATTATACTCTTTAGGGCAATGGAGGTATTATAGTTCTAATACAAATATGACCGGTCTATAGATTTCACGTGTGATGGTGATAATATTATAGTATAATAGTGTTGAGGGTCTAATTAGAGTTAAAACTCAAGGATAAGGAGAGGGGAATAAAAACCTTGAATGGACAAAAAGGTTAAAAGGCATGACGTCATCCAACTAGGATACCCCTCTATGGCAGTAACGTAGGCCTTAAAGGCAATGGAGGTGTTATATTACTGATCTACGTATGACAGGCATAAAATTTCACACTACCAATATGAAACCTGGATTCCTACGTGGGGTTAAACCAAGCAGGCTTTGTGGTGATGTTTGAGGACCAGTAGCGTCTCACGTAGCCAATGTTCGGCCTCAGAATCTCTGATGGACATGACGTTGGGGTCTGACGCCGCTGCCTTGATGGAGTACGCCAGTTTGGCAGTGATCGTGTCAATTATCTTGAGAACCGAAGACTCGCCGATGATGGAGATATGATGAGTGGATCGGATCAATCTGCATATCGCTTTGGCCTTTGCCACGAAATCTGGATCATCTATGCCGTAAGATGAGGGCGTGGCCAAACTCTGGTCTCTCGGTGGTGGGTCGTCGGGCGGCGGTGGCGTCACTGGTCCGGCACCCCTATATCCACGAGTCTGGGGGGGCGGCGTGGTCGGTGGACGAGTCCTGGGTGGTCTGGGTCTAGGGGGTGGGGTGCAAGGTTGCACTCTAGGAGGTGGTGAGGCTCGTCTCGGAGGTGCGGGGCGGCACGCAACAGGAGCCCGATGCCCAGCAGTGCGTGAGCCCGGATGTGGTCTGTGGCCTGACCCGTCTCCACTGGTCGCAAACACTGGGCGACCGAGGCCCCTCCCCTCATTTTGGTAATGGTAATCTTCCTCCTCACTGCTCGGTGATAGTTGGTCTTCGTCATAATAATCATCATACCTGGATCTGGGTTGACGTTCGGCTCTGGGATCTAGCCACAGCACAGGTCCACGCCCACGGCTTGGGCAGTCACACCTGGCCCCGGAGCATTCCGGTGAAGGGCAGAACCCCAGAGGGCCCCATCCGACGACTGGCGCGTAAAATGGCGCCCGTCTGGTCCTATGGGCGTCGCCATTTTGGTAAAAATGGCGGACCTCGTGGCTCCTCGGCGCGTAAAGTTCAGCACGGTTGGAGTAAAAGGATTTATTTCGGTTCCTACCAGCTCTATTGCACGGGCCATTGGTCCAGCGATACGGGTAGCGATGTTCATCCATAACGTAACAGGTTTCCTTCTCAATAGTACTTCTTGGTTCGTTAGGGAGTATTGAAAAAATTCGATAAAAACTGGAAAATGATGTTAATCAAATAGATTTGTTTATTTTTGCAGTTAACGGCGGGACGTTTCGGTTACAAAAAAACCTTCATCAGCCTAGCAATCTTGAGAAAGTACCTGTACGAGCGCTAATTGGTGTGCTTCCAGCATGAAGACCAAAGTGAAAGAGGGAGATGAAAGCGGGGGTTGGGCGGATATACCTTTCACCCCGTGACCTCTAAAGTTGGCGATATCCCGGACGAATTAAAAGTAAAGAAATAAAATTTCCCAAGGGGAAAGGGATTAGAAAAATGTCTAGACCCCAGAGGGGGGCGCAGACCTAAAAAATAATATTAAACTGGATATAAACTAATTGTAAAAAATTGGACCGGAAATGGTTGCATTCAGGGGCCCTCGGAAATTTGAAGAAAAGGTGGTTTGAGCCGGTGAATGGTTGCATTCAGGGACTCCAGGAGTCCAGAAGCTCCTGCGTGAATAATGGAAGCCAATTGTGGGGAAAATGAAGACTACATGAATGAAATGGATGGATGTGAATTTAGGATTAGGCATAAGGCCCGAATGGTTAGGTTTAGAGTAAGGGGAAGGGAAGGTGTTAACCTCCACTAATAAATAATAATAATAACAATCTAATTGGGGGGTCTGTGACTTAGGATTAGGCACGTAGGGATACTGTGCACCAATACAAAAATTGCCACGTCAATGGACTATATTGGACCCGTGGCCGATGTGGACCATAGCGGGTAAAGGGTGATCATCATGGATATCGTGAGTGGTGACATGCTTCGTACAGGCCTTTCAGAAACATCATTTTCCTATAGTCATATGTAAGCATATTATGCATTTACACAGTAGGTATACGTGATAGATATTGAAATAAATATAACTATGTCCCAATGTCATGTAGGTGGTGATACTTTACATGAGATGGACATGCAAAATAGAACAAAAAGAAATAAAAATAACTTTAGATAGCGGTGGTGGACACCAGAGTGTTACCTCAATATATAGGAACATATATCACACAGTTATATCACGATGACATGTATGGTAATAATACTTGACATGAAAAGGATGTGGAAAATTGAACAAAATGAAAAAAAATTAACTTCAAATATAGAGAGGTGACAATGGCAGTGTACAGCCCATCTACATATGTTACTATATCCCAATGTCATGCACGATGGTAATCCTTTACATGAGATGGATATGTGAAATAGAACAAAGAAAAACAAAATTAACTTTGGATTAGTGGTGGTGGACACAAGAGTGTTACCTGAATATATAGAAACATATATTACATAGCTATATCCCAATGACATGTATGGTAATGATACTTTACATGAGATGGAGATGGAAAACTGAAAAAAGAGAAATAAAACAAACTTGAGATATAGAAAGGTAGATGTGACAGTGATCGCTCAGTCTATGTGTCTGACTATATCTCAATGACACGTACGGTGGTAATACTGTACATGCAATGGACATGGAAAAGTGAAAAAAGAGAAATAAAAGTAACTTCAGGTTTGAGGTGGTAGACACAAAAGTGTTCCCTCGTAACCAACATGACTAAGACACTACCCGGGGAGACCGCCGGATAATGTCACTCGATGTGGAAATAAATATTATGACAAAACATAAAAACAGCACTGACGGGGTTAGGTTAAGAGAGGACAGCAGACAGTCAAAGACTGCCCACTGGTTAGTGTACTCGCTAATATCTATGTATGTAATGATATCTATCTCCTATCAAGGCCTGGTGGTATTAGAGTAGAAGATAATTGTGATATTGTTATTTATTATATAATGATTTAATAGGTATTATATTATATTAATTGTTTTGTTCTTATGGTATTTGTAAATGTATACAATAAATGTACATATCTTCTGGTATTAAGTATGTATCTACTGCTGGTAGTTAGTACTATACTCAAGTTTTTTTCTCAATTGAGAACCAAAGGGCCAAACATCGCCTCTTTTTGTTGGATGTATAGTTTTCGTGTTTATTTCAATTGAATTTTAGACACAATGTTGTATATAAATATATATATACTATAAAGAATCTGGTTTTAGTTGGTATATATTGTCTATGGTTGTTGTTTTGGACTGTAGGAGATGTGGACTTGTCCAGGAGAAGACCAAGAGCACCCTCTGGTGGATATCCCCTGGCGGAGCACTCCTACAACAACTAAAAGATCCGCCTGTCTGATATAAAGATTGGAGAGTTATCATCATCACTGAGAAGTGTGTTTGACTGACTGTGTGTCATGGTCTGTCTGAATCTAAATAACAGGTTACCCACATTCGTAGTGAATGGGAATATAGTGGAATGTGCAGTGGTTGGATCCCACAGACAAGATAATGGGCGTTATTTTGTGATTGAATTGCATTGTAAAATAGGTACTATGTTGTAGCTAAGTTACATTCTAGAATGAGCTCGACCCATTTCTCCACAGAATATAAATTGGGAGATGAATAGAGTCTCCACATGTAAAGGAAACCTATGGCAGATAAGAATTGAGTTCCAGCAAACAGGTGAATGGTTAGGGTTAGGGGAGTGTGTGGTGATGTTAAGGAGGTATAACACATCATATATAACAAGGCATAGATAGACAGTACTAGGGGTAGGCGGCCCGACAGAAGAGGTCATGACAGGTCTCAAAATGGACGATCATCACGGGGAATGTGGCAAGATGTCAACAATATTGTCTCCACGTATTGCCCGATAGGGATTCATAATAGTGTAATGGACATATATGTATTTTCATACTAAACCAATCATATCCTCTCAATAAAGCATTCCCTTGTGAGAACCCACCACGAGCCCATAACTGCAAAAGCATACTAATTCCCTCCCACTGCTGAAAATACGATGGAAATGTATGTGCTAAACTCTGTATGTCCACAAAGTACACTGTACACCCAGTCACACGTCAAGCCTGTGAGGTCTAGACAAAATAAGATAATCTTGCTCATAGGCCCAGAAAAAAGATGGGATTGAATGTGATGGAAGTAACATTCTAGTGGTCATGTTGCTTAAAGTCAATATAACGATGGCGATTGTATAGTGATAGTGGTGATTTAAAGTGAAATTATGAACTAACTTCCAGGAGGGGAATGGAACCCTAAAATAGAAAGACAGCTAAGAGGCATGACATAATCCAAATGGGATGGCCCTCCATAACAGTAATTATACTCTTTAGGGCAATGGAGGTATTATAGTTCTAATACAAATATGACCGGTCTATAGATTTCACGTGTGATGGTGATAATATTATAGTATAATAGTGTTGAGGGTCTAATTAGAGTTAAAACTCAAGGATAAGGAGAGGGGAATAAAAACCTTGAATGGACAAAAAGGTTAAAAGGCATGACGTCATCCAACTAGGATACCCCTCTATGGCAGTAACGTAGGCCTTAAAGGCAATGGAGGTGTTATATTACTGATCTACGTATGACAGGCATAAAATTTCACACTACCAATATGAAACCTGGATTCCTACGTGGGGTTAAACCAAGCAGGCTTTGTGGTGATGTTTGAGGACCAGTAGCGTCTCACGTAGCCAATGTTCGGCCTCAGAATCTCTGATGGACATGACGTTGGGGTCTGACGCCGCTGCCTTGATGGAGTACGCCAGTTTGGCAGTGATCGTGTCAATTATCTTGAGAACCGAAGACTCGCCGATGATGGAGATATGATGAGTGGATCGGATCAATCTGCATATCGCTTTGGCCTTTGCCACGAAATCTGGATCATCTATGCCGTAAGATGAGGGCGTGGCCAAACTCTGGTCTCTCGGTGGTGGGTCGTCGGGCGGCGGTGGCGTCACTGGTCCGGCACCCCTATATCCACGAGTCTGGGGGGGCGGCGTGGTCGGTGGACGAGTCCTGGGTGGTCTGGGTCTAGGGGGTGGGGTGCAAGGTTGCACTCTAGGAGGTGGTGAGGCTCGTCTCGGAGGTGCGGGGCGGCACGCAACAGGAGCCCGATGCCCAGCAGTGCGTGAGCCCGGATGTGGTCTGTGGCCTGACCCGTCTCCACTGGTCGCAAACACTGGGCGACCGAGGCCCCTCCCCTCATTTTGGTAATGGTAATCTTCCTCCTCACTGCTCGGTGATAGTTGGTCTTCGTCATAATAATCATCATACCTGGATCTGGGTTGACGTTCGGCTCTGGGATCTAGCCACAGCACAGGTCCACGCCCACGGCTTGGGCAGTCACACCTGGCCCCGGAGCATTCCGGTGAAGGGCAGAACCCCAGAGGGCCCCATCCGACGACTGGCGCGTAAAATGGCGCCCGTCTGGTCCTATGGGCGTCGCCATTTTGGTAAAAATGGCGGACCTCGTGGCTCCTCGGCGCGTAAAGTTCAGCACGGTTGGAGTAAAAGGATTTATTTCGGTTCCTACCAGCTCTATTGCACGGGCCATTGGTCCAGCGATACGGGTAGCGATGTTCATCCATAACGTAACAGGTTTCCTTCTCAATAGTACTTCTTGGTTCGTTAGGGAGTATTGAAAAAATTCGATAAAAACTGGAAAATGATGTTAATCAAATAGATTTGTTTATTTTTGCAGTTAACGGCGGGACGTTTCGGTTACAAAAAAACCTTCATCAGCCTAGCAATCTTGAGAAAGTACCTGTACGAGCGCTAATTGGTGTGCTTCCAGCATGAAGACCAAAGTGAAAGAGGGAGATGAAAGCGGGGGTTGGGCGGATATACCTTTCACCCCGTGACCTCTAAAGTTGGCGATATCCCGGACGAATTAAAAGTAAAGAAATAAAATTTCCCAAGGGGAAAGGGATTAGAAAAATGTCTAGACCCCAGAGGGGGGCGCAGACCTAAAAAATAATATTAAACTGGATATAAACTAATTGTAAAAAATTGGACCGGAAATGGTTGCATTCAGGGGCCCTCGGAAATTTGAAGAAAAGGTGGTTTGAGCCGGTGAATGGTTGCATTCAGGGACTCCAGGAGTCCAGAAGCTCCTGCGTGAATAATGGAAGCCAATTGTGGGGAAAATGAAGACTACATGAATGAAATGGATGGATGTGAATTTAGGATTAGGCATAAGGCCCGAATGGTTAGGTTTAGAGTAAGGGGAAGGGAAGGTGTTAACCTCCACTAATAAATAATAATAATAACAATCTAATTGGGGGGTCTGTGACTTAGGATTAGGCACGTAGGGATACTGTGCACCAATACAAAAATTGCCACGTCAATGGACTATATTGGACCCGTGGCCGATGTGGACCATAGCGGGTAAAGGGTGATCATCATGGATATCGTGAGTGGTGACATGCTTCGTACAGGCCTTTCAGAAACATCATTTTCCTATAGTCATATGTAAGCATATTATGCATTTACACAGTAGGTATACGTGATAGATATTGAAATAAATATAACTATGTCCCAATGTCATGTAGGTGGTGATACTTTACATGAGATGGACATGCAAAATAGAACAAAAAGAAATAAAAATAACTTTAGATAGCGGTGGTGGACACCAGAGTGTTACCTCAATATATAGGAACATATATCACACAGTTATATCACGATGACATGTATGGTAATAATACTTGACATGAAAAGGATGTGGAAAATTGAACAAAATGAAAAAAAATTAACTTCAAATATAGAGAGGTGACAATGGCAGTGTACAGCCCATCTACATATGTTACTATATCCCAATGTCATGCACGATGGTAATCCTTTACATGAGATGGATATGTGAAATAGAACAAAGAAAAACAAAATTAACTTTGGATTAGTGGTGGTGGACACAAGAGTGTTACCTGAATATATAGAAACATATATTACATAGCTATATCCCAATGACATGTATGGTAATGATACTTTACATGAGATGGAGATGGAAAACTGAAAAAAGAGAAATAAAACAAACTTGAGATATAGAAAGGTAGATGTGACAGTGATCGCTCAGTCTATGTGTCTGACTATATCTCAATGACACGTACGGTGGTAATACTGTACATGCAATGGACATGGAAAAGTGAAAAAAGAGAAATAAAAGTAACTTCAGGTTTGAGGTGGTAGACACAAAAGTGTTCCCTCGTAACCAACATGACTAAGACACTACCCGGGGAGACCGCCGGATAATGTCACTCGATGTGGAAATAAATATTATGACAAAACATAAAAACAGCACTGACGGGGTTAGGTTAAGAGAGGACAGCAGACAGTCAAAGACTGCCCACTGGTTAGTGTACTCGCTAATATCTATGTATGTAATGATATCTATCTCCTATCAAGGCCTGGTGGTATTAGAGTAGAAGATAATTGTGATATTGTTATTTATTATATAATGATTTAATAGGTATTATATTATATTAATTGTTTTGTTCTTATGGTATTTGTAAATGTATACAATAAATGTACATATCTTCTGGTATTAAGTATGTATCTACTGCTGGTAGTTAGTACTATACTCAAGTTTTTTTCTCAATTGAGAACCAAAGGGCCAAACATCGCCTCTTTTTGTTGGATGTATAGTTTTCGTGTTTATTTCAATTGAATTTTAGACACAATGTTGTATATAAATATATATATACTATAAAGAATCTGGTTTTAGTTGGTATATATTGTCTATGGTTGTTGTTTTGGACTGTAGGAGATGTGGACTTGTCCAGGAGAAGACCAAGAGCACCCTCTGGTGGATATCCCCTGGCGGAGCACTCCTACAACAACTAAAAGATCCGCCTGTCTGATATAAAGATTGGAGAGTTATCATCATCACTGAGAAGTGTGTTTGACTGACTGTGTGTCATGGTCTGTCTGAATCTAAATAACAGGTTACCCACATTCGTAGTGAATGGGAATATAGTGGAATGTGCAGTGGTTGGATCCCACAGACAAGATAATGGGCGTTATTTTGTGATTGAATTGCATTGTAAAATAGGTACTATGTTGTAGCTAAGTTACATTCTAGAATGAGCTCGACCCATTTCTCCACAGAATATAAATTGGGAGATGAATAGAGTCTCCACATGTAAAGGAAACCTATGGCAGATAAGAATTGAGTTCCAGCAAACAGGTGAATGGTTAGGGTTAGGGGAGTGTGTGGTGATGTTAAGGAGGTATAACACATCATATATAACAAGGCATAGATAGACAGTACTAGGGGTAGGCGGCCCGACAGAAGAGGTCATGACAGGTCTCAAAATGGACGATCATCACGGGGAATGTGGCAAGATGTCAACAATATTGTCTCCACGTATTGCCCGATAGGGATTCATAATAGTGTAATGGACATATATGTATTTTCATACTAAACCAATCATATCCTCTCAATAAAGCATTCCCTTGTGAGAACCCACCACGAGCCCATAACTGCAAAAGCATACTAATTCCCTCCCACTGCTGAAAATACGATGGAAATGTATGTGCTAAACTCTGTATGTCCACAAAGTACACTGTACACCCAGTCACACGTCAAGCCTGTGAGGTCTAGACAAAATAAGATAATCTTGCTCATAGGCCCAGAAAAAAGATGGGATTGAATGTGATGGAAGTAACATTCTAGTGGTCATGTTGCTTAAAGTCAATATAACGATGGCGATTGTATAGTGATAGTGGTGATTTAAAGTGAAATTATGAACTAACTTCCAGGAGGGGAATGGAACCCTAAAATAGAAAGACAGCTAAGAGGCATGACATAATCCAAATGGGATGGCCCTCCATAACAGTAATTATACTCTTTAGGGCAATGGAGGTATTATAGTTCTAATACAAATATGACCGGTCTATAGATTTCACGTGTGATGGTGATAATATTATAGTATAATAGTGTTGAGGGTCTAATTAGAGTTAAAACTCAAGGATAAGGAGAGGGGAATAAAAACCTTGAATGGACAAAAAGGTTAAAAGGCATGACGTCATCCAACTAGGATACCCCTCTATGGCAGTAACGTAGGCCTTAAAGGCAATGGAGGTGTTATATTACTGATCTACGTATGACAGGCATAAAATTTCACACTACCAATATGAAACCTGGATTCCTACGTGGGGTTAAACCAAGCAGGCTTTGTGGTGATGTTTGAGGACCAGTAGCGTCTCACGTAGCCAATGTTCGGCCTCAGAATCTCTGATGGACATGACGTTGGGGTCTGACGCCGCTGCCTTGATGGAGTACGCCAGTTTGGCAGTGATCGTGTCAATTATCTTGAGAACCGAAGACTCGCCGATGATGGAGATATGATGAGTGGATCGGATCAATCTGCATATCGCTTTGGCCTTTGCCACGAAATCTGGATCATCTATGCCGTAAGATGAGGGCGTGGCCAAACTCTGGTCTCTCGGTGGTGGGTCGTCGGGCGGCGGTGGCGTCACTGGTCCGGCACCCCTATATCCACGAGTCTGGGGGGGCGGCGTGGTCGGTGGACGAGTCCTGGGTGGTCTGGGTCTAGGGGGTGGGGTGCAAGGTTGCACTCTAGGAGGTGGTGAGGCTCGTCTCGGAGGTGCGGGGCGGCACGCAACAGGAGCCCGATGCCCAGCAGTGCGTGAGCCCGGATGTGGTCTGTGGCCTGACCCGTCTCCACTGGTCGCAAACACTGGGCGACCGAGGCCCCTCCCCTCATTTTGGTAATGGTAATCTTCCTCCTCACTGCTCGGTGATAGTTGGTCTTCGTCATAATAATCATCATACCTGGATCTGGGTTGACGTTCGGCTCTGGGATCTAGCCACAGCACAGGTCCACGCCCACGGCTTGGGCAGTCACACCTGGCCCCGGAGCATTCCGGTGAAGGGCAGAACCCCAGAGGGCCCCATCCGACGACTGGCGCGTAAAATGGCGCCCGTCTGGTCCTATGGGCGTCGCCATTTTGGTAAAAATGGCGGACCTCGTGGCTCCTCGGCGCGTAAAGTTCAGCACGGTTGGAGTAAAAGGATTTATTTCGGTTCCTACCAGCTCTATTGCACGGGCCATTGGTCCAGCGATACGGGTAGCGATGTTCATCCATAACGTAACAGGTTTCCTTCTCAATAGTACTTCTTGGTTCGTTAGGGAGTATTGAAAAAATTCGATAAAAACTGGAAAATGATGTTAATCAAATAGATTTGTTTATTTTTGCAGTTAACGGCGGGACGTTTCGGTTACAAAAAAACCTTCATCAGCCTAGCAATCTTGAGAAAGTACCTGTACGAGCGCTAATTGGTGTGCTTCCAGCATGAAGACCAAAGTGAAAGAGGGAGATGAAAGCGGGGGTTGGGCGGATATACCTTTCACCCCGTGACCTCTAAAGTTGGCGATATCCCGGACGAATTAAAAGTAAAGAAATAAAATTTCCCAAGGGGAAAGGGATTAGAAAAATGTCTAGACCCCAGAGGGGGGCGCAGACCTAAAAAATAATATTAAACTGGATATAAACTAATTGTAAAAAATTGGACCGGAAATGGTTGCATTCAGGGGCCCTCGGAAATTTGAAGAAAAGGTGGTTTGAGCCGGTGAATGGTTGCATTCAGGGACTCCAGGAGTCCAGAAGCTCCTGCGTGAATAATGGAAGCCAATTGTGGGGAAAATGAAGACTACATGAATGAAATGGATGGATGTGAATTTAGGATTAGGCATAAGGCCCGAATGGTTAGGTTTAGAGTAAGGGGAAGGGAAGGTGTTAACCTCCACTAATAAATAATAATAATAACAATCTAATTGGGGGGTCTGTGACTTAGGATTAGGCACGTAGGGATACTGTGCACCAATACAAAAATTGCCACGTCAATGGACTATATTGGACCCGTGGCCGATGTGGACCATAGCGGGTAAAGGGTGATCATCATGGATATCGTGAGTGGTGACATGCTTCGTACAGGCCTTTCAGAAACATCATTTTCCTATAGTCATATGTAAGCATATTATGCATTTACACAGTAGGTATACGTGATAGATATTGAAATAAATATAACTATGTCCCAATGTCATGTAGGTGGTGATACTTTACATGAGATGGACATGCAAAATAGAACAAAAAGAAATAAAAATAACTTTAGATAGCGGTGGTGGACACCAGAGTGTTACCTCAATATATAGGAACATATATCACACAGTTATATCACGATGACATGTATGGTAATAATACTTGACATGAAAAGGATGTGGAAAATTGAACAAAATGAAAAAAAATTAACTTCAAATATAGAGAGGTGACAATGGCAGTGTACAGCCCATCTACATATGTTACTATATCCCAATGTCATGCACGATGGTAATCCTTTACATGAGATGGATATGTGAAATAGAACAAAGAAAAACAAAATTAACTTTGGATTAGTGGTGGTGGACACAAGAGTGTTACCTGAATATATAGAAACATATATTACATAGCTATATCCCAATGACATGTATGGTAATGATACTTTACATGAGATGGAGATGGAAAACTGAAAAAAGAGAAATAAAACAAACTTGAGATATAGAAAGGTAGATGTGACAGTGATCGCTCAGTCTATGTGTCTGACTATATCTCAATGACACGTACGGTGGTAATACTGTACATGCAATGGACATGGAAAAGTGAAAAAAGAGAAATAAAAGTAACTTCAGGTTTGAGGTGGTAGACACAAAAGTGTTCCCTCGTAACCAACATGACTAAGACACTACCCGGGGAGACCGCCGGATAATGTCACTCGATGTGGAAATAAATATTATGACAAAACATAAAAACAGCACTGACGGGGTTAGGTTAAGAGAGGACAGCAGACAGTCAAAGACTGCCCACTGGTTAGTGTACTCGCTAATATCTATGTATGTAATGATATCTATCTCCTATCAAGGCCTGGTGGTATTAGAGTAGAAGATAATTGTGATATTGTTATTTATTATATAATGATTTAATAGGTATTATATTATATTAATTGTTTTGTTCTTATGGTATTTGTAAATGTATACAATAAATGTACATATCTTCTGGTATTAAGTATGTATCTACTGCTGGTAGTTAGTACTATACTCAAGTTTTTTTCTCAATTGAGAACCAAAGGGCCAAACATCGCCTCTTTTTGTTGGATGTATAGTTTTCGTGTTTATTTCAATTGAATTTTAGACACAATGTTGTATATAAATATATATATACTATAAAGAATCTGGTTTTAGTTGGTATATATTGTCTATGGTTGTTGTTTTGGACTGTAGGAGATGTGGACTTGTCCAGGAGAAGACCAAGAGCACCCTCTGGTGGATATCCCCTGGCGGAGCACTCCTACAACAACTAAAAGATCCGCCTGTCTGATATAAAGATTGGAGAGTTATCATCATCACTGAGAAGTGTGTTTGACTGACTGTGTGTCATGGTCTGTCTGAATCTAAATAACAGGTTACCCACATTCGTAGTGAATGGGAATATAGTGGAATGTGCAGTGGTTGGATCCCACAGACAAGATAATGGGCGTTATTTTGTGATTGAATTGCATTGTAAAATAGGTACTATGTTGTAGCTAAGTTACATTCTAGAATGAGCTCGACCCATTTCTCCACAGAATATAAATTGGGAGATGAATAGAGTCTCCACATGTAAAGGAAACCTATGGCAGATAAGAATTGAGTTCCAGCAAACAGGTGAATGGTTAGGGTTAGGGGAGTGTGTGGTGATGTTAAGGAGGTATAACACATCATATATAACAAGGCATAGATAGACAGTACTAGGGGTAGGCGGCCCGACAGAAGAGGTCATGACAGGTCTCAAAATGGACGATCATCACGGGGAATGTGGCAAGATGTCAACAATATTGTCTCCACGTATTGCCCGATAGGGATTCATAATAGTGTAATGGACATATATGTATTTTCATACTAAACCAATCATATCCTCTCAATAAAGCATTCCCTTGTGAGAACCCACCACGAGCCCATAACTGCAAAAGCATACTAATTCCCTCCCACTGCTGAAAATACGATGGAAATGTATGTGCTAAACTCTGTATGTCCACAAAGTACACTGTACACCCAGTCACACGTCAAGCCTGTGAGGTCTAGACAAAATAAGATAATCTTGCTCATAGGCCCAGAAAAAAGATGGGATTGAATGTGATGGAAGTAACATTCTAGTGGTCATGTTGCTTAAAGTCAATATAACGATGGCGATTGTATAGTGATAGTGGTGATTTAAAGTGAAATTATGAACTAACTTCCAGGAGGGGAATGGAACCCTAAAATAGAAAGACAGCTAAGAGGCATGACATAATCCAAATGGGATGGCCCTCCATAACAGTAATTATACTCTTTAGGGCAATGGAGGTATTATAGTTCTAATACAAATATGACCGGTCTATAGATTTCACGTGTGATGGTGATAATATTATAGTATAATAGTGTTGAGGGTCTAATTAGAGTTAAAACTCAAGGATAAGGAGAGGGGAATAAAAACCTTGAATGGACAAAAAGGTTAAAAGGCATGACGTCATCCAACTAGGATACCCCTCTATGGCAGTAACGTAGGCCTTAAAGGCAATGGAGGTGTTATATTACTGATCTACGTATGACAGGCATAAAATTTCACACTACCAATATGAAACCTGGATTCCTACGTGGGGTTAAACCAAGCAGGCTTTGTGGTGATGTTTGAGGACCAGTAGCGTCTCACGTAGCCAATGTTCGGCCTCAGAATCTCTGATGGACATGACGTTGGGGTCTGACGCCGCTGCCTTGATGGAGTACGCCAGTTTGGCAGTGATCGTGTCAATTATCTTGAGAACCGAAGACTCGCCGATGATGGAGATATGATGAGTGGATCGGATCAATCTGCATATCGCTTTGGCCTTTGCCACGAAATCTGGATCATCTATGCCGTAAGATGAGGGCGTGGCCAAACTCTGGTCTCTCGGTGGTGGGTCGTCGGGCGGCGGTGGCGTCACTGGTCCGGCACCCCTATATCCACGAGTCTGGGGGGGCGGCGTGGTCGGTGGACGAGTCCTGGGTGGTCTGGGTCTAGGGGGTGGGGTGCAAGGTTGCACTCTAGGAGGTGGTGAGGCTCGTCTCGGAGGTGCGGGGCGGCACGCAACAGGAGCCCGATGCCCAGCAGTGCGTGAGCCCGGATGTGGTCTGTGGCCTGACCCGTCTCCACTGGTCGCAAACACTGGGCGACCGAGGCCCCTCCCCTCATTTTGGTAATGGTAATCTTCCTCCTCACTGCTCGGTGATAGTTGGTCTTCGTCATAATAATCATCATACCTGGATCTGGGTTGACGTTCGGCTCTGGGATCTAGCCACAGCACAGGTCCACGCCCACGGCTTGGGCAGTCACACCTGGCCCCGGAGCATTCCGGTGAAGGGCAGAACCCCAGAGGGCCCCATCCGACGACTGGCGCGTAAAATGGCGCCCGTCTGGTCCTATGGGCGTCGCCATTTTGGTAAAAATGGCGGACCTCGTGGCTCCTCGGCGCGTAAAGTTCAGCACGGTTGGAGTAAAAGGATTTATTTCGGTTCCTACCAGCTCTATTGCACGGGCCATTGGTCCAGCGATACGGGTAGCGATGTTCATCCATAACGTAACAGGTTTCCTTCTCAATAGTACTTCTTGGTTCGTTAGGGAGTATTGAAAAAATTCGATAAAAACTGGAAAATGATGTTAATCAAATAGATTTGTTTATTTTTGCAGTTAACGGCGGGACGTTTCGGTTACAAAAAAACCTTCATCAGCCTAGCAATCTTGAGAAAGTACCTGTACGAGCGCTAATTGGTGTGCTTCCAGCATGAAGACCAAAGTGAAAGAGGGAGATGAAAGCGGGGGTTGGGCGGATATACCTTTCACCCCGTGACCTCTAAAGTTGGCGATATCCCGGACGAATTAAAAGTAAAGAAATAAAATTTCCCAAGGGGAAAGGGATTAGAAAAATGTCTAGACCCCAGAGGGGGGCGCAGACCTAAAAAATAATATTAAACTGGATATAAACTAATTGTAAAAAATTGGACCGGAAATGGTTGCATTCAGGGGCCCTCGGAAATTTGAAGAAAAGGTGGTTTGAGCCGGTGAATGGTTGCATTCAGGGACTCCAGGAGTCCAGAAGCTCCTGCGTGAATAATGGAAGCCAATTGTGGGGAAAATGAAGACTACATGAATGAAATGGATGGATGTGAATTTAGGATTAGGCATAAGGCCCGAATGGTTAGGTTTAGAGTAAGGGGAAGGGAAGGTGTTAACCTCCACTAATAAATAATAATAATAACAATCTAATTGGGGGGTCTGTGACTTAGGATTAGGCACGTAGGGATACTGTGCACCAATACAAAAATTGCCACGTCAATGGACTATATTGGACCCGTGGCCGATGTGGACCATAGCGGGTAAAGGGTGATCATCATGGATATCGTGAGTGGTGACATGCTTCGTACAGGCCTTTCAGAAACATCATTTTCCTATAGTCATATGTAAGCATATTATGCATTTACACAGTAGGTATACGTGATAGATATTGAAATAAATATAACTATGTCCCAATGTCATGTAGGTGGTGATACTTTACATGAGATGGACATGCAAAATAGAACAAAAAGAAATAAAAATAACTTTAGATAGCGGTGGTGGACACCAGAGTGTTACCTCAATATATAGGAACATATATCACACAGTTATATCACGATGACATGTATGGTAATAATACTTGACATGAAAAGGATGTGGAAAATTGAACAAAATGAAAAAAAATTAACTTCAAATATAGAGAGGTGACAATGGCAGTGTACAGCCCATCTACATATGTTACTATATCCCAATGTCATGCACGATGGTAATCCTTTACATGAGATGGATATGTGAAATAGAACAAAGAAAAACAAAATTAACTTTGGATTAGTGGTGGTGGACACAAGAGTGTTACCTGAATATATAGAAACATATATTACATAGCTATATCCCAATGACATGTATGGTAATGATACTTTACATGAGATGGAGATGGAAAACTGAAAAAAGAGAAATAAAACAAACTTGAGATATAGAAAGGTAGATGTGACAGTGATCGCTCAGTCTATGTGTCTGACTATATCTCAATGACACGTACGGTGGTAATACTGTACATGCAATGGACATGGAAAAGTGAAAAAAGAGAAATAAAAGTAACTTCAGGTTTGAGGTGGTAGACACAAAAGTGTTCCCTCGTAACCAACATGACTAAGACACTACCCGGGGAGACCGCCGGATAATGTCACTCGATGTGGAAATAAATATTATGACAAAACATAAAAACAGCACTGACGGGGTTAGGTTAAGAGAGGACAGCAGACAGTCAAAGACTGCCCACTGGTTAGTGTACTCGCTAATATCTATGTATGTAATGATATCTATCTCCTATCAAGGCCTGGTGGTATTAGAGTAGAAGATAATTGTGATATTGTTATTTATTATATAATGATTTAATAGGTATTATATTATATTAATTGTTTTGTTCTTATGGTATTTGTAAATGTATACAATAAATGTACATATCTTCTGGTATTAAGTATGTATCTACTGCTGGTAGTTAGTACTATACTCAAGTTTTTTTCTCAATTGAGAACCAAAGGGCCAAACATCGCCTCTTTTTGTTGGATGTATAGTTTTCGTGTTTATTTCAATTGAATTTTAGACACAATGTTGTATATAAATATATATATACTATAAAGAATCTGGTTTTAGTTGGTATATATTGTCTATGGTTGTTGTTTTGGACTGTAGGAGATGTGGACTTGTCCAGGAGAAGACCAAGAGCACCCTCTGGTGGATATCCCCTGGCGGAGCACTCCTACAACAACTAAAAGATCCGCCTGTCTGATATAAAGATTGGAGAGTTATCATCATCACTGAGAAGTGTGTTTGACTGACTGTGTGTCATGGTCTGTCTGAATCTAAATAACAGGTTACCCACATTCGTAGTGAATGGGAATATAGTGGAATGTGCAGTGGTTGGATCCCACAGACAAGATAATGGGCGTTATTTTGTGATTGAATTGCATTGTAAAATAGGTACTATGTTGTAGCTAAGTTACATTCTAGAATGAGCTCGACCCATTTCTCCACAGAATATAAATTGGGAGATGAATAGAGTCTCCACATGTAAAGGAAACCTATGGCAGATAAGAATTGAGTTCCAGCAAACAGGTGAATGGTTAGGGTTAGGGGAGTGTGTGGTGATGTTAAGGAGGTATAACACATCATATATAACAAGGCATAGATAGACAGTACTAGGGGTAGGCGGCCCGACAGAAGAGGTCATGACAGGTCTCAAAATGGACGATCATCACGGGGAATGTGGCAAGATGTCAACAATATTGTCTCCACGTATTGCCCGATAGGGATTCATAATAGTGTAATGGACATATATGTATTTTCATACTAAACCAATCATATCCTCTCAATAAAGCATTCCCTTGTGAGAACCCACCACGAGCCCATAACTGCAAAAGCATACTAATTCCCTCCCACTGCTGAAAATACGATGGAAATGTATGTGCTAAACTCTGTATGTCCACAAAGTACACTGTACACCCAGTCACACGTCAAGCCTGTGAGGTCTAGACAAAATAAGATAATCTTGCTCATAGGCCCAGAAAAAAGATGGGATTGAATGTGATGGAAGTAACATTCTAGTGGTCATGTTGCTTAAAGTCAATATAACGATGGCGATTGTATAGTGATAGTGGTGATTTAAAGTGAAATTATGAACTAACTTCCAGGAGGGGAATGGAACCCTAAAATAGAAAGACAGCTAAGAGGCATGACATAATCCAAATGGGATGGCCCTCCATAACAGTAATTATACTCTTTAGGGCAATGGAGGTATTATAGTTCTAATACAAATATGACCGGTCTATAGATTTCACGTGTGATGGTGATAATATTATAGTATAATAGTGTTGAGGGTCTAATTAGAGTTAAAACTCAAGGATAAGGAGAGGGGAATAAAAACCTTGAATGGACAAAAAGGTTAAAAGGCATGACGTCATCCAACTAGGATACCCCTCTATGGCAGTAACGTAGGCCTTAAAGGCAATGGAGGTGTTATATTACTGATCTACGTATGACAGGCATAAAATTTCACACTACCAATATGAAACCTGGATTCCTACGTGGGGTTAAACCAAGCAGGCTTTGTGGTGATGTTTGAGGACCAGTAGCGTCTCACGTAGCCAATGTTCGGCCTCAGAATCTCTGATGGACATGACGTTGGGGTCTGACGCCGCTGCCTTGATGGAGTACGCCAGTTTGGCAGTGATCGTGTCAATTATCTTGAGAACCGAAGACTCGCCGATGATGGAGATATGATGAGTGGATCGGATCAATCTGCATATCGCTTTGGCCTTTGCCACGAAATCTGGATCATCTATGCCGTAAGATGAGGGCGTGGCCAAACTCTGGTCTCTCGGTGGTGGGTCGTCGGGCGGCGGTGGCGTCACTGGTCCGGCACCCCTATATCCACGAGTCTGGGGGGGCGGCGTGGTCGGTGGACGAGTCCTGGGTGGTCTGGGTCTAGGGGGTGGGGTGCAAGGTTGCACTCTAGGAGGTGGTGAGGCTCGTCTCGGAGGTGCGGGGCGGCACGCAACAGGAGCCCGATGCCCAGCAGTGCGTGAGCCCGGATGTGGTCTGTGGCCTGACCCGTCTCCACTGGTCGCAAACACTGGGCGACCGAGGCCCCTCCCCTCATTTTGGTAATGGTAATCTTCCTCCTCACTGCTCGGTGATAGTTGGTCTTCGTCATAATAATCATCATACCTGGATCTGGGTTGACGTTCGGCTCTGGGATCTAGCCACAGCACAGGTCCACGCCCACGGCTTGGGCAGTCACACCTGGCCCCGGAGCATTCCGGTGAAGGGCAGAACCCCAGAGGGCCCCATCCGACGACTGGCGCGTAAAATGGCGCCCGTCTGGTCCTATGGGCGTCGCCATTTTGGTAAAAATGGCGGACCTCGTGGCTCCTCGGCGCGTAAAGTTCAGCACGGTTGGAGTAAAAGGATTTATTTCGGTTCCTACCAGCTCTATTGCACGGGCCATTGGTCCAGCGATACGGGTAGCGATGTTCATCCATAACGTAACAGGTTTCCTTCTCAATAGTACTTCTTGGTTCGTTAGGGAGTATTGAAAAAATTCGATAAAAACTGGAAAATGATGTTAATCAAATAGATTTGTTTATTTTTGCAGTTAACGGCGGGACGTTTCGGTTACAAAAAAACCTTCATCAGCCTAGCAATCTTGAGAAAGTACCTGTACGAGCGCTAATTGGTGTGCTTCCAGCATGAAGACCAAAGTGAAAGAGGGAGATGAAAGCGGGGGTTGGGCGGATATACCTTTCACCCCGTGACCTCTAAAGTTGGCGATATCCCGGACGAATTAAAAGTAAAGAAATAAAATTTCCCAAGGGGAAAGGGATTAGAAAAATGTCTAGACCCCAGAGGGGGGCGCAGACCTAAAAAATAATATTAAACTGGATATAAACTAATTGTAAAAAATTGGACCGGAAATGGTTGCATTCAGGGGCCCTCGGAAATTTGAAGAAAAGGTGGTTTGAGCCGGTGAATGGTTGCATTCAGGGACTCCAGGAGTCCAGAAGCTCCTGCGTGAATAATGGAAGCCAATTGTGGGGAAAATGAAGACTACATGAATGAAATGGATGGATGTGAATTTAGGATTAGGCATAAGGCCCGAATGGTTAGGTTTAGAGTAAGGGGAAGGGAAGGTGTTAACCTCCACTAATAAATAATAATAATAACAATCTAATTGGGGGGTCTGTGACTTAGGATTAGGCACGTAGGGATACTGTGCACCAATACAAAAATTGCCACGTCAATGGACTATATTGGACCCGTGGCCGATGTGGACCATAGCGGGTAAAGGGTGATCATCATGGATATCGTGAGTGGTGACATGCTTCGTACAGGCCTTTCAGAAACATCATTTTCCTATAGTCATATGTAAGCATATTATGCATTTACACAGTAGGTATACGTGATAGATATTGAAATAAATATAACTATGTCCCAATGTCATGTAGGTGGTGATACTTTACATGAGATGGACATGCAAAATAGAACAAAAAGAAATAAAAATAACTTTAGATAGCGGTGGTGGACACCAGAGTGTTACCTCAATATATAGGAACATATATCACACAGTTATATCACGATGACATGTATGGTAATAATACTTGACATGAAAAGGATGTGGAAAATTGAACAAAATGAAAAAAAATTAACTTCAAATATAGAGAGGTGACAATGGCAGTGTACAGCCCATCTACATATGTTACTATATCCCAATGTCATGCACGATGGTAATCCTTTACATGAGATGGATATGTGAAATAGAACAAAGAAAAACAAAATTAACTTTGGATTAGTGGTGGTGGACACAAGAGTGTTACCTGAATATATAGAAACATATATTACATAGCTATATCCCAATGACATGTATGGTAATGATACTTTACATGAGATGGAGATGGAAAACTGAAAAAAGAGAAATAAAACAAACTTGAGATATAGAAAGGTAGATGTGACAGTGATCGCTCAGTCTATGTGTCTGACTATATCTCAATGACACGTACGGTGGTAATACTGTACATGCAATGGACATGGAAAAGTGAAAAAAGAGAAATAAAAGTAACTTCAGGTTTGAGGTGGTAGACACAAAAGTGTTCCCTCGTAACCAACATGACTAAGACACTACCCGGGGAGACCGCCGGATAATGTCACTCGATGTGGAAATAAATATTATGACAAAACATAAAAACAGCACTGACGGGGTTAGGTTAAGAGAGGACAGCAGACAGTCAAAGACTGCCCACTGGTTAGTGTACTCGCTAATATCTATGTATGTAATGATATCTATCTCCTATCAAGGCCTGGTGGTATTAGAGTAGAAGATAATTGTGATATTGTTATTTATTATATAATGATTTAATAGGTATTATATTATATTAATTGTTTTGTTCTTATGGTATTTGTAAATGTATACAATAAATGTACATATCTTCTGGTATTAAGTATGTATCTACTGCTGGTAGTTAGTACTATACTCAAGTTTTTTTCTCAATTGAGAACCAAAGGGCCAAACATCGCCTCTTTTTGTTGGATGTATAGTTTTCGTGTTTATTTCAATTGAATTTTAGACACAATGTTGTATATAAATATATATATACTATAAAGAATCTGGTTTTAGTTGGTATATATTGTCTATGGTTGTTGTTTTGGACTGTAGGAGATGTGGACTTGTCCAGGAGAAGACCAAGAGCACCCTCTGGTGGATATCCCCTGGCGGAGCACTCCTACAACAACTAAAAGATCCGCCTGTCTGATATAAAGATTGGAGAGTTATCATCATCACTGAGAAGTGTGTTTGACTGACTGTGTGTCATGGTCTGTCTGAATCTAAATAACAGGTTACCCACATTCGTAGTGAATGGGAATATAGTGGAATGTGCAGTGGTTGGATCCCACAGACAAGATAATGGGCGTTATTTTGTGATTGAATTGCATTGTAAAATAGGTACTATGTTGTAGCTAAGTTACATTCTAGAATGAGCTCGACCCATTTCTCCACAGAATATAAATTGGGAGATGAATAGAGTCTCCACATGTAAAGGAAACCTATGGCAGATAAGAATTGAGTTCCAGCAAACAGGTGAATGGTTAGGGTTAGGGGAGTGTGTGGTGATGTTAAGGAGGTATAACACATCATATATAACAAGGCATAGATAGACAGTACTAGGGGTAGGCGGCCCGACAGAAGAGGTCATGACAGGTCTCAAAATGGACGATCATCACGGGGAATGTGGCAAGATGTCAACAATATTGTCTCCACGTATTGCCCGATAGGGATTCATAATAGTGTAATGGACATATATGTATTTTCATACTAAACCAATCATATCCTCTCAATAAAGCATTCCCTTGTGAGAACCCACCACGAGCCCATAACTGCAAAAGCATACTAATTCCCTCCCACTGCTGAAAATACGATGGAAATGTATGTGCTAAACTCTGTATGTCCACAAAGTACACTGTACACCCAGTCACACGTCAAGCCTGTGAGGTCTAGACAAAATAAGATAATCTTGCTCATAGGCCCAGAAAAAAGATGGGATTGAATGTGATGGAAGTAACATTCTAGTGGTCATGTTGCTTAAAGTCAATATAACGATGGCGATTGTATAGTGATAGTGGTGATTTAAAGTGAAATTATGAACTAACTTCCAGGAG